>NW_020952108.1:0-30281 GCF_900497805.2 Vombatus ursinus
AGTGAGCTCCTTGAGAGCAGAAAGGTGGCACAGTGGAGAGAGAGGAAGACTGGAGTTCAAATCTAGCCTCAGACACTAGTTGTGTGACCCTGGGCAAGGCACTTAAATCATTTTCGGCCTCAGTTTCCTCATTTGCAAAATGGGAATAGCACTTACCCCTCAGGGTTGTTGTGAGTATGTAATGAGATAGTAATTATAAAGTGCTTAGCACTGACACACAGTAAGCACAGTGCTTAGCACTGACACACAGTAAGCACTAGGTGTATGTTTTCTTCTTCTTCACCTTCTTCTCTCCTCTTCCTTCTCCTCCTTCTTTTTCTCCTCCTCTTCCTCCCTATTCTTTTCCTCCTCTTTTATCTTTTTCTTTTCTTCTTCTTGACAACACATAAAAATGTTTGGCTGTAGAGTAGACAGAAACTCCCAGAAATCCTAAGGCTCAGGGGTTCTTGCATCACATCAGTAGGACAGATGACCAACAGTCTCAGAAGTCTATAGAGTGTAGAATCAAGGCAGAAGGTTAAGCCTAGAGACCGTTAGGAGTCAGTGGCAGAGTAGATGGTATTCCAGCTTACCAGAAAGAATAGAGATGGTATCTCACATCTTGTCCAGATAGGCTCTGGACGGCCAGAGCAGAGGGAACAGGGAAGGGGAAAGGCAGGAGGCAAGAGAACCTCCTGCTCATCCTGTGAGTTCTGGGGCACCTTACGGCCGGGGGAGAGGGAGGAAGGAAGCATAGTCCTAAGAGTGTTAGGTTTCCTCCCAATAGAGGTAGATCCAGAATTTCAATTGTGTCATTAAAGGAATTTTTACATTTGCAAAACTAGAAGAAAGTGAGGGTTATATTCCAGGAAAAATGGATAACATAAACAAAGACTCATAGGTAGGACAGTATTAGACACACATGGGAATGGTTTATTGTCATTATAGTTGGGACAGATTGTGAAGGGGAATTGTCAAATAATTTGGCAAATCAGGGTGGATTTCATTTACGTCAACAAGCATTTATTAAAAACTCTCTAACTGCCAGGCTCCTTTTAATTCTGATTCTAGAAATCACTGTCTCTGAAGCCATTGACTTGATTGGGGGCCAGGGAAGGGAGCATCTAGGAACCATTAAGAAGTACCTTCAGGTGGCTAATTGTGATACTGACACCTTTTAGGAAGGCAATCCCACATACAGGCTAGATGCAAGGGCGGAAAACCTATGGCTTTGAGGATACATGTGGCCCTCTAGGTCCTCAAGTGCAACCCTTTGTCTGAAGCCAAACTTCACAGAATAAAATCCCCTTAACAAAAGGATTTGTTCTATAAAACTTGTACTCTGTCAGAAGGCCACACCCAAGGACCTAAAAGGCCATTCCTGGCCTCAAGGCCGCAGGTTCCCCACTCTTGGAGAGGGATGAAACCCTTGGGCTTATAGTTCTAGTAGGTAATGCAATATTGCACTCACTTCCTGATTAATTGATACAGTGATATACTGTCTGTATTGAGGGAAAGCAGCACTAGAGCCACAGAACCCCAAAGCACCAGGGGAGAGGCCATAAGAGTTACAAGTGTCATGCATTTAAGGATGATAATGAAAAAGTGAATTGATTTAGTCAAGTGATATGCCCAGAGAACTTCTTTTTGAAAAGTAAAGAATGAGGGAGAAGCAGAGAGGATAAAGGATAAGAAAAAGAATGAGAAGAAGAAAAGGAAAAAAAATAGAAAATGAAGAGGAAAAGAGGGAGAGGCTGAGAGAGGGAAAAAGAAGAGAGAAAGAAAAGTTTTAGAGTGTTAAGATCAAATCAACAGCATTTTATTTTACTGTTGACATAAGCAAAGAGTCAAATTTTTAATGCAAGATTGGTCATGACAATACTCCTTTAGTTTTATTGACCTAAACTCAATAAGTAGCTGAAAATGACTAAAAATATGTTGCTAAATTTATTCTGGAGTTCGAATGGTGTTCAGTGACCACAATGAAAGCTCTCTGAGTTGTCCTCACTTCTGAAATGTTTCACTGAAATGGTTTCACCACATTGTTCATATTCTGTCATATGTCTGGCTAACTGCCCAGAATTATGGAAGATTCCTTAGCCCTGTGAAAATCTTGTGTTAATTCTGAATATACCATAAATTAATCATTCAAATGTTCCACAAATGAGTCACTCAAAGTATGTTAAAACTCTTTAATGTACCATTTTCTTCCTTGTTCATAAAATTAACTAAATCAGAAGTGCTTTAGCCCCAAATTACCATGCTGCTGTAAGAAATGGCACCTCAGTAAGTTAAACTCATAATCTTCCCCCTAAACCTCCTCTTAGCATCCTTATTTGTTTGATGGCAGCTTCCTTCTTTCAGTTACTCAGACTTGAAACCTTAAAATCATTTCTCTTAACCCCCACAAATAAAATTAATTGACAAGTCTGATCAGTTCTATGTATGTAATACCTCTTTTGTGTGAATGGAAAGGAGAGAAAGAACAGTAAGAAATTATAGTGAAGGCAGAATCTCAAAAACTTGTCAACAGATTTGATGAACATCATCTCTTGCAATTACTGTTTTTCATGCCTTATTAAACCACTTTATTTTATAGGAGAAAAAGTAAAATAGTAATATAACATGAATTTTGGATTTAACAGAATTAAAATCAATATTTGTCAATATAACTGAGTCAGCTATTAAATAAATCTAAAATGTAATAGAAACTGACTTGCCTAGAATATTGTAATATTCTTCTCCTTTATATTGCGTTCTCAGGGCCCAGCACAGTGTAGACACACACACACACACACACACACACACACACACACACACACATACATGCACATTTGTGTAGGAGTTCAATAAATGCTTGCTGATTTATTGATCAATTGTAACTCTACTGCCAAAGCTCTTTTTCATTTTTATTTGCACGTACTTTTCCCCCACACCTGGAATAGACTTATTCTATATCTTTCTTTCAAATTAACTCCTAATTGTGGCACCATTTTGTCCATAAAGCTTTCCCTGATTGCTCTAGCTACAAGTGCTGTTTACCTCATCAAAACTTTAATCTCTAACAAAGCTTCTCTTAATCACTTATCATCTTCTAACTTTTAGGACAATTATTCGAATATAAGTCTTTCCCTCTATTAGACTGCAAGCTCCATTGAAGAAAGAGAATATATTACTTTTTGTCTTTGTATCATGTTGCCAGCACAGTGTTCTGTACACAATGGGTGCTTAATATTTTTTGATATGGAGGCAGATAGAAAGGGAAACCCAATAACTACCTCAAATCTTATGCTCATATCTCATAATAATTCATAGTAATAATTATTATTCATAATAATGCTCTCTGGTCAATACCAAATTCAAATGTATTTCAGACATTAAACCTGATATTTTTTGGTGCCATAAAATTTATTCAGAGGGGCAGCTAGGTGGTGCAGTAGATAGATCACTGTCCCTAGAGTCAGGAGGACCTGAGTTCAAATTCAGCCTCAGACACATAACATTCACTAGCTGTGTGACTCTGAGCAAATCACTTAACCCCAAATGCCTCACCAAAAAAATAAATAAGTAAGTAAATAAATAAATAAATAAATGGAATTGATTCAGAACTCTGAGACTACTGTCAGGATAAAATTCCTACTTAAATCATAGAAATTTTACAGAGGTCCCCTAAGAGAAAATGACAATGTTTACATTTTAAATTTTCTATAAATATCCATTATATGGATACTTTGCGTGATGACCTCAGAATTGTTGTCACAAAACCCCATCCTTTAACATACCAATTCTAGTAAAGCCATATGCCTGTGAGTCATGGAATACCATGATATCTGCAACAAATTGTGGGTGGCCCAACACAAACATGAATCGTGGCTCTAAAATGTTGTAATATATCATAGTATATGTGAGCTGCGTGGGAGAAGTGGTATGAAAGCCATCAACAAGTGTGACCTGAAAAAGGAGGTGGACCAATCTTGTATTAAGAGCAATGGAAAACAGATGGATAGTCCAATTGCTATACCACAAACTATTAAACTCATGAACTATTAAATGGACCATAAGATTAGAACAAGTGGGTTGTGTAGATCATTTATGGAGGCATTCTGGGTAGATATGGACAAAACTTGCAGAGGATAAGAATGTGTGGATGAGTTGCCACCTAAACCAGTGGAGAGAGTACCCACTCTGGTAAGATCCATTTAAGTGTGGCAATAAAGAAAAGGGGACAACAGTTAACTGCATGTTAAATGTACTTCACAAATTAGGGTTAAAAAAAAAAGAAGGTAAAATTGTTGTCAATTAGAAAGTAACCTAGAACAATTAGGTTTGATCTAAAAATTCAGCAGTGCATTTCAAATTCCTAATGGAAATAAAGATCTTTAAATCAATCTAAGTATTTATATCTCGATAAGACAGCATAAGTTTAGAGTTGGAAGGAATTAGAAGTCATCTAGTTCAATTCCTCTCATTTTGTTGTTAAGGAACTCAGGACCAAAGAAGTTATGTCCTTTGCCTAAAGTGAAACAGTTGGTACCTGATAGAAGCAGGATTTGAGGCCAGATACTGACTTCAATTCTAGTACTCCCTCCACTTGCACCCAAAAAGCACATGAAAAATGGTCAGGATGGATATGGCTGTAGTAAAAAAATGCTTTGGATACAAAAGTACCAAGGTGCAAATTTTGACCCTGCTATTTGCTATTCATATGAGTTGGGCAAATTATTTAACATCGTTGGACCTCATTTTTTCTCACTAGTAAAAAAGTTGGATTAGGTGACCTTTAAGGTACCTTCCAATTATAAATCTTTTATCCTTTTCCTGTAAAAAATAGGGTTGTACTGGAATGAAATAAGTTAGATAAAAAAAGACCTTTATGACCTTAAACACCAAATACTCAAAGAATTAATGTGAGAAGGTATAGAGATACCCAATTAGAATGACTTAGATGTGTAGCAGTACTTAGAGATCTTACAATGATGACTGTGATGACAGAAGAACAGGTACTCTGTTTCTCTCTTTTTCTATATTCCCAGTACTTAGCACAGTGCTTGGCACAATGAATGCTGACTGGTTGATGTATGACATCCGGGAATATGTAGTCAATGAAACATTTTATTTTAATGGTATGATAGAGGCAGCTAGGTAGAGCAATGGATAGTGTCCCAGTTCTACAGTCAGGATGATTCATTTTTGTGAGTTTGAATCTGGTGCCCAACACTTACTAGCTATGTGACCCTGGGCCAAGTCACTTAACCCTGTTTGCCTCAGTTTCCTCATCTGTAAAATGAACTGGAGAAGGAAATGGCAAACCACTCCAGTATCTTTGCCAAGAAAACCTCAAATGGGGTCATTAAGAGTCGAACACTACTGAGACAATTGAACAACACCATGATAACCTGCAAATATTAACAAATGAAGGGTCTTGTATTTAATCCTTAATTCTCTCCAGTACCAACTCAATGCTCTACAGACAGTAAGCACTTAATAAATATTTGCTGATATAGGCAGAAATATTTGAATCTACTAAAATTTAAACATACTTTGCAAGTGTATTTCTTTCATGTGCAACAAATTATATAGTTAAAGAAATTAAAAACAGAGTATATTATATATGCTGGAGTTACTTGACTGACTTCATTTAAAGGCAAGACACAAGAACCAAAATAAAAAGGTTATATTTATGAGAAAATAATTAAAGGATAATAGAATTTAAAATAGAAATGATATTTCTGCAATTCAATGGGAGAAAAACAGCAGGTACCATGATTTTATGAATAACCTTTGTCAAATAAACAAGATTTCTATTTGGAAAGAAGTCTATTGAAATACCATAGGTAAAAATCTCATTTGAAAACATATCAAGGGGATTGTCCATTCATTTTGCTAGTACAGAATTCTGAAAAACAGACTCAACAGCAAAATCAGATTAGGGGCGATTTAATGTTGTACTGCTATTGTGGTATTTTGGTTGAAATAATCATTATCACATCATTCTAGTTGTGTGGAATGTAAACTATTTCTTGCATATGTATGCAATAAATAACAATTCTAGCTCATATGTAGCTAAAAACATCTAGTGTATCAAGAGATATTTAATCAGTACATCAATAATTTCAAAATACACACACTCATTTGATGTCATGGTTTTTGAGATACTAGATTGTTTTCTTTGAATTCTTTTAATTTCTTTGAATAAAGAGAATTCTCTCTTTATCATTGCACACAAAGTGGAATATTCTGTTTTTGAAATTTCCTAATTTACAGCAAAGCAGAAATATTTAAAAAGAAATTATGGCATAAAATAATCACATTAAATTGAATAAGTCCTTTCTAAACTCTTACCAGGTTTAGTGAGACTTCAGTAATTTGCTCTGTAACAGCTCCATTAATCTTGAACTTGAAAAGAAGTCACCACTATACTGTGCTCTTCTTATAAAGTATCCTGGGAAAAAGTAAATGCCATAGAAGCCCAAGGGTACCATTCACCCTCTAATGAATCACTGGAAAACAGAAATAACAAAAACAAAAATAATACAACAATTAGTACAGAGTATTTAGGTATTGTTAGATGTTTTATAATATTTATAAATAAATTCAATATGAGCCAAAGCCTATTCTCATGTACTATCTTAGATTATACGTACGTATACATACATATATGCATATATATATACATATATTATCATAATATCTTAGAGTAAGTATTGCTTTCCTTACCACAAAATATACTGCTATGAGTCACAACCCATGAGGAACCAGTTCTGATATTTATGAGATATTCTTTAAAATTCAAGGTACACCCATTTTTATTATTACTATTGGCTTATATCAGGCTATCAATTTTTTTCCTGATAGAAAACTATTTTCTGATCATCAGGTTTTAGAAGATTAGTCTATTGGGAAAGAAAACATCCAGGCAAGTCTAAAAGTTGTGAACCACTACCCTTTCTTTTCACAGTAAATGAATAACATATATTTTTAAAATTTCTCTTCTTGCTCATTTATTTTATTAAATAAACCTAGAGATTTTTTACTGATATGTTTGTCTAAATAACTTTGGCAAGCAGAAGAGAATCTATGACTAAGTAATATTTAATAGATTACTTGGTAATTACAGATTTACTAATTAATGTGACCTCACTCTGAAGGTAATTTCTCTTTATTAAAATTTAATATTTTAACCCTTCATCATTTTTTGTGCTTATTTGTGGCATGACTTGGAAGAGATAAAAGTATTTTGGAAAATGGAACATATAGAAATTGAAGATATAACAAGGAGGAAAAGTTGAAATTCCATCTAAATAGACACATGACATCATTTCCTCAATGTCAGTGCCTTTGACTCTGTCACTCAGAATATACTCTCTGCATCAACTTGACTATAATTGACAAATTTCCCCTTAGAAGGAGCTTATTTTGATTTTTCCAAAGTTTTCAACTATCCAAAATTATCTGCTATCATATTGACAAGAATGCTGGGTTCTTTGTGCATACCCTTTGATCCTTTCATCCAGCAAGGCCACTACTAGGTCTGTATCCCAAAGAGTCATAAAAAAGGGGAAAAGACCCACGTGTACAAACATATTTGTAATAGCTCTTTTTGTAGTGGCAAAGAATTGGAAATTGAGAAGATGTCCAACAAGTGGAGAATGGCTGAACAAATTGTGATATATGAATGTAATGGAATACTATTATTCTACAAGAAATGATGAGCAGACAAATTTCAGAAAAAACTTACATGGGAAGACTTACATGAACTGATGATGAGTGAAGTGAACAGAGCCAAAAACACTGTACACAGTAACAGCAACACTGTGTGATGACCAACTTTGATAGATTTAGCTCTTTTCAGAAATACAATAATCTAAGGCAATTCCAAAAGACTCATGATGGAAAATACTATCCACATCCAGAGAAAGAACTATGGAGTCTGAATGCAAATTGAAGCATACTACTTTCTCTCTCTTTTTTTTCTTTCTCATGGGTTTTCCTTCTTGTTCTTTTTCTTCTTTTACAACATGACTAATGTGTAAATATATTTAATATGATCATACATGTATAGCCTATATTAGATTGATTGCCATATTGGGGAGGGGAGAGAGGAGAGAGGGTGGGAGAAAAAAAATTTGGTACTCAAAATCTTTTAAAAGTGAATGTTGAAAAAAATAAAAAAGGAATGTTTTTCATTGAATGAGGAATGGAGAGAGAATGACTGAGAACCGAAAAAAAAAAAAAACTGTAGAGCATGGGGAATGAAGTTAGTAGCCACTGGCTAAGAAATCATGCAGTGTATGCTTGGAATCTACTAGTAGTTTGAAATCAACTGTCTAGGGAGCCCTGAATTAGACTCTACTGTGTGATTATTGATTCTTAAAGGTATCTGCACATTTCCTTTCTTCCTTTTCTCATTTCTCTCTATAACTATTTCTCTTGAGCTCTGAATATGAAGTCAATTAGCCTAGGTTCAGATCCCAGTTTTCCTACTTGATATCTGTGCCACCTTAAAAAAGTAATTTGACCTCCCTGGTCTCAGCTTCCTCATCTGCAATATCATCCCTAAGGTCCATTCCAGCTCTCCTTGTAATGATCACTTTCTTAGAATTTTCTAATAAGTAATGAGATAACAACTGTGAAAGTGATTTGGTATAGATGTACATGCACATTTCCATATATATACATGCATATGCATATAAATAAATAAATATACATTCATCTATATGTATATACATACACAGATATACATGTGCACATATAAAGTGCCAGATAAACATCATGTACAATAATACTGTTATATTCCCTTCCCTACCCAAAGCATATGAATGAAAATAGTTTTCTTTAATTTGACAAGAAGCTTTTATTTAAAAACAAGATCTAGTATTATTTGTAATTCCAGGAACACTGCAATTTCCATGAATAAGAACATGGTAGAAGATGGAGGAGGGAAAGCAGTGACTTTCTTGAGCTCTCCCCCAAATCCCTCCAAATTCCTATGAAAAATGACTCTAAACAAATTCTAAAGCAGCAGAACCCACAAAAAGACAGAGTGAAGCAAATTTCCAGCCCAAGACAGCCTGGATGGTTGATCAGAAAGGTATATCATGCCAGGTGGGAAAAGGAGCGCAGTTTGGGTGGGGGTGCGCAGGCCGCAGAGAACCTGAAGCATGGCCTCAGAGGGCTGAATTGCGGGCAACTGTGGCAGTTTCCAGACTTCTAAACCCACAAATGCTGAAGACAACTTGGAAGGTCAGTGGGAAAAGACTGTGACTGCGGTGAGAGAAGGAGCTAGGTCTCAGCCACAAGTCCCAAGCGTGGCCCGGGGCAGCGATTGCTTCCTGAGCTTCCGGCCCACAGACAGATGGGGAATCGAGTGGCTGATCAGAGGCACATTGCAGGCATCTCTTTGCCAGTGCTGAGGCAGGAATCTGAGGGGTGGTCCTGGGGCAAGGAGGAGTGCTGGCCTGGTGGAGCTTGTTGTGGCGGTGGAGAGGAAACGCCTCGCTCCTTATCATAGCACCTTGGAAGAACTGAAAATTTACAGATCCCTAGAAGTATCTCTGAAAACAGCTGTACAAACCCCCAAAGCTTGGGACAGTACATTCACCACATTGGAAGCAGACTCTTAACCTTAACAAAGAGTTTAAAACTCAAGTCATTGGCTGGGATCATGAGCAAACTTCACAAAAAGAGTCAGACTATATTATCTTACTTTGAAGACAAAGAAGATCAAAGAAGACAACAAAGTCAAAGCTCCTACACCCAAAGCCTCCAAGAAAAATATGAATCAGTCCCAGGCCTTGGAAGAGCTCAAAAGGGATTTTGAGAAGCAAATAAGAGAAGTAGAGGAAAAATGGAAGAGAAATGAGAGTGATGCAAGAAAATCATGAAAAACTAGTCAACAGCTTGCTAAAGGAGACCAAAAAAAATACTGAAGAAAATAACACCTTAAAAAAAAGCCTAACCCAAATGGCAAAAGAGGTCCAAAAAGCCAACAAGGAGAAGAATGCTCTAAAAAGCAAAACTGATCAAATGGAAAAGGAAGTCCAAAAGCTTACTGAAGAAAATACTTCCTTAAAAATTAGAATAGAGCAATTGGAAGCTAGTGATTTTATGGGAAATCAAGACACTGTAAAACAAATCCAAAAGAATGAAATATTAGAAGATAATGTGAAATATCTCATTGGAAAAACAACTGACCTGGAAAATAGATCTAGGAGAGAGAATTTTAAAATTATTGGATTATCTGAAAGCCATGAAAGAAGAGCCTAGAATCATCTTTCAAGAAATTATCAAGGAAAACTGCCCTGATATTGTAGAACCAGAGGGCAAAATAGAAATTGAAAGAATTCATTGATCTCCTCCTGAAAGAGATTCCCAAAAGAAAACTCCTAGGAATATTGTAGCCAAATTCCAGAGTTCCCAGGTCAGGGAGAAAATATTGTAAGAAGCCAGAAAGAAACAATTCAAATATTGTGGAAACACAATCAGGATAACACAAGATTTAGCTGTCAAGGGACCACAGGGCATGGGATATAATATTCTGGAGGGCAAAGGAGATAGGATTACAACTAAGAATCACCTACCCAGCAAAACTGAGTATAATCCTTCAGGGGAAAAAAATCATCATTCAGTGAAATAGAGGACTTTCAAGCATTCTTGATGAAAGACCAGAACTGAATACAAAATTTGACTTTCAAATACAAGACTCAAGTGGAACATAAAGAGGTAAACAGGAAAGAGAAATCATAAGAGACTTATTAAAGTTGAACTGTTTACATTCCTGCATGGAAAGATGATATTTTTAACTCATGAGACCTTTGTCAGTGTTAGGGTAGTTGGAGGGAAAAAATTATACGTATGTATATAGATAGATAGATAGATAGATAGATAGATAGATAGATAGATAGAGGGCACAGGGTGAGTTGAAGATGAAGGGGTCATATCTGGAAAATAAAATTAAGGGGTGAGAGAGGATTATACTAGAAGAAGAAGAAAGGGAGAGGTAAAACAGGGTAAATTATCTCACAAAAAAACAGAAAAGAAAAGGCTCTTACAGTGGAGGGGAAACGGGGGAAGATGAGAGGGAATAAGTGAATCTTATTCTCATAGGATTTGACTCAAGGAGGGAATAACATACACACTCAATTGGGTATGGAAATCTGTCTTACCCTACAGGAAAATAGAGGGCGAAGAGGACAAGAGAGCAGGGAGATGATAGAGGGGAGGGCAGATTGGGAGAGGGGGTAATCAGAAGCAAATACTTCTGAGGAGGGACAGGATCAAAAGAAAGAATAGAAGAAATGGGGGGCGGAATAGGATTAAGGGAAATAGAATTAGTTTTTCACAACATGTCTACTATGGAAGTGTTTTGTATAACTGCACATGTATAATCTATATTGAGTTGCTTGCCTTTTCAATGAGGGTGAGTGGGGAGGGAGGAAGGGAGAAAAATTGGAACCTAAAATTTTAAAAACGTGTTTAAAAAATGTTTTCACATACAACTGGGAAATAAGAAATACAGGAAATGGGATACAGAAATCTATCCTGCCTTACAGGAAAATAGAAGGGGAAGGGGATAAGAGAAGGGGGGGAGAGATAGAAGGGAAAGCAGACTAGTAGAAGGGGTATTCAGAATGCATGCCATCTTGGGGTGGGGGGAGGGGTGAGATGGGGTGAAAATTTGGAACTCAAAATCTTGTGAAAGTAAATGTTGAAAACAAAAAAATAAATAAATTTATTATTAATAAAAAAGAACATGGTACGTGCAACTTAAAACAAGCCATTCTCCAAACTCAATATTCCTTGATACTACTTCAGCCAATATAAGACCTAGAGATCCTATTGCAGGGGGTGGGGAAGTGGAGGTGGGGAGGGTAGTTATACCCCAAGGAAGTTAATGATAGCAATAAAAGATCCATGTGCAAACAAATGTTCACAGCATTATAGGTAGTAGCAAAAAACTAGACACTAAATAAGTGCCCATTGATTATGGAGTAGCCCATCAAAATGTGGTATATGAGTGTTAAAGAATAGTATTGCCATAATGAATGAAGATATACGAAATGATATAGAGTGAATAAAAAGAGAGCCCAAACAACAATATATAGAATTACTACATCAATGTAAATAAAGGTAATACTAAAAGACAGCAGCACTCAAATCACAAATAAGAGCAATGTTGGTGTCAAATGACCAAAGTTAACTTGCAATTCTTCCTATCTTTTAACAATCAACAAACAACAGCAACAATAAATAGAAAGTGACAGTTACTATCAGTCATAACCACTCTCTTAGGCAGTTACTTGGATTGTTTGCAGGGCATTGTTTCACTTTCTGTTGTGTTTAAAAAAATGTATCAATTGAGCAAAAGACAATATAAGGGGGAAAAGGCAAAAGAGCACTTCTGATTAACAAGTCACTTTTGGAGGTGTAAACAAATACACTATCTCTATGAACCCATGATATTAAACTAAATTTCATTAACAGGGATTGACTTTAACTTCTGCTATTCTGTAAACTAACTCTGTTTTATACACATGTATGCCAAATGTGCCACGCCTGGTGCAATAGAGTGTTGTTCCTAGAGTCAAGAAGACCTAGGTTCAGATGCAACCTCAGACACTTACTAAGCTATGTGACCCTGGGCAAGTCACTTAACCCTGTTTGCCTCCATTTCATCATCTGTAAAATGAGCTGGAGATGGAATTAGCAAACCACTCCAGTATCTTTGCCAAGAAAGACCCAAATGGGGTCATGAAGAATTGGACAAAACTGAAAAAAAAAACCTGAAACATGCACATACACAGCAACTAAAGGATTTGGGCAGAAAAGGAAAACATTTCTGAAATCTAGTTTAAAATAAAATGAAGGAAAATACAAACTCTTAATTTAAAAAAAAATCCATGAAAAGATGCTTGAAACAAGGTATTTTTATACAGCTACCTGGTCTTTATTCCCACAAAAAGAATACTGAAAACTATATCATTGCAATAATTTTATTTTTAGAAAGAATCTATGGTTTCTGTTTGTGACAACTTTTGCTCCAGTCTCTTAATGAACATGAATCAGACACTGCAATTTTCTCAGATATTTCTTACCAAATGGTCCAAATAAAATCAGTGACTTTTGAGAAATTAAATACACTTCTATTCATAGAAAAAAAGCAAAATGAAAGACTTCATTAAGAAATGGAAATAATCTTGTCAGTCTATTCATGCTGCTACATTTCTCCTAGATGCAAGAAGTAAGAACAAGTAAATTTAAATTGTTGAAGAATAGAAAACATCTTTAGGTGTTTGATGAGGATATGAAGGCTGGGATCCTTCTGCAAGGTAACAAGGAGGTGCATACAAGTTTCTAAGAATTCTGGGGAGGGAGAGAAGGAGGGAGACAGAGACAGAATACAGAGATAGAGACAGAGAGACAAACCCAGACAAAAACAGACATACACAGAGAAAAGGTAGCGATTGATCAACTGATCAGGCAATCGATAGATAGATAATGAAAGTATTTGGTAAGTTCTCACTATATACCAGATACTATTTTAAGTATTGGGGACATAAACAAACATAAGCTAGCAAAACTGTACTTGCCCTCAAGGAGCTTACATAATAGTATAGTGGATAGCACACCAAACTTGGAGTCATAAAATTATGTTTGAATTATGCCTCCGATACTTGCTGTCTGGGTAGGTAACTCTGCAAGTCATTTTCAACTTATGTCTGCTTCAATTTTCTCATCTGTCTAGTGGAATAATAATAGTACCTATATCAAAAAATTGATGCAATCAAATGAAATAATATGGAGTTTCCCAAGAATCTTAGGGCAGTTTTAAGCATTAATAAGCTTAAGACTTCCCTAATACTTTTGGGACAATTTGTATATGAAAAGTGCTATACAAATGTTAGCTATTATCGTTATATTTTAATAAGTGGAAGACAACACCGGCACATTTATATAGCGCTTGAACTTTATATATATTGTCTCATTTAATCTTCACAACAACCCTGGAAGGTAGGTTCTAACATCAGACAGCACTACATATTGGATACAGAGAAGATGCTCTTTGAGTAAGGAAGACTTGGGCTGAAGTCCTGACACATACTAGTTATGGTTCCCTGGGCAAGGCACATAGCTTCTCAATGGCCCAGGCAACTTAGAAAATAAAAACTATTTTTGCTGTTTTTAACAGGAATAAATATTTACTTATTCATTATATGTAATATACATTATATTATATATTATACATATATACATACATATACATGCCTACATAGATGTGTATGTGTGGACATATATATTACCCTATGCTGCCACACACACACATATATATGCATATACACACACACACATACACATGCAGGTATATACACACACATATATAGGATATATGTGTGTATATATAATATATTGTATATGCGTGTGTGTATATGTGTATATGTGTGTATACACACATATATATATATATATGTATACACACACATATAAATGAAACAGCATGGGGTAATGGACAGAGAGCTGGCTTTGGAGCCAGGAACACCTGGGTTCAAATCCCATCTCTGGCACATATACAGAACTCATTTCTTTCCCTTTAACTCTTCCCTCCCTCACCTCCTATCTTCCCTATTACTGTTGAGGGCAACTCCATCGTCCAGTGCCTCGGGATCCCAACCTAGGCATCATTCTGGACTCCTCGCTATTTTGTATCCCCCCATATCCAATCTGTTGCCATGGCCTATCAATTTCACCTTTGCAGCATCTCTCAGTTATTGTATCCCTTTCTCTGCTCTGCCACTGCCACCATTGTAGAGCAGACCCTCATCACCTCACACCTGGACTACTGTAATAGCCTGCTGGTGAGTCTGCCTGCCTCAAGTCTCTCCCCACTCTGATCCATCCTTCATTCAGTCACTAAAATGATTTTTCTAAAGCACAGGTCTGATAGTGTCATCCTCTTATTTAAAAACAAACAAACAAACAAACAAACAAACTCTAGTGGTTCTTTGTTGCCTCCAGGGGCAAATACAAAATGCTCTATTTGTTATTCAGAGTCCTTTCTAACCAATCCCCCTCCTATCTTTCTGGTCTTTTATACATTACTTCCTGACATATATTCTTCAATCCGGTGACATTGGCCTCTCGGCTTTTCAAGAAACCATTCCTTGTATTTCTTGGCTCTGGGCATTTTTCTCTGGCTGTCTCTCATGCCTGGAATGTTCTCCCTTTTCCACTCCATCTACTGACTTCTTTGGCTTCCTTTAAGTCTCAATTACAGTTCTCTCCTTCTACAGGAAGCCTTCCCCAATCCCTCTTAGTTCTAGTGTGCCTTCCCTCTGTTAATTATTTCTTATTTATCCTGTATATAGCTTACTCTGCATATATTTGTTTGGATGTTGTCTCCCTCTTTAGGTTGCAAGCTCCTTGAGGGCGCAGATTGTCTTTTATCTTTTTGTATCCCCAGGCTTAGCACATGCAATAAGATGATAAGCTGTAGAGAAAATGCTAATCTTCATTGATGTGAGAAGTTCCTCCCTAGCACTTCCTTATACACACATGAGATCAAATATCTAAAAAGAACAAATGCAGATGTATTTATGTATTATATATTATTATGGGTGTATATGTATACATATACATACATGTATGAATATTCTTCCATAATTTTATACACATTTACCATAGTTGGTGGAAGCTAGATGGCTCAGTGGATGGAGTGCTGGGCCTGTAGTCAGGAAGATCTGAGTTCACATCCAGCCTCAGAGATTTATTAGCTGTGTGACCATGGGCAAGTCATTTAATTTCTATTTGCTTTAATTCACTGGAGAAGAGAATGGCAAACGACTCCAGTACTTTGCCAAGAAAACCCTCAACAGGGGTCACAAAGAGTCAGGCATGTCTGAAAATGACTGAACAACAGCATGATACCATCAAAAGAATATGAACTCTTCAGGAAAGGTGCTGATATAAATTAATACACATTTACACATAAAGACAGCAACAGACAGTCAGGCAGATAGAAATTAAGATATTATATATATTATATGTGTGTATATTGTACATACATGCATATTACATACATATAATATGCATGTGTATATTGCACACATACATACACATATATTTATATATACACACATATAAATGGTTGTATCACATATATACGATACAAACATTTATATGTATTTGAATTCAGATCAGCACCTTCCTTGCAACTGCATTAGTGTCAGGACTTAAACATTGATTATTTCTGATTTATGGTCTCTATTCTCTAAGACATGTTGCTTCTCATATATGAATATATATAAACATATATATCAAGGAATCTTAACCTGGAGTTCATTAATTTCTTTTTAAAAATATTTTGATAACTGTATTTCAATATAATTGATTTCCTTTTTAATTCTTCGTATTTTACTTTATACATTTGCAAAAAGGATTCTGTAAAGCGTTCACCAGACTGTGAAATAGGCCTATGACACTCAAGAATTATTAAGAATCCTGATACAGATCTATCTATCTATATTTATCGATAGACGCAGGTGTGTGTGTGTGTGTGTGTATTGCACACACACACACACATATAGTATGTGCATACAGATACCCATGTTCCTCTAACTTTGTACCTGTCTTCACCAGAAATTGGTTTGCTTTTACATATGGCTTTATGCAGAACTGTTGCATTAGCAGAACACAGGTAGCAGTGTTACTATTTGAGTAATTAATGCACTCAAGGGGACCTTTCAATTAATGTTGGCCTGTAACAAATTCTGTAGAAACATTTGTCACAAAATCCATACCTCCCACGTATCTGGTATTGGACACTTTCCACTCTGAATTATTCTTTTAGTGATATAGTGAGGGCAACAGTGAGTTAAGTAAAATAATTTGTGAAAAGCATCAAGATTATCTCCGCCTCAGAGCTATAATAAGATGTTACATATAGCTGAGTGTGGCCCAGCAGACAGTCTCTGAGGCTGCCTTTGTAATTCCCTCTGACCGTGATGAAAGCTCTAAAGGAAAGAATATTAAGGAGGAATTACATAATACATTCAGCCAACCAATTGTTAGCTTGTTTGCCATGGATTTAAACACTGCCACAGGCATCTGAGGGCTGGCCACACACTGTGTAAAATGTCACTAGGCTTTGCTGTCTCTCTTGCTGTGCTCTACAGAGCAGAAAATTAATATGAACACATTTGGGGGAGATTGGATATTTGTACAAAAATATTGTTAAAATTTTTCTCCCCCCCATCAAGGAAATCAAATATAATACCTATACAGTGTGGTCACAATTAGGATTTCTAAGGAGCCATGAGATAGACTTGCATTCATTATGTCACGTATGTTACAAATACTAAATTATTTTAACACAAGTTCCAAATTATATTTTTCTTAAAAAATTCCTAAACTTCATAGGTACATACATATGCACACATATACCCATACACCCACCCCCCCACACACACATTCACACACATTAATGTCCACACACATATATGTACTTAAAATACAAAATAAAATAACTAGGATCTATAATAAGAATGCTAATTAAATAGTATCAATAATCCCAAATTTGTGGCCCTCTGCTACAATTTGTTTTGGTTTTCTGTCTTCCTTTGGAAGAATTATTTGTCAACTTAATCTGGCTTCATCATGAATGTCTTTGACATGACATATAAATTTGATGCTGGAAGGAATTGAGTTATATAATAGTACTATTTCCAAGAGATTTTTCTTTTTCTTTTTCCTTTCTTTGGTGATCAAGTCTTCTTTTTTGTGAACCTTATCTATGATCTAGTAATGTTGTCAACATAATACAAAAGACTAAGAGGGCTTTTTTTCTAATCATGGATCTGGAAATGGAAGGAAACTCAGTTTGCTTTCTAGTCCAGCTCTCTTGCTTTATAAATGAGAACACTGGGGTGGAGCCAAGATGGCAGAGTTAAATCAGGGACTCACTTGAGCTCTCCCCTAAATCCCTCCAAATATCTGTAAAAGTGACTCTAAACAAATTCTAGAGCAGCAGAACCCATAAAAAGACAGAGTGAAACAAATTTCCAGCCTAAGACAACCTGGATGGTTGATGGGAAAGTTCTGTTGCACTGGACTGGGAGAGGAGTGCAGCCTAGCACAGGCTGTGCAGACACAGACCAGGTTCTAGTAGGCCAGAGCAGGCATCAGAGGACTGAATCACTGGCAGCTGTGGTGGTTTCCAGAATTCTCAAGCCACAAACACCAAAGACAACTTAGAAGGTCAGTAGGAAAGGTCTGTCAGACCCGGGTAAGGGAGAGGAGCATGGTCTGGCCTAGGCTCCAGCACAGGCCCTGGGCAGAGGCGGCTGCAGCTTCTGGTGCTCTTAGCCCAGATGGTAAGGGGATCCAAAAACTCAACAACTGATCAAAAGTAGATTACAGGTATCTATTTGCTGGCACTGAGGTAGGATTCTGTTGCTTTGCCCATACTTGAATTTGGGTTGCAGTCCTGGGGCAAGGGCAAGTGGCAACAGTGTAGAGGGAACACTTCTCACATTTCCAAGAGAGAAAAGAGTGCTCATTGTCGCTCACAGACCAGAGCACAGGCCAAGAGAGGAGTAAACATTTTTCCTTAGATCATACCACCCTGGAAGAACTGAAAACTTATAATTCCCTGGAAGTATCTCTGAGAACAGCTGCACAAAACCCCTCAAGCTTGGGGAAGTATGTCCTCCACACTGGAAGCATAGAACTACCTTAACAAAGAGTTAAAAGTCAAATAATTAGCTGGAAAAATGAGCAAACAGTAGAGAAAACTCAGAGTATAGAATCTGACTTTGGTGACAAGGAAGATCAAAACATACAATCAGAAGAAGCCAACAAAGTCAAAGCTCCTACATCCAAAGCCTCCAAGAAAAATATGAATTGGTCTCAGGCCATGGAAGAACTCAAAAAGGATTTTGAAAACCAAGTAAGAGAAGTAGAGGAAAAATTGGGAAGAGAAAGGAGAGTGATGCAAGAAATCTTGAAAAACAAGTCAACAACTTGCTAAAGAAGACCCAAAAATTACTGAAGAAAATAACACCTTAAAAAATGGACTAGACCAAATAGCAAAAGAGGTCCAAAAAACCAATGAGGAGAAGCATGCTTTGAAAAGCAGAATTGGTCAAATTGAAAAGGAGGTCCAAAAGCTCACTGAGGAAAATAATTCCTTAAAAATTATAATGGAGCAAATGGAAGCTAGTGACTCTATGAGAAATCAAGAAATTATAAAACAAAACCAAAAAAAAAGAAAGAAAAAATAGAAGACAATATGAAACATCTCATTGGAAAAACAACTGACCTAGAAAAATAGATCCAGGAGAGAATAATTTTAAAAATTATTGGACTACCTGAAAGCCATGATCAAGAAAAGAGCCTAGACATCATCTTTCAAGAAATTATCAAGGAAAACTTCCCTGATATTCTGGAACTGGAGGGTAAAATAGAAATTGAAAGTATCTACCAATCACCTCCTAGAAGAAATCCCAAGAGGAAAACTCCTAGGAATATTGTAGCCAAATTTCAGAGTTCCCAGGTCAAAGAGAAACTATTGAAAGCAGCCAGAAAGAAACAATTCAAGTATTGCAGAAACACAATCAGGATAACAAAGGGTTTAGCAGCTTCTACATTAGGGGACCAGAGGGCAAAGGAGATAGGATTACAGCCAAGAATCACCTACCCAGCAAAACTGAGTATAATCTTTCAGGGGAAAATGGATATTCAATGAAATAGAGGACTTTCAAGCACTCTTGATGAAAAGACCAGAGCTGAATAGAAAATTTGACGAATATAAGATTCAAAAGAAGCATGAGAAGGTAAACAGGAAAGAGAAATCATAAGAGACTTATTAAAGTTGAACTGTTTACATTCCTACACAGAAAGATTATATTTGTAACTCATGAGACCTTTCTCATTATTAGGGTAGTTGGAAGGAATATACATATACATATATATATACATATATGTATACATATATATGTATATATATGTGTGTGTGTGTATATATATATATATATATACACAGAGGGCACAGGGTGAATTGAATTTGAAAGGATGATATCTAAAAAATAAAATTAAGAGGTGAGAGAGGAATGTACTGGGAAAAGGAGAAAGGGAGAAGTAGAATGGGGTAAATTATCTCACATAAAAGAGGCAAGAAAAAGCTTTTGCAGTGGAGGGGAAGGGGGGGGAGGTGAGAGGGAGTGAATGAACCTTACTGTCATCAGATTTGGTTTTGGAGAGAATAACATACACACTCAATTGAGTATGGAAATCTATCTTACCCTACAGGAAAGTAGGAGGGAAGGGAGTTAAGAGGGGGTAATAGAAAGGAGGAGGTAATCAGATTGGGGGAGGGGGTAATCAGAAGCAAACACTTTTGAGGAGGGACAAGGTCAAAGGAGAGACTAGACTAAACAGGGGCGGGATATGGAGTAGAATATAGTTAGTCTTTCACAACATGACTAATATGGAAGTGTTTTGCATGACTACACGTATATAACTTATATTGAATTGCTTGCCTTCCCAGTGAGGGTGGATGGGGAAGGAGGGAGGGACAGAATTTGGAGCTCAAAGTTTTAAAAATGAATGTTAAAGGTATTTTTTTATGTGCAACTGGGAAATAAAATACACATGCAGTGGGGTATAGAAATCTATCTTACCCTACAGGAAAATAGAAGGGGAAGAGGATAAGTGAAAGGGGTGGCGATAGAAGGGAGGGCTGTTTGGGGTAAGGGTAATAAGAATGAATGCTGTCATGGGGTGGGGGGAGGGGAGAGATGAGGAGAAAATTTGGAACTCAAAATCTTGTGGAAGTGAATTTTGAAAACTAGAAATAAATAAATTTAAAAAAATAAATGAGAACACTGAGACCCAGAGAAATTAAATGATTTGCCCAAGGTAACACAGGTAGGAAGCATCATATAAGATCTGAATCCAGGTCCTCTGATTCCAAAACTGTCCTCTTTGTTCTAATCCAAATTTCTTAGTTCTTTCTAAGAATGTCATACATGTTTTCATTTGTTAAACAAATACCATATTTGAACAATATATTGTTCATCTCTACAGACTACACTTCATCTTCTCATACTATCTAGCAGACAACTAATGTACAAAGTTGGTATCAAAGTGTGGGAGACTTTGCAAAGTATCATAGAATCAAATTATTATCATATGGCAATGAAAGTTTCATTTAGGTGCTCCTATCCCCGTAAGGTTTCATAACCCCAAATGACTTGTAATCAGTGAATTCAGTAAGACACACCTATTTTAGCTATCACCATAACTTTCTTTCAGTTCACTATTGCTTTTTGCTACCTTTTCTTGCAACATACAAATAAAAAATACTATTCTACAAGGCCACTACATCCTTTCTACAAGTCAACATCATTATCTTGTAAAGAATCCTGACCTTGAGAGGATGGTACAAATATTTGCTCTGCCAACACTTCTTTAGTTCAAGATACCAGAAAAATTTAAGAACCTCTATAAATCTAAACTCCACTGCTTCTTACCCATCATTCAAGTGAAACAATGTTGAAGATACAGATAAGTCAAGGATAAGGACTAAGAAAAGGCTATTTGATTAAGAAATCATTGATGACTTTGTAGAAGTCCTCAATGTTTTGTTTCAATGCTTCAAAGATCTATCCTTTCTTAGTGCATATGTTCCCTCCATCATGGCAGATTACTACTGCTCCATCTCTTAGTAAGCTGTCTTCACATACTCTCAGCATTTGATGGGCTCAGAAGACATTTAGTTTCACCCATATCAGAACAAGATGACCCTCTGTGGTTGAAAACAAATGATCCTGAGTTTTCTAACTTCTGCTAATGAGCCTTTCTGAACTTATCTAGGCTGTTCCTTGAGCAACAGAGACACAGAGTCTATTACCAGGCTTGGATTTGAAGCCTTTCCCAGTTGACAGAATATTCCTGAGTTTGGACTTTTCTAGCATAACTTCAGAGGGTACAGGGTAACTTTCACATGACACTGAGGCATAAGAGTAGGATTTTAATGTACTGCTCTCCAATCATATCTTGATTTTTACAGTTTTTATTCTACTGGTTCCATTTCCTCTCTATGTGAGTCCATATCATTGTTGTGTAATTTAGATTATAAATTTTTAAAGAGGAGAAATTGCATGCGGATTTTTTTCTTTATATCAACTAACACAATTAGGCACATAAATCTTTTTTGACTACAATGAGCATCCAATCAGGCTACTGATGTTCCCCACAATTACTCCTAAGTGTCTCCAAAGTAGCATTACATACCCAAAACTTATAAGTCAAATATAGTTTCCTAGCCCAATAGAATTAGTATTTTGTCAACAATTCTGGCTGCAAGAAATCACTTCCACTTTATTGGGCAATTGGGGTTAAGTGACTTGCCCAGGGTCACACAGCTAGTAAGTGTCAGATTTGAACTCAGGTCCTCCTGACTTCAGGGCCAGTGCTCTATCCACTGCACCACCTAGCTGCCCCAATCACTTCTATTTTAAATGATGTCCCCTGAGACAGGGGTTCGAAAATCATTCTACCCTGTATATTCACTTACCCCTGGGGAGAGAAAACCTAAGTTTTTAGCTTTCACATAGTACATCAAGACATAATTGGCTGGTGACCATAAGCCTCTCTTTTCCTCATCCCAGAGGACTCTTTCAGTTTGATATAGGCTCCCCTGCTTGGTTTGGGGCAGTGGGTCAAAAGTCTTTTACTGACACTCCACTTCTGGTGACAAGTCTCAAATGACCTGAAATTGTGACATCTTCTCAGTAGAGTTATTGCAAACCACTTTAAGACTCAATCTCATGTAGAGAAGAACAATAATGTAATCTGAGTTCTGCAATAGTCTGTGACCTCTATATGATTAATAGTTTCAAAGTATTTTTCCTCTTTCACAAGATGTCTTCTATACCTTCAAGGCTTTTTGGTTACAATTACTATGAGCAAATGTGCTTTAAACCAGAAATAAAAAACAACCACAACAACAACCACAACATTTTTTGGTCCAAAAATCTGTACTTCTTACCATTACTCTCCAATCGTACTTATTTTAATACTTTAAATATCTATGATTTAGCAATTTTGGATCTATATCATATAAGGAGGTTATGGAAATATCATTTTGGGGAAAAACAAAGCAAGTATGGTCTGGTGTATGGAGGACCAGCTATGGAGTCAGGAAGCCTGGGTTTTATTCTTGGCTCTGGTATATACTGTGTGATTGTGGGTAAGTTATTTAACCTCTCAGTGCTTTAGGCAACTCTGGATGATTATATGTTGCAGAAAATCCAGTAATATCCAGCAATGGAAGCACTAGTTATACTATAGAGATAGAGGACCTCTATGCTAGAATTCTCCAAACTAAAGAAATTTAAAATATTAATACTTTGAATTTTGATGCTTTTTTTTCCTTCTGGAATCTCATTAAAGTGACTTTTAAATGTTTATTAAATATATGCATTGTATAGAGAAAGAAATCTGGATTTGGAGTTAGAGGATTTGAGTTCTAGTTCCAACCAGCTCAGATATTCACTAATTGTGCGACCATGGGTGTCACAAGTTTTCTGAGCCTCAGTTTCCTTCAGTCTAAAATTAACAGAAATATATGATATTATGGCTTGTATAGATCTCAAAGCCCATATGGATCTGAAAAAGAAATTCTTTTACCACATCTTCAATAAGGTATCCATGTAAGGCAGGAGCCAACACCTTTCAGTGGCAGCCTATTCCACTTTCATCCAACTCTAATTAACAGAAATAATTACCTAAAGTCAAAGTTTAAGTCAGTTAATAAATCAATACATAAACACTTAATAATCACCTATTAGCACTATGCTCACCACTGGGAAAATAAAGACAAAAATTAAACAGTCCCTGATATCAAGTAGTTTAAAATTTCTTGGGGAAAAGAACACATACAAATATAGGTATGTACAATTTTTATACAAGTAAAATACAAAGCATTTGATGGGGTGTAATAGTAACTGGGGAATCAGGAAGATGTAGGAGATGAACATGTGGGAGATGGTGCTTCCTATAATTGCTCTTCATTCTTCTTTCTGGCCCAAGCACAAAACTAATTCCTCTTTCATATGACATCTCTTTAAATATCTCAAAACAATTACCTTTTGTCACTCTTCCCTCCCCAACACTTCTTTTCTCTAGACTAAGTATCCACAGTCCCTTTAATTAATCTCCACTTTTCTCAACTTCTTAGTGCATACATTCTTGCTTTTCAATGTATTCTCTATAATGAAGTGCCAACATTGAATATAATATTATAGAAATGGTCTAAATAGGGCAGATTACAGAATGAACATCATCTCCCCCTTTTGGAAAACTTTGCCACCTTGAACGTAGCCTGGATCTTGTTACCTTTTCTAGTTATCTTCTCCTACTGCTGATTCATTTTGAGCTTACAATGCTTTAAAACTCTTAGATCTTTTTTTTTTCATATAAACTGTTATCTAGTCACACCTCCTCCTTTTTGTATCTGTTCAGTATTTTTAACTCAAGTCTAGGAAGTTACATTTATCTTGATCACAATGCCTTTTATTAGATCCAGCCATTTGTTCTAACTCAGCTAGATTTTTAAAAACCTTTTAGTGTTTCCTCTGGACTTTCCCATAATAAATAAACTCTTCTTTATTCTGGACCTCTTATTCTTACATTCCTTTCATCTACTCACACTGATTCAGAACTGAATTTTCCTAGATTATACTGAATCCCTGGCCATCCTTTCTAGCATTGGCTACATTTTCTTTCACATCCCTTGACACATTTGTGCTGAAGACTGCTCCAGTCTAACACCTTCTGACTCTCCCTTTGCCATCATCACTTAGTAGCCTCTTATCCTTTGATGTTTGTTCTATTAAAAGTGTGTATCTGACATGGATCATGTTGTATGCTGACTTTCTCCTTTTTCAGAGAAGTTTAGAGAGTTGCCTATCTATTTACTCAGGGTCACAAGCTACCTTGTGTTTGAGAGCAGGAGTTGAACCCAGGTCTTCCTAGTTCCAAGCTAGCTCTCTGTCCACTATCCCACAGTCCCTATTCAGTCAAGGTATTGGGTCATAAGCTCTGTGTCATCTGCAGGCCTTCTAGTGCCATCTGCAGCTTCTTCAAAACTTCCCCAAAATTCCCATTTAATTTCTTATTGAAACCACAATGGAGAAAGTCATGATGTGGAAGGGATAACTGTATACACAGATAAATATATAGCTAGATATAGCTATATGCTATGCTATTGACTGCTGAATGATAGGTGCACACACACATTAAAGTTATTACATATTAGGCTATTAAAACTTAAAATTAGAAGGCTTTTTGGACACCTTGTACATACATATGCAATATGAATAATACCTGTCACATAGTAGGTATTTAACATTTTTTTGATCTATCGATAAACTAGCACTCACGTTGTATAATTACAAAGCTGCTGTTAGCTTCCATAAATTTCAGCTTAGCCAAGTCAGAGGTTTTAGTGGGCCATCTATTTATAAAGGATGAATCAGACTTCTAGGCTTTGGTATAAATAGAAATGCTAACTGGACATTGCTCCTAATGCTAAAAGATAAGGGTATTCTTCCCAAAAGAAAGAGTTAGATGCTTCTTGCCAAGGTAGGCAACAATTATCTATATATCCCCACCTAACATTCCCACCAAACACTGTTCAACCTACTGTACAGTCTTCTCCAGCCTGCATTGCTAACATATGGTCAGAGGACTTTGTCTACCATGCCATAGAAACCTCTTCACCTTGGAAGCTCACTATACCACTCAACTAAACCTCTCCTATTGGAAGTACCCTATGCTCCTCTAGTTTTTCCCTCTGATTGGCTAGCTCCTCCTAGAACCTCCATTGTAAGGAGGAGGCCTAGGCCAAAGTTGTCTTCATTCCTCTCTGGGCTGCATTGCTGACATCTTCATAGGACTTTCTCTACCACGGCTCTGAATTAGGCACTTTCTGTAGTGCCCCCAAACCTTACTAGCTCCCTATTGTGTGCTCTCTTTCCCCATTAGAATGTAAACTCCTTAAGGTCAGAGACTGTCCTTATCTCTGCTTGAATTTGCATCGTCCGGGGCTATCATAATGCCAGGCACATAGTAAGAGTTTAATAAATGTTTGTTGACCCACTAACAGACTGATGATATGACTATTAATAATAACTCCCATCTTTAAGGCACTGTGAGGATTATAAGGTACTTTTCTCAAAGTAACCTGGTGAAGAAGTGGTACAAGTATAAGTACTATTATTCCTACTCTAAAGGTTTGGAAATTAAGATTCCAAAAGGTTAGGATTTAGTAATATTATGATCTTACTTTTTTGGTACTTTACAAAGTTTAAAGTGTTGTTCTCACAAAAGCCCAGTGTGAAGTAGGTGATCGAAGGAATTACTTTAATATTTTATGTCCATTTTACACATGAGGAAACTGAGGCCCTCATGATTTTGCAGCAGTTTCGGTAGCACCCATTATTCCCCATATCCCAGTATGGATACTTGTGTATGTAGCTTCTTTTGGTTCCAGTTGATCAAATTGGATATTTTGACTCTAGTATAGCTAATGTTTTTGAAAAAAGGAATGAATTATATGAAAAAGGAATGAATGCTTACTTTAGAATTTTTATTCTTTCAAAATTAGGGTCTATTAGCCAAAAACAGGCAGCTAGGTGGTTAGGTGGTTCAGTAGATAGAGCTTGTAGTTTATTTTCTTATTCCCCTTATATACAAACTATAATAATATAAACAAAGTCAACATTAGGCAATAATAAAATCCTAATACATTACAACACACAAGTTAGGTACCATAATAACAAAGTTAAGTACATAGCCTTCCCTTCTGATAAACAATGATAAACTTCCAGAGCTGAATGAGACATGTTTCATCACACATAATCAGCCTATTATATGATTTGGCTCAACTGTGTTCAGGAAACGAATGTGGTTACTGCATAAAAGAGTAAATTTTTGTGTTCTTTGAAACATGGCTGTTATAGCAAAACAATCTCTATCAATAAATTAAAAATAAATGAGTAACTTAAAAAATAAATGATTAGCTTAAAATGTTCAGTGGGGTTGTAAGGAGTACATAGGGAGAAGGTATCAGTTCATCAAACTAACAAAAGCATGCTTACTGAAAGAGGCAGGGACTAAATAAATGTTTTGAACATTAGAAGGGAAGATAATTAGCAAGTGGGAAGATTAAGTACATAAACACTTATGAAGTCTTACAAGCCAGCAACTGTATTAAATCCCAGGGATACAAAAAAGGTAAAAAAAAAAAAAAATGATCCCTGCCCTCAGGGAGCTCACATTTGAATGGGGAAGATAAACATCAAAATAATAGGACATTGCATAATATAGAAAGAGTATATGGAAAATAATCTCACAAGGTGAGAGATAAGCAGGTAGGGTGACAGGGAAAGGTCTCCATGTAGAAGGTGAGTTTTGAACTGAATCTGGAAGGAAGTCAGAGAAACAAAGAGGTAGAAACAAGCAAGAAAAAGTGGGGATGGCCGGGGCAAAGTCACAGAAATAGGAGATAGAGTGCTGTGTGTGGGGAAGAGCAAGCAGGCTGGTATAGAGGTATATGAGTTTACCACAGAAGAAAGCAAATTATTTGACAAAAGAGATATTTACAAAAAAGCCTGTAACAAAAATGTTCTATGTACCTGGAGAAAAGTATGGAAGGAGTAAATATGTAGAGATTGGAGAAAAAAATCAAGATATTCTGGTAGAGGCCTTGAAGATGAAAATGAAATTAAAAATTTTATGTAAACGTTGTTTGTTGTCAAACAGAATTGTTCAGGAAGACACAAAAATAGGAGAGCATGTGTACTCTGGACCCCAGTGAGGATGACTGGAGACTAGAAAAAAAATAGTTTATTGAACAGCAGGAATTTGTTGATAGGTGA
Organism: Vombatus ursinus; assembly: GCF_900497805.2. Taxonomy (NCBI): domain Eukaryota; kingdom Metazoa; phylum Chordata; class Mammalia; order Diprotodontia; family Vombatidae; genus Vombatus; species Vombatus ursinus. Next base: position 27,918 of record NW_020952108.1, read on the forward strand.
GGAGAGAAAAGAGTAGATCTTGAATGTATGATTAAAGATGAATCACTCGGTTTGGAGGAAGGGGAGTCTACTAGCAAGTAAAGATAAATTTCATGTGTGTTTGGGGATGGCTGTGGAAATAATGGTGTTCCTTTTGAGAAGCTGAGCAAGACAAGGATTTGGGGAAAACAACTCAGAGAAAATTGTATTTCATTAAGCTCCATTAAGCTAAATTCTTTAATTCTTAATAATGCTGAACTGAGACAAAGAAGGTAAGTGGTTGCTTCCAGGTTGTATGTTAAACCTTGATGACAATAAAAATAATGAATGCATAGGCCTTCCAACTTTTGCTGTAGTTTTTGACAATTTAGAATTAAAGCCAAAGGGTTTTGATGAATTCATTGAAAAATATTCCTAAGTATTTATGTACGTATTCATCACTATCAAAACTAGCTACTGTAAAATAAAAACATATAAGTTAAAAAAGCAAGGTAACAAATTCACATTTTAACATATTAAGTATATGACAAATTACTGTTTGTTGTTGCTGTTGTTTTTCTGTCATGTCTGACTCTTCATGACCCCATTTGGGGCTCTTTTGGCAAAGATACCGAGTGGTTTACCATTTTTTTTCCTCCAGCTCATTGTACAGATGAGAAAACTGAGGCAAACAGAGTTAAGTGATTTGCCTGGGGTCACACAGCCAGTAAGTGTCTGAAGTCATATTTGAACTCAACTCTTCCTGATTCCAGGCCCAGCACTCTATCCACTGCACCACTTAGCTGCCTCTAAATTAATGTACCGGTAACAAAAACAGAAGTTACTTCTGAACATTAAATGGTTCTTCAGGGACCTAGCTGGCAGGACATATACATATATAATTGCAAATAGGATTCAATGGTCCCAAAGTGAAATATTCTATGATAAGTAAGCACTTGGCACACAGATCAAAAACATTATAAATTCTAAAACCTACTTTTCAGTCTCTTTGTACTCTATAGTAAACACTTTATATTTGTTCATATTTTTTAATAAAAGATTAAAGTATTGTTATCCCAAACCTTTTTGGTTAATAACCATTTATACTACTCAAAGGTCTTGAAAAAGTAGCTAGTGCTTTCAAAGTTTTGGACAGCCAAAGCTGACTCTACGCTGCCCAAATTATTTTGATACTTTGATAGGTCTTTATTTGTTTTCGGCTATTGCCATATGACATATTTCACCTTTACAGTGCCCTTTTCTGGGGAAAATATTTTTAAAAGCATATTTCAAATTGAAACACATTACAGTGCTTTTGACAACGTGTTACTTTTAAGATCATAGGTCAAAATGATTCACCTTGCACAATACCAAAATAGCATAGATATTTCCTTATCTTGCTCAATTCAACTTGCAGAAAAAAAAATATGCTACCAAATTGGTATTGGATGTGGATCTGGTGTCCACTTTCCTAGTATAAACATTGTCAATATTAAAGCAAAATTTTTGAATTTACAGAAAAGGGCTAATTCATCTAGAATTGTGGTTGTTGTACAGTCATTTTCAATCGTGTCCAATTTTTTGTGAACCCATTTGGGGTTTTCTTGGCAAAGATACTGTAATGGTTTGTCATTCCCTTCTCCAACTCATTTTACAGATGGGGAAACTGAGGCAACAAGGTTAAGTGACTTGCCCAGGGTCACACAGATAGTAAATATCCAATGCCAACTTTGAACTCAGGAAGATGAGTCCTCCTGACTCCAGGCTAACAGAATAATGGCTGACAAAGACCCTTTGAGGCATATACAATAGGTATTATTTCCATTTAACAGATGAAGAAACTGAGGTTCCTATATTGAGTGACTTGTCTATGGTCACACACTTAATGAGTGTCAGAGATGAGGTTTGAATATAAGTCTCTCCTGATTCCCAATTCTGGTGTTCTTTCTATCCAACGTATTACCTACCTAGCTCACTTCCAGTCTATTAATCACTAATTAGACTTTTCAGTTGTAAATGAATAAAATATGGCTTAATTATATGCCAAAACTCAGAATCATTTTAATAAAGTTTGGAATGTTATATTTTTTTTATTTTCCATATAGAACTCTGGTTGGGGAGAACTATTTAAATCTTCTTAAAATAGTAGCACACAAAATCTAAGTCTATTTGATAAGATGAGAGCTACGGATGGATGGCTCCATGATGGATAACTTGAATAGAATTCCCTGGCTCTGATTTTACTTAATTGTCTGTGCAGTTTAATAATCATCTTTATATCACTGAAAACCATTCACTTTAAAGCTTAAGAACATTAAGGATTCAAAAACACATTTCACCCATTTCTTGAAGCCGTATTGCAAAAAGTCAATACAGTGCCAATTCTTTAGGTCATAATTCAAACAT
>NW_020952109.1:0-2488 GCF_900497805.2 Vombatus ursinus
TTTGAGGGCAGGGACAATCTTTTTTAAAAAAAAAATTTTTTTTTTTTGTATTTGTATCCATAGCTCATAGTACAGTACAAAACACAGTAGGCACTAAAATATGTTCATTCACTATTGACATAATTAGACACCAAGTAATTTCAAGAGGAAAAGAGTGCTAAGAAGTGAAGGCAGAGGAAACATCAGGAAAGGCCTTCCTTCTCCTATAAGAAGTGGCTGTGCAGTGAAAGAATCTGGGGAGTCTGGAAGTGGAGATAAGGAGGAAGTTGATTCTAGATATGGAGGAACACCTGGGCAAAAGCACGGAGGTGAGAGATGAAGTGTTTTCTATGAGGAACAACTACTAGGCAAGTTGAATTTGAAGAGGATCTACATGAAGAGAAGGATAATGAAATAATCATAGAATGGTAGATGGAAGGCATATTATAGAGAGCTTTAAATGCCAGCCTAAGGATTTTACAATTTGTCATCATTCAGGATAGTCCTGTTTCACTGAGATTGGTCTTTATTGAATACTATTCTTCTTTATATAAGACATTTTAGGATAATAATTATTATGTACAAATATTAAGGTTCTATCATTTAACTCTCTTGTTTTTTCATCAATAATATGACTTATTAGCTTTACATTATGAGGAGAGTAATTTATAAATCATGAAGCTCCTTTGTTACTTATCATTACAGTTATCACTCCTGTTAGCATTTTTTTAAAAATGTAATATCTTTGTAATGTAAACTGAAGGACAAAATATTTGTTAAATTACATGTGGTTAATCTAGGATTATCATCAGTGTGCTTTGACATCTAAAGATATGCCTAAATCTAATCTAAAGGTATGTCCACTAAACCTTTCTGCTGCTTTTAAGGAAGTGTTCTCAACTTTATTGGATGTTCCTTTAAATTCTCTGCCTATTTTTCAACTTGAGTTTTTTGATAGCATTTAATAAGCAATTTCTCATATCTGTATCTTCCTGATCTTCCAAAGACATTTAATTTTAGTTGACTTTATCAAGCCACTAAAAATAAGAAATCTTTAAAATCCCTTTGCTAAAATTCCTCTCTCATTTGTTCTAGGGGACTCAACACATCTGGTTCTTTTGGACAAAAATACTCTCTTTAAAATGGTTTTTAAACATTTAACAGAAAAATGAAGTGCAGTGGGTTGAAATTTACCATTAAATCATGAAGTTGAACTTTTGCAGATGATATAAAAACAAATCATTAATAGAGTACAGACTAAATATAAAGTGGCATTTTATGACAAGGTAAGCATCAATTTAAATTGTTATATAAGTATGTGTATGACTCAAGTGTTTAATTGTAATTTAATCAAAAGAGAATTTTTAGCTGAATTTAAAGGGAAAAAAATTCTTTTTATCCTTAAACACTCAGCACTGATGTAAAAAAGATTCTCAGATTAAGGAAGAAATGAAGGAAGAAAATAAGGAAGCAAAGAAGGAAGCAAGCAAGCAATCATGCAAATGTTTATTAAGCCATCTGCTTGCTGTATGTCAGGCAGTCACAAATATAATCTCCCTCTTTACATATATAAATTTCTCTGGGTTCTCACAATGCTGGAAGGTAGATGTTATAATTATCCTCATTTTTATAGTTGAGGAAACTGAGGCAGATAGAAGGTAAGTGATTTGCCCAGAGTCACAAAGCTAGTAAATATTTGAGGCTGGATTTGAACTCAGGTCTTCCTAACTGCAGGCGTTAGTGCTCTATCCATTGAGCTATCTGTCTGTCCAGATTGTTATTCATAACAAGGCCAGTTTCAATGGCAAGAAAGTGTATGGATTTTGATGGACTCTGATGAAAATAAGCTATAATAACTTCATTATTTTTCTAATTTCTATTTTATTTATGATTTCAGTTTTAAAGTTGAATATAAGAACTTGGAAGAGATTTACAGATAGATACATCCTCCTCCCCACTGACACTCCCAATTCTTCAGTATGACAAATTACACTGAAAGTTATTTCAAGCTACCTAAGTTTATATTTTTGTAAAAAATAAATATACTAAATGATACCCTATACAATTTTCAATCATTGGATACATTTGATTTTTTTTTTTTTTGCTTTTTGGCGAGACAATTGGGGTTAGGTGACTTGCCCAGGGTCACACAGCTAGTTAAATGTCAAGTGTCTGAAGCCAGATTTGAACTCAGGTCCTCCTGACTCTAAGGCTGGTGCTCTATGCACTGCGCCACCTAGCTGCCCCATTTTTTTTAGGCAATTGGGGTTAAGTGACTTGCCCAGGGTCACACAGTTAGTGTTGTTTATTCTGAGGCCAGATTTGAACTCAGGTCCTCCTGACTTCAGGGCCGGTGCTCTATCCACTGTGCCACCTAGCTGACCCTGAATACATTTAATTTTAACAAAAAGATTGCAACAGGAAAAAAAAATAAACAATTCTTCCCCTTCATAAATTCATACTTCTTGGAGTTCTGGACTTTCTTTGGTAGGCTTTGATCAGCCTGACC
>NW_020952110.1:0-2489 GCF_900497805.2 Vombatus ursinus
TTTGAGGGCAGGGACAATCTTTTTTAAAAAAAAAATTTTTTTTTTTTTGTATTTGTATCCATAGCTCATAGTACAGTACAAAACACAGTAGGCACTAAAATATGTTCATTCACTATTGACATAATTAGACACCAAGTAATTTCAAGAGGAAAAGAGTGCTAAGAAGTGAAGGCAGAGGAAACATCAGGAAAGGCCTTCCTTCTCCTATAAGAAGTGGCTGTGCAGTGAAAGAATCTGGGGAGTCTGGAAGTGGAGATAAGGAGGAAGTTGATTCTAGATATGGAGGAACACCTGGGCAAAAGCACGGAGGTGAGAGATGAAGTGTTTTCTATGAGGAACAACTACTAGGCAAGTTGAATTTGAAGAGGATCTACATGAAGAGAAGGATAATGAAATAATCATAGAATGGTAGATGGAAGGCATATTATAGAGAGCTTTAAATGCCAGCCTAAGGATTTTACAATTTGTCATCATTCAGGATAGTCCTGTTTCACTGAGATTGGTCTTTATTGAATACTATTCTTCTTTATATAAGACATTTTAGGATAATAATTATTATGTACAAATATTAAGGTTCTATCATTTAACTCTCTTGTTTTTTCATCAATAATATGACTTATTAGCTTTACATTATGAGGAGAGTAATTTATAAATCATGAAGCTCCTTTGTTACTTATCATTACAGTTATCACTCCTGTTAGCATTTTTTTAAAAATGTAATATCTTTGTAATGTAAACTGAAGGACAAAATATTTGTTAAATTACATGTGGTTAATCTAGGATTATCATCAGTGTGCTTTGACATCTAAAGATATGCCTAAATCTAATCTAAAGGTATGTCCACTAAACCTTTCTGCTGCTTTTAAGGAAGTGTTCTCAACTTTATTGGATGTTCCTTTAAATTCTCTGCCTATTTTTCAACTTGAGTTTTTTGATAGCATTTAATAAGCAATTTCTCATATCTGTATCTTCCTGATCTTCCAAAGACATTTAATTTTAGTTGACTTTATCAAGCCACTAAAAATAAGAAATCTTTAAAATCCCTTTGCTAAAATTCCTCTCTCATTTGTTCTAGGGGACTCAACACATCTGGTTCTTTTGGACAAAAATACTCTCTTTAAAATGGTTTTTAAACATTTAACAGAAAAATGAAGTGCAGTGGGTTGAAATTTACCATTAAATCATGAAGTTGAACTTTTGCAGATGATATAAAAACAAATCATTAATAGAGTACAGACTAAATATAAAGTGGCATTTTATGACAAGGTAAGCATCAATTTAAATTGTTATATAAGTATGTGTATGACTCAAGTGTTTAATTGTAATTTAATCAAAAGAGAATTTTTAGCTGAATTTAAAGGGAAAAAAATTCTTTTTATCCTTAAACACTCAGCACTGATGTAAAAAAGATTCTCAGATTAAGGAAGAAATGAAGGAAGAAAATAAGGAAGCAAAGAAGGAAGCAAGCAAGCAATCATGCAAATGTTTATTAAGCCATCTGCTTGCTGTATGTCAGGCAGTCACAAATATAATCTCCCTCTTTACATATATAAATTTCTCTGGGTTCTCACAATGCTGGAAGGTAGATGTTATAATTATCCTCATTTTTATAGTTGAGGAAACTGAGGCAGATAGAAGGTAAGTGATTTGCCCAGAGTCACAAAGCTAGTAAATATTTGAGGCTGGATTTGAACTCAGGTCTTCCTAACTGCAGGCGTTAGTGCTCTATCCATTGAGCTATCTGTCTGTCCAGATTGTTATTCATAACAAGGCCAGTTTCAATGGCAAGAAAGTGTATGGATTTTGATGGACTCTGATGAAAATAAGCTATAATAACTTCATTATTTTTCTAATTTCTATTTTATTTATGATTTCAGTTTTAAAGTTGAATATAAGAACTTGGAAGAGATTTACAGATAGATACATCCTCCTCCCCACTGACACTCCCAATTCTTCAGTATGACAAATTACACTGAAAGTTATTTCAAGCTACCTAAGTTTATATTTTTGTAAAAAATAAATATACTAAATGATACCCTATACAATTTTCAATCATTGGATACATTTGATTTTTTTTTTTTTTGCTTTTTGGCGAGACAATTGGGGTTAGGTGACTTGCCCAGGGTCACACAGCTAGTTAAATGTCAAGTGTCTGAAGCCAGATTTGAACTCAGGTCCTCCTGACTCTAAGGCTGGTGCTCTATGCACTGCGCCACCTAGCTGCCCCATTTTTTTTAGGCAATTGGGGTTAAGTGACTTGCCCAGGGTCACACAGTTAGTGTTGTTTATTCTGAGGCCAGATTTGAACTCAGGTCCTCCTGACTTCAGGGCCGGTGCTCTATCCACTGTGCCACCTAGCTGACCCTGAATACATTTAATTTTAACAAAAAGATTGCAACAGGAAAAAAAAATAAACAATTCTTCCCCTTCATAAATTCATACTTCTTGGAGTTCTGGACTTTCTTTGGTAGGCTTTGATCAGCCTGACC
>NW_020952111.1:0-2237 GCF_900497805.2 Vombatus ursinus
AAATGGCTGGTGTAACATCAAATTTAGACTACCGCGGCATACACAGGACACATCCTTTTAAGCAGGAATGTCATTGTAAGGGAAAATGAGGTCCAGAAACGTGAAGAGACAGTTTTGAATTCAGCCCAAGGGTGGCAGAATGGTGTCAGGTAATGGAATCCCTGCTCCTACTTTCACTGAAAGGGAAACTGAGGCTTAGCAAGCTGAAGAGACTGGTGTAAACTAACTTAGGTTTTCTTTTCCTTTTTTTCTTTTTTCTTTTTTCTTTTTTTTCCTCCAAGGTTTTTCCAAGGCAGGTATCTCAGATCCTGGAGTCGAAGCTACTGCAGTTGTTGAAAGGGAAACTGAGCCCTCGAAAGCTGAAATAGTTGGTATGAGATCACACATATCCAGCCAGGGCCCACACAGGTCAAATAATTTGACCCGGGACTCTCCCCTAAAGGAAAACTGAAGCCCAGAAACCTGAAGTGCAGTTATGAATTGACCCCTAAGCTGGCATATCCTTGTCTCATAAAGGAATCCTTGCCCCTGCATTCACTGAAAGGGAAACTGAGGCTTAGCAAGCTGATGAGGCTGGTGCAAACTAACTCAGCTTTTTCAAAGGGGTGCATCTCACATGACAGAGTCCACCCCTCTGCTGTTGATGAAAGGGAAACTGAGGCCTAGGAAGCTGAAATGGTTGGTAGGAGATCACACATAAACAGCCAGTGCCCAGACAGGTCAAATTATTTCCCTCTGGACTGTCACCTAAAGGAAAACTGAGGCCCAGAAACCTGAAGTACCTCTCATGAATTGACCCCTAAGCTGGCATATCCCTGTCTCAGAAAGGAATCCTTGCCCCTGCTTTCACTGAAAGGGAAATTGAGGCCAAGAAAACCGAAATGGCTAGTGTAACATCAAAGTTAAGCGACTAAGGCCTACACAGGATACATAATTTCATCCAGGAGTGTCATTGCAAGGCAAACTGAGCTCCAGAAACCCCAAATGACTATCATGAATTCACCCCTAAGCTGGCAGAATGCTCTCAGATAATGTAATACTTACTCCTGCTTTCACTCAAAGGGAAACTGAGGCTTAGCAAGCTGTACTGACTGCTGTAAAGTAACTCAGGTTTTTCTTTTTCTATTTTTTTTTCTTTTATCTTTTTTTTTCTTTCAGGTTTTTCCAAGAGGGGTATCTCAGATCCTAGAGTCTAACCTTCTGCTGTTGATGAAAGGGAAAGTGAGGCCTAGGAAGCTCAAATGGTTGGTAGGAGATCACACATATCTAGCCAGGGTCCACACAGGTGAAATAATTTCACCCTGGACTGTCACCTAAAGGAAAACTGAGGCCCAGAAACCTGAAGTGGCTGTTGTGAATTGATGCCTAAGCTAGCAGATACCTCTCTCATGAAGGAATCCTTGCCCCTGCTTTCACTGAAAGGGAAATTGAGGCCAAGGAAACTGAAATGACTAGTGTAACATCAAATTTAAGGGATCAGGGCCTACACAGGACAAATCCTTTTACCCAGGAGAGTCACTTCAAGGGAAACTGAGGTCCAGAAACCTGAAGTGACTACTATGAATTCACCCGTAGGGTGGAAGAATGGTGTCAGGTAATGGAATCCTTGCTCCTACTTTCACACAAAGGGAAACTGATGCTTAGCAACATGAAGAGACTGGTGTAAACTAAGGCAGGTTTTTCTTTTTTGTCTCTAGTTTTTTCCCAGAGGGGTAGTTCAGATCCTGGAATCCAACCCCCTGAGGCTGCTGAAAGGGAAAATGAGGCCTAGAAAGATGAAATGGTTGGTATGAGATGAAACAGAAGCAGCCAGGGTCCACACAGGTCAAATAATTTCATGCTGGACTGTCACCTAAAGGAAAATGGAGGCTGAGCAAACTGAAGGGGCTGTTATAAATTGACCCCTAAGCTGGCAGATCCCTGTCTCATAAAGGAATCCTTGCCCCTGCTTTCACTGAAAAGGAAATTGAGTCAAAGAAACCTGAAATGGCAGGGGTACCATCCAATTTAAGCTACCAAGGCCTACACAGGAAAAACCCATTCACCCAGGAGAGTCACTGCAAGGGAAACTGAGGTCCAGAAACCTGAAGTGACTGTTATGAATTCACCCCTGAGCTGGCAGAATCCTCTCAGATCATGGAATCCTTCCCCCTGCTTTCACTACAAGGGAAACTGAGGCCAAGAAAACTGAAATGGCTGGTGTAACATCAAATTTAGACTACCGCGGCATACACAGG
>NW_020952112.1:0-5775 GCF_900497805.2 Vombatus ursinus
CCTGCTCCCCTCCTTCTTTTACAGGTCCGGACCTCCGTTGATGTCCCGCGGGACGGGACATTTGGCGCCCAACGTGGGGCCCGAGACCCCCTTAAAAGGAGTAAAGGTTTTTGGTGTGTGCTCCTGTGAAAAAGACGACTGCAGTCACGATACATGAGAATTGGTCGCCGCAGATTTGCCTGATCTGCGGAATAGAGACCTGAGGTAAGGAGACACTCAAAATGGGGCAGGATGCTAGTAGTCATGAAAAATTTGTAGAAGGGCTTAAGGCCTCATTAAAGACACGGGGAGTAAAGGTTAAGAAAAAGGATCTTATACAATTTTTTGTTTTTTTAAAGGACGTTTGTCCTTGGTTCCCCCAGGAAGGAACTATAGATGAGAAAAGATGGAAACGGGTGGGAGATTGTCTTAATGATTATTTTAGAACTTTCGGGCCCCAGAAGGTCCCTGTTACTGCGTTCAATTACTGGAATTGTATTTACGATATTTTGAAAATACGTCCTTTTGAGACGGAGGTTTGTAAGATTGTCAGTGAAAAAGACGGAGGCCCCCCGGAGCCTCCTTGTCCATTACCAGCCCCACCCGCAACACAGGATGAGTCTAGGAAGGATTGTGATTCTGTGTCCATCGACATGCCCTTAGATGATTTTTCCTCCCAAAGTAGGAGAGTTGAGCGCATTTATCCTGTTTTACAAGAGGCTTTGGTCAAGAGGTCAAATGATACCTTAGATCCTACTGACGCAGCTGACCTTGAGCAGGAGGCTGCTTCTTATAATGACCCCTGTAATTTCAGTGCCGCTCCTGCATGTCTTCCTACTATACAGCACTCTGCTTCCGCGCCCGCTGCTCCTGCTTCTCCACTCCCAACCCCTCATCTTCCTGCTTCTCTGCCCCCTTCTGCTCCCCCTTCTTATCATACTCTTCCCCCTTTTCCGCCTGTTGATACTCCCTTGACCTCGCTCCCCTCTCAGATTCAGTCCCTCCCACAGACATTGATGTTTAAGAAAGAGAAAGCACAGCTGCTTAAGGAACTATGGCTCCTTGATTTGGAACTCGCTGATTGCATCCCTGGCCCGGCTGTTGCTCTCACTGCCCCTACAGTAACCTCCAAACTCAAATCCGAATCCCCTGTTTTGGCTCCCCTCCCCCACACTTAATCGATGGAGGGAGGACCTGGGCCCCTTTAAAATGGAAGAAGTTTAAGGAGTTAAAAGAGGCACTAAATAGAGCGTTTGCAGCTGTTTCCTAATGTGCCCTACGGGCTTTTTGTAAGATTCAGGCTTTGGGGAAACAAAGGCCCTCCCTGACCAAGATTAAAAAAGGTCCTGATAAACCCTTCCCGGATTTCGTGGCCCACCTACAGGCAGCAGAAGTGCTGAAAACAAAAGAGACTAAATTGTACTATCTATACGGAAAAGCCAGTCAGTTTAAGGCACAATGCCGCCAGAAACCTGGTGGAGCCTGCTCTAAGGCAATTTGTTACAATTGTAACAAATCTGGCCATTATGCTAAAGAATGCTGCAAGCCAGTCAGGAGGCGGGGCAAGGAGGGCCCCTCAACAAGCGTACCAGATGGAAGCTCCACCCCCTCAGAATGCACCCTCGGGGCTGCATCAGGAAAATCTCCGACTTTTACCTGGTGGTTCGGACTTCCCCTTTACAGCAAGAGAATTTTCCAAATCGACCCCGGTGGTTGCTGGTTTGAGATACAATTTATGGGGAAGGGATATTTTGAAGGCTTGTGGTGCATCTGTTTATATACCACCCCCGCAGGATTTTTAATTGGGGCCGTTGGGCAACAGCAAAAATTTTCTTGTATCAGACCCACTCCTCTAACATGGAGATCTAATAACCCAGTCTGGGTACCCCAATGGCCCCTCCCTGCAGAGAAAGCCCAGGCTTTAGGTGATATAGTGCAGCACCAGTTACAGGTGGGGCACATTGAGCCCACGTCCAGCCCCTGGAACAGCCCAGTGTTTGTAATAAAAAAGAAATCAGGGAAATTTTGAATGTTAATAGATCTCAGGGCGGTTAACACCACCCTAGAGCCCATGGGAACCCTACAGCCTGGCCTTCCCTCCCCTAATTTAGTGCCATCTGGATGGCCTGTGACAGTCATAGACATCCAAGATTGTTTTTTCTCTATCCCATTATCCCCAGAAGATAGAAAGAGATTTGCCTTTACCATACCCACTACCAATAATGCAGGACCAGATTTAAGATATCAGTGGAAGGTCCTGCCCCAAGGAATGTGCTGCAGTCCCACCTTATGTCAGGCTTATGTGGGGAGAGTGCTGGACCCTATCAGGGACAAATGGCCTAAAGCCACAATACTTCATTATATGGACGATATTTTATTAGCCGCCAGCAGTGATGAAACATTAGCAAGATTAGTAAAAGAAACCGTCTCTGCACTTGCTCATTATGGTTTGGTGGTGGCCCCTGACAAAGTCCAACAAAATTACCCACTCATATACCTAGACCTTCGTATGGAGGCTGTCTCTATTAGCAATCAAATTCCTGAACTAGGGCTTGATAAGATAACCACCTTGAATCACTTGCAAAAGTTAGTGGGACAGATCCAATGGCTCAGGGCCCGCACACCCATTCCTCCTGCTGTAATGCAGCCTTTATATGATATCTTAAAAGGAAATTCAGATTTAAACTCCCCTCGGGCATGGACTCCTGCTGCTAAGGCAGCAGTGTCCCAAATATTCTCACTTGCTGCCCAGGCCCAGACCGCCAGATGGGACCCCAAAGGTAGAATAGAGGTCTCCTTGGTCAATCAACAGAGTCCTTTTTGTGTTATACACCAAGGTCCCAAATTATTAGAATTTGTATATGCAAAGAAGGCTCACAAGGTACTGCCAAATTATTATGAGATGTTAGGGGAACTAGCCTTAGCTGCAGTACAAAGGGCTGTCCACTTGTCTGGACAACGACCTTTACTTTACTCGAATTCTGAACCTGGACAGCGAGAAGCCATTATGCAAACCTATTGGTCTTGGGCACATTGCTCCCAATGGGCTGAGATAAGTCCTCATTCCTCCTGTCTGCTTCTCCCTATGCTAGAGCAAATAACCTTAGCACCACCCCAACGAAAGGTTATGGGAGAACCTGTTCAAGGCTCAAATGTTTTCACTGATGCTACAAAAAACTATAAGGCCTCTATTTATCATGAGGCCTCCAAGGAAATAACAGTATTAGAAACCCCCTATGACTCTACCCAGAAAAATGAGCTCTTTGCCATCCTCCAGGCTTGCCGTAAATATCCTGAGCCTATAAACATAATCTCTGATAGTCTATATGCAGTAAAGGTTCTTAAATGCATAGAGGACGCTGTCCTCCAACCTCATAAGTCCACCATATCCTCTCTCCTGAGGGAATTACAGCAAATTTTGTTGCAGCGAAAAAACCCCCTTTACATTCTCCATGTTTATTCTCATCAGTCCACCTCAGGAGGCATTTTTGAGGGCAATGATGTAGCAGATCGTGCTTTACAGTGCTCCCTACTGCCAGGCCTCACCCCTCCTGAACAAGCCCATGATTTTTTACACCTACCAGCGAGCTCCCTGAGACGCCTGTATGGTTTACCTCGTGAACAGGCTCGACAAATTGTGAGGCGATGTGTGCGCTGTGTTCCTTTTCTGCCCCCTCCACCCAGTAAGGGGATTAACCCACGAGGTCTTTTTCCTAACGCCCTATGGCAAATGGATGTGACTCATGTTTCTGATTTTGGTCATTCAAAATATATGCATGTCTCCATCGATACTCACAGCGGCTTTCTCTCTGCCACATTGCAGTGCGGTGAGGCCTGCCGCCACGTGATAGCTCATGTCCTCTCTTGCCTCACTGTTATGGGCAAGCCCGAGTCTATTAAAACCGATAATGGGCCTGGCTACGCTGGCACAGCTTTTCGCTCCTTCTGTGCCACCCTTGGTATCTCTCATGTCACAGGCATTCCTTATAATCCTCAAGGGCAAGGTATTGTGGAACGGGCCCATCAAACCTTAAAAAACACTATTACCAAACTTCGAAGAGGGGCATTCTACCTGGTCAAAGGATCCCCTCGGAACCTGGTCAGCCATGCTCTTTTCATATTAAATTTTCTTCAATTGGACGATACTGGCAAATCAGCGGCTGATAGGTTTTGGCACCCCGAATCCCAGCACAATTATGCCAAAGTACTGTGGAAAGATCCCCTTACTAACCAGTGGCAGGGTCCCGACCCTGTTCTTATTTGAGGTCGGGGTTCGGTCTGTATATATATTAAAGAAAAACAATCTGCTCGCTGGCTTCCTGAGAGGCTTGTAAAGCAAGTTGATTCCTGTAAAATGGCTTCTCTGCCTCCAGTTAACCTTCCTTCCAGGGAGGACAAACCTCTCTGAGAAATATTTCTTTTCTTTATCTACAGGAAATGCTTGGAAAACGATCACCCCTACGCTGGTACCTCCTGGCTGTCCTGAGGGTCTGCCTTGCTGGTTTTGATGCCCCGGCCGGCAACGATCTCCTCGCCTCCCTTTTAGGATTCAACCGATCCCTTTGAATCAGTCACTCTTTGTAGCCCCCTGCTTTGAGGGTACCACCCCCAATGCCTCTGTCTCCATTGATGTGGGTTTTCTCCCTCATGTGAATTGTTCCTCTGTCCTTCGTACTAGCAGTTTCCTGTGTCCCCCTCTAGGCCATGTTTTCCTCTGCGGAGGGAATATGGCGTTCCCAGCGTTGCCCGTAAATTGGACTGGTTATTGCTCCATTGCCTCTGTTCTACCTGAGATGGATATTGTTCCAGGGAACGAGCCTGTTCCGGTTCCCAGCCTCGACTTTATGGCTGGAAGACATAAAAGGGCCGTATTTGCTATTCCCTTGCTTGTTGGCTTGGGCATTACGGGAGCCCTTGCGACAGGGTCTGGGGCTTGGGAGTTGCCATACACTCCTATAATAAACTCTCTGCACAGCTCATTGATGATATCCAAACCTTATCAGGAACTATTAGTGATCTCCAGGACCAGATCGACTCTCTAGCCGAGGTGGTCTTGCAGAACAGAAGGGGATTGGATCTCTTGACAGCCGAACAAGGGGCTATATGCTTGGCCTTACAGGAGAAATGTTGCTTCTATGCTAATAAGTCCGGTGTAGTCCGGGACAAGATAAAGAAATTACAGGATGATCTGGTCAAGCGTCGGAGAGAACTGTTTGAAAATCCTTTTTTAAGTAATCTTCATGGCTTTCTTCCTTATATTTTACCTCTTGTAGGGCCTATATTTGTGTTTTTATTAGCTCTAACCTTCGGTCCTTGGGTGTTCCGGAAGATCACCTCCTATGTCAAACAACAGCTGGACAAGGCCTTGTCCAAACCTATTCAGGTCCATTATTGTCGGCTGGATACTGGCGACCCTGATCTTTATACCGACATTGGCCGGTCCCAAGGATTAGTCTGAGCGCTGGTTTGGTTAGCCAATGACGGGTAAGATCCCCCTGAGGGGAGTCTGACCTAAGCCAGGGGCGTTGCCTTGCATATTGCCCCCATGACGGGCAACAGTCTCCCACTCCTCGGGACAACCTAAGACAGGCACAAACCCCTCTGCTAAACCTTCCCTCTTAAGGAAAGAAAAGGGGGACATGTAAGGGACCACAGGCCCAGTATGACCTCTGGAAAATTACTAGGTTGCAGTTGTCAAGGCCTCCTTGTGATAAGAACAAATTACTACCTCTTCCTGGAATACCCCTACACCTTTGGTGGTCCTTGTGATAAGAACAAATTACTACCTCTTCCTGG
>NW_020952113.1:0-1064 GCF_900497805.2 Vombatus ursinus
TTCCAATTCTTTGCCACCACAAAAAGAGCTGCTATAAATATTTGGTACATGTGGATCCTTTTCCCATTTGGATGATCTCTTTGGGATATATTTTCCTCTTTTATTTCCCTTTTCCTCTTCTCCCAGTACAATCCTTTATTCACCACTTAATTAATTATTTTTATCCTCATATCACATCCAACTTAAACCCACACCCTCTATGTATTCCTTTCTAAATACTGTAATAAAGATACAGTTCTCAAGAGTTACAACTATTTTTCTGTGTAGGGATGTAAACTGTTTAACCTTATCAAATAACATTTTTTCTTTCATGTTTATTTTTATGCTTGTATATTGTATTTGAATATCAAATTTTCTTCTCAGCTCTGTTTTTTTTTTCATCAGGAATGATTGAAAGTCCCTTATTTCATTGAATGTCCATCTTTTCCCTGAATGATTATACTAACATTTGTTGGATAGTTGATTCTTGGTTGTAACCCAAGCTCCTTTGCCTTATGAAATATCATATTGCAGACCTTCTGATCCTTTAATGTAGAATCTGCTAGGTCCTACGTAATCCTAACTGTGATTCCACAATGTTTAAAATGTTTCTTTCTGGCTGCTTGCAATATTTTTTGCCTTAATCTGATGATTCTTTGATTTGGCTATGATATTCTTTGGAATTTTCATTTTGAGATCTCTTTCAGGATGGGATTGGTGGATTTTTTAAATGACTTTTTTGCTTTCTGGTTCTGGAATGTGAGAGCAACATTCCTTGATAATTTCTTGAAAAATGCTGTCCAGGCTCTTTTTTGATCCTGGCTTTCAGGTAGTCCAATAATTCTTAAATTATTTCTCCTTGATCTATTTTCCAGGCCAGTCTTTTTTTTAATGAGGTATTTTACTTTTTATTCCATTTTTTCATTCTTTTCATTTTATTTGACTGATTCTTGATGTCTTATAGAGTCCACTTGTCTAATTCTATTTTTTTTATTTTTAACATGTGTTTTTAAAACTTTGGGTTACAAATTTTCTCCCTTGCACAATGTAGCTGTTACCATGTACAATGTTCTCCTGGTTCTGCT
>NW_020952114.1:0-2642 GCF_900497805.2 Vombatus ursinus
TTATTCTTGAATTGAACTGAATACATATCCATTTAAGACTCCTCAATGTATCCTTACCTATTCACCAATTGGTCAGGGAATCAATTGTTCAGTCCTATTTGACTTTTCATGACCCCATATGGGGTTTTCTTGGCAAAGATACTGGAGTGGTTTGCCATTTCCTTCTCCAACTCATTTTACAGATGAGGAAACTGAGGCAAACAGGGTTAAGTGACTTGCCCAGGGTCTCACAGCTAGAAAAAGTCTGAGGCCAAATTTGAACTTGGGTCTTCTTGACTCCAAGCCTGGTGCTCTATCCACAATCAATTAACATTTATTACATGCTGCTATGTGTCAGGAATTGTGCTAAGCATTAGGAATATGAAGAAAGGTAAAAGACAACCCCTGTCCTCAAGGAACTTAAAGTTTAATAGGAAAGACACTAGGCAAACTGCTACGGATGAAGAAGATATACATACAGGATAAATTGGAGGTAATCAGGAGGGTGGCTAGCATTAAGAGGGATCTTTAAGGGCTTCTTGTTGAGATGGGACTTTAGCTGAGACTTGAAAGAAGCCAGGGCAGCCAGGAGGGGTTAGTAGGTTCTGGGAGTTTGAGTGCCATATTGAAAAAAAAAACATTAAATTTGGAGTCAGAGCACCCGTGTTCAAATGGTAACATATTGTCTGTGTGACCTTGCTAAAGGCACTTAACCTCTATCCGTGTTTCCTTATATGTAAAATGAGCTGCTCCTTACATGTGATATTTTCATCTCTAGCCTCCACACCTTTGCCTAACCTGTTTTTTATGGTTGGAATGCCCTGCCTCCTCCCCACTGCCTCTTGGAATCCCTAGCTTCCTTCCACTCACAGCTCAGTCATTATCTCCCACAGGAGGCCTTTCCAGGTGCTGGGCTCTCTCTCAATTGAATGAATGTATGATCTGATAATCTTTGGGATGCATCACATCCGTCTATAAGTGCCTTTTACATGATGAATTCCCTGATGAGAAGGCCCATGTCACTGGGGTAGCATATGGAGAGAGAGCTGTGTGGGCAGGCCAAAGAAGAAGGAATGAGGGCCAGACCATTTCTTTCAGGGCTCATGATACTTCTTCCTAGAGCCCAAACATTTAAATAAATGACTAACATGTACACAGCACTCTACAAAGCACCTTTTCCCATAACAGCTCTGGCAAGTAGACAGTGCAAATGTTAACAGGTTGAGAAAACCAAGGCAACAGAGAAGTGAGGTGGGTAGAAAGGAGGGAGAGAACATTTATATAGCACCTACTGTGTGCCAGGCACTGTGCTCAGCACTTTTACAAATGGTATCTCATTCAGGCCTCAAACAACCCTGGAAAGTAGATACTATTATAATCTCCATTTTACAGTTGGGGAAACTGAGGCAAACAGAAGACAAATGTCCTGCTAAGGGTCACACAGCTTGAAATTTCTGAGGTCACATTTGAACTCAGGTCTTCCTGACGCCAGCCCCGCTACTCTGTCCCCTGTGCCACCTGCTGCCTCTGACTTGTCCAAGATCACAGAGCAAGTGAGTGTCAAGGTTGGGCTAGCCTAAACTCCAAGTCTTTTCCCACAGTTTCCCAGCCATGGTTTCCCTCTCTGACTGGCTCCAACCCAACAGAGACCTGGGGCACACTTTTGACTCTTTGCCTTGTCTGTACCTGTTTCCTATCTTTAGGCCTTCTAACATCCTTTTGTGGGTTGTCTTCTATTAGATGGTAAGGTTCTTGAAAACAGGGATTGTTTTAGTTGTTTGTATTCATATCCCCAGTGCCGGGCACATAGTAAGTGCTTAATAAACGCTCTCCCTCCCTCCCTCCCTCTCTCTCTCTCTCTCTCTCTCCCCCTCTCTCCCTCCCTCCTTCCCTCCTCTCTTTCTCCCTCTTTCCCTCCCACCTTCTCCCTCTGTATCTCTCTTCAGTGTGTATATATGTACATTTATAAACACACATTGTATCTCTATCTATATCTACAGAGTGACTCAAAAGTCTACTAAGATTTAAAACTGCGTTAATACTTTTTGGACACCCTACCTATATATACATATGCACATATATATACATATATAATATATTTTTATATTTTTTATTTTTTAAAATATATACATATATTGTATACATGGCCATATATGTCCAGGTATCCGTCCAAAATACAATAGATTTTCATTGATATTTGTTTTTATATCACTTTCATTTCCAAATGGGTATCTTCTCTACCCCTTCCCCAACTTTTCACCAAAATAGAAAAGAATGATAAGGGGTGGTGGGAAGCAGTTCAGCAAAACTAACACATAAGCTTATTTCCACCCCTGAGTAGCTGGCCATCTCTCCAGTAAAGGGAAGGAGGAGCCAGGATGCTTTCTTCAGCCAGAAACTACTGTCCCCAAAGCAAAGGTAGCTTAGAGGAAACAAAGTAAAAAATAAGCTCTACTTTATATCAGGGAAGAAACAACATGTACTACACAGGCAAGAAAATATTAAATACACACAAGGTAAATACAAAGTAATTTTGGGTTGGTCCTCAGGGAAGATGATAAAGAATCAAGTTTGTCTTCTTTTGAATCAAACTCAGAATCTAAGTTGAGACTGTCTTTAAAAAATAGATAAACCAGTCATTTAGTCAGTCAACAAAGCTATTA
>NW_020952115.1:0-1051 GCF_900497805.2 Vombatus ursinus
CTGTTTAAAAAAAATCATTCAAGCTCTGAAGGAGAGGTGAAAAAAAAGCACCCCACTCTCCCTTCTTTGCAGTGATATGGGAATCTAGTTGTTGAACACTGAGTATACTGTCAGACTCAGGTGATGTGATGGTTAGTTTTGTTGAATGCGTTCACTCTCACCTCACCCCTTGTCTTTTTTACTGTTTATTCCAAAGGAATTTTGTGAGCTGGAAGGCACCTCAGATGTTATCTCATTTAACTCACATTTAAATGACTCCCTCTCCCCCAGGTTACATCCCTGAAAGGGAGTTTAATCCAGCAATTGTTTAAAGATCTCCAGGGATAAAGAACCCACCCCCTCCTGGGGCCTCTCAATCGACTTGTGGACAGATCTAATTATTAGCCTGTTTTCTTTACAGGGACCATAAATTGGCCTCTCTGCAATATCCACCCATTACTTCCAGGCCTGCCTTCCAGTCTACTGCCTCTTCTACATGCTAAAATCTCTCATCTGCCCACTCTCTCTTTTCTTCTCCAGGCTAAACTTTCCCGGTTCATTCATTGATCTTCACCTGATATTATTTCTGATTCCTGTACTATACTGGTTGCCCTCCTCTGGCCTTCAAAGCCCTTGATCGTCTGGCTGCCATCCATCTCCCCAAATGCTCATCCCACTACATTCTTGTACCAACACTCCAGCCAAGCTAGTCCATTCATTTCCCAGTGAAATGTCCAGTGTCTTCCAAAGTCATTTGGCTTCCACTAATCTTTTCTCCACTTGCTTAATTTCCACGCATCTACCAAGATCTGGTTTACATACCTCCTTTTCTGTAAAGGTTTCCTCAATCCCAACCCCTATCCTTCAGTGAGACTTCTGAGCTTCTTCTGAATTCACGGATTCATCTATCTGAATTCATTTGTCACTTTATTGTGACTTTTCTCAACTGTGTCACTTTTTGTGCCCCTTTGTGTACACGTCCTGTCTACTCCACTAGACTGCAAGCCCAACTGAAGGAAGAAAATATCTTAACGTCTTTTGTATCTGCGGCACTCCAGAAAAAAAAAAAAAA
>NW_020952116.1:0-2679 GCF_900497805.2 Vombatus ursinus
GGGGCAGGGATCGGGATGTATTCAGTAATCTTTGGGCATTCAGGATAAGTGGACTGGTGAGTACAGGCGCAGGGATTAGGATGCAGGATGTGATTTCAGTAATTCTGGAACATTTAAGATAAGTTGACTGGGGTGTGGGGAAGGGGGAGGTGGTGGGCTGCTCACCTTGTTTTATCTGCTTGGTGATGAACTCGAGCTCTGCCAGACTGTGGATGCTGAGCAGGTCCCCACCCCCCCTCAGACATGCCTTCTTGGACTCATGCCAGCTCCGTTTCTCTTGTAACAATCGGTAGCAATGGGACTGGAAGGGCCGCCAACTTGGCTCACACTCGACCTTCACACCAGTCCAGGAATCTGCAAGGACAAAGGACAGGGAACCATGTACACTAACCCTCCCCATCCCACTCCCGCAGATGGAGTGCCAAGATCTTCTCATCACTTAATCAAGAAAACAAAAAACGCCACAATTATTCCTGAGGGCAGAGATTGTCTTTTGCCTCTTTTTGTATCTCCAGCACTTAGAACAGTGCCTGACACATAGCGGGTACTTCATAAATGATTACTGGATAAATGAATGAATGAATCTTTAAGGCCAAGGATGAAAGGCAGCAGAGGACAGGGGAAATAATAGTTTTGCACTAGCTAGCCCCCAGGCCTGGAATATACTTCACCCTCCTAAAATTCCTTTCAAAACTACATTCAAAGAATATTTTCTACATGAAGCCTTTATTTATCCTGTGATAGTGCCCTATTCCCCACCCCTCAAAATTTACTTTGTATGTATTTGTATGTAGTCTATATAGAGCAGAGGTTCTTAGACTTTTTTTGTGTCATGGACCCCTTTGGCTTTCTGGACTGTAGTGTGCATAAAAGGGAGTAATGTATAATATCATATCATATCATATGTTATAAGATATGATATATAATATAATAATGTTTAATAAAGCTGGAAAAATAGGATGGAGCCAGACTGTGAAGGCCTTCAAACGCTGAACAGAAATTTGCATCTGATCCTAAGTAACAGGGAGACACTGGGGTCTGTCTAATAAGTAAAGGAGCAATACAGTCAGACTTGAGCTACGGGACTCTCCCTTTGATGACCACCTAGAAGAAGGATTGGAGAAGGAAGAGCCTTAAAGAAGACCAGTTCAAGGCAGCCTTCAGAAAAACCTGGAAAGACGTGTATGGTCTGACGCTGAGTGAAGTGAGCAGAACCAGGAGAACATTGTACAGTAACAGCCACGTTGTGCAATGACTAATATTGATAGACTCAACCCTTCTCAGCAACACAAGGATCTAAGACATCTCCAAAGGTCTCACGATGGAAAATGCTCTCCACATCCAAAGAAAGAACTATGGAGTTTGAATGCAGATCGAAGCACACTATTTGCTATTTTTTTTCTTCTGTTAATGTTTTGTTTCCTCTTTCTGGTGGTTCCTCCTATTGGTGCTAATTCTTACTTACAACATGACTAATGTGAAAATATGTTTAATAGGAATGTATATGTATAGCCTATATCAGATTGTGCGCTGTCCTGGGGAGGGAGGGAGAGAAAAATTTAAAACTCAAAAGCGTATGGAAGTGATTGTTGATAACTCAAAATGAATTAATTTTAAAAAAAAGGCCAGTTCAAAGGTCACTGCAATAAGTACAAGAAGGGGCGATGAGAGCCTGGACTGGGATGATGGTTGTGTGAGTGGAAAGAAGGTGACAGGTACAAGAGATGGAGCATAGGCAGAATCAGTAAGACTCCACAGTCTCATTCAAGTAAAACTTATGTCTGCTTCCTATGAGTCTTGTATGTGCCTCTATGTGCACAGTTTCTCCCATCTCAGCCTCTTTTATTAGAATGTCATCTGCTTGAGGGCAGAGACTATGTTGCTCTTCTCTTTGTGTTCCCAGCACTTGGCCCTTGGGCATGCAGGAAGCACTTAATAGATGCTTGTTGGTTGATTGACATGATAACTGAACGCATTACAGCCAATGAGATCATCAAGAGTGAGTGTGAACAGAGAAGAGCAGAGGGCCCAGGAGAATAAGGAGAAAAAGCATTTCTGTTAAGCACCTTTTTACGTACCAGGCACTGTACTAAGACCTTTCAAATATTACCTCATTTTATCCTCACAACAACCCTAGGAGGTAGGTGTTATTATTATCCTCATTTTACAGATGAGGAAACTGAGGCAAACAAAAGTTAATTGACTTGCCCAAGGTCAAAGTAAAGAATTTACTCAGTACTTCACACCATGTTAAGGTATCCCTTCCCGCCAGCCCACCTCCTTCAAGAAGCTTAATTCTAGATTCTAGATTAATTTCAACCCACTCGGACTGTTCAACATAATATCTTCTACTTTACAACACATGCACACGCACATGTGTGTATGTGTACACACACACACACACACACACACACACACACACACACACACAGAAATCCCTCTCCTGACTTTAAGGTCCAGTGAAACTGGGACATTTAAAATTGGCCTTAAGTGGTCCCTGTCAGAGCAGGATGGGAAGACAAAGGAAGATAAATTCTAAGAAGGCTTATGTCGAGAGAAGAGAGGCAGTGGATGGGCCTGGTCAGCTTATGGTGAGGCAAGGAGCCTGAGAAAGACAGAAAATAGGAGAGTCCCAGCTAGAAACAGAGGCAACAACCCTGCTTCACTCCAGTCCACCCC
>NW_020952117.1:0-2679 GCF_900497805.2 Vombatus ursinus
GGGGTGGACTGGAGTGAAGCAGGGTTGTTGCCTCTGTTTCTAGCTGGGACTCTCCTATTTTCTGTCTTTCTCAGGCTCCTTGCCTCACCATAAGCTGACCAGGCCCATCCACTGCCTCTCTTCTCTCGACATAAGCCTTCTTAGAATTTATCTTCCTTTGTCTTCCCATCCTGCTCTGACAGGGACCACTTAAGGCCAATTTTAAATGTCCCAGTTTCACTGGACCTTAAAGTCAGGAGAGGGATTTCTGTGTGTGTGTGTGTGTGTGTGTGTGTGTGTGTGTGTGTGTGTACACATACACACATGTGCGTGTGCATGTGTTGTAAAGTAGAAGATATTATGTTGAACAGTCCGAGTGGGTTGAAATTAATCTAGAATCTAGAATTAAGCTTCTTGAAGGAGGTGGGCTGGCGGGAAGGGATACCTTAACATGGTGTGAAGTACTGAGTAAATTCTTTACTTTGACCTTGGGCAAGTCAATTAACTTTTGTTTGCCTCAGTTTCCTCATCTGTAAAATGAGGATAATAATAACACCTACCTCCTAGGGTTGTTGTGAGGATAAAATGAGGTAATATTTGAAAGGTCTTAGTACAGTGCCTGGTACGTAAAAAGGTGCTTAACAGAAATGCTTTTTCTCCTTATTCTCCTGGGCCCTCTGCTCTTCTCTGTTCACACTCACTCTTGATGATCTCATTGGCTGTAATGCGTTCAGTTATCATGTCAATCAACCAACAAGCATCTATTAAGTGCTTCCTGCATGCCCAAGGGCCAAGTGCTGGGAACACAAAGAGAAGAGCAACATAGTCTCTGCCCTCAAGCAGATGACATTCTAATAAAAGAGGCTGAGATGGGAGAAACTGTGCACATAGAGGCACATACAAGACTCATAGGAAGCAGACATAAGTTTTACTTGAATGAGACTGTGGAGTCTTACTGATTCTGCCTATGCTCCATCTCTTGTACCTGTCACCTTCTTTCCACTCACACAACCATCATCCCAGTCCAGGCTCTCATCGCCCCTTCTTGTACTTATTGCAGTGACCTTTGAACTGGCCTTTTTTTTAAAATTAATTCATTTTGAGTTATCAACAATCACTTCCATACGCTTTTGAGTTTTAAATTTTTCTCTCCCTCCCTCCCCAGGACAGCGCACAATCTGATATAGGCTATACATATACATTCCTATTAAACATATTTTCACATTAGTCATGTTGTAAGTAAGAATTAGCACCAATAGGAGGAACCACCAGAAAGAGGAAACAAAACATTAACAGAAGAAAAAAAATAGCAAATAGTGTGCTTCGATCTGCATTCAAACTCCATAGTTCTTTCTTTGGATGTGGAGAGCATTTTCCATCGTGAGACCTTTGGAGATGTCTTAGATCCTTGTGTTGCTGAGAAGGGTTGAGTCTATCAATATTAGTCATTGCACAACGTGGCTGTTACTGTACAATGTTCTCCTGGTTCTGCTCACTTCACTCAGCGTCAGACCATACACGTCTTTCCAGGTTTTTCTGAAGGCTGCCTTGAACTGGTCTTCTTTAAGGCTCTTCCTTCTCCAATCCTTCTTCTAGGTGGTCATCAAAGGGAGAGTCCCGTAGCTCAAGTCTGACTGTATTGCTCCTTTACTTATTAGACAGACCCCAGTGTCTCCCTGTTACTTAGGATCAGATGCAAATTTCTGTTCAGCGTTTGAAGGCCTTCACAGTCTGGCTCCATCCTATTTTTCCAGCTTTATTAAACATTATTATATTATATATCATATCTTATAACATATGATATGATATGATATTATACATTACTCCCTTTTATGCACACTACAGTCCAGAAAGCCAAAGGGGTCCATGACACAAAAAAAGTCTAAGAACCTCTGCTCTATATAGACTACATACAAATACATACAAAGTAAATTTTGAGGGGTGGGGAATAGGGCACTATCACAGGATAAATAAAGGCTTCATGTAGAAAATATTCTTTGAATGTAGTTTTGAAAGGAATTTTAGGAGGGTGAAGTATATTCCAGGCCTGGGGGCTAGCTAGTGCAAAACTATTATTTCCCCTGTCCTCTGCTGCCTTTCATCCTTGGCCTTAAAGATTCATTCATTCATTTATCCAGTAATCATTTATGAAGTACCCGCTATGTGTCAGGCACTGTTCTAAGTGCTGGAGATACAAAAAGAGGCAAAAGACAATCTCTGCCCTCAGGAATAATTGTGGCGTTTTTTGTTTTCTTGATTAAGTGATGAGAAGATCTTGGCACTCCATCTGCGGGAGTGGGATGGGGAGGGTTAGTGTACATGGTTCCCTGTCCTTTGTCCTTGCAGATTCCTGGACTGGTGTGAAGGTCGAGTGTGAGCCAAGTTGGCGGCCCTTCCAGTCCCATTGCTACCGATTGTTACAAGAGAAACGGAGCTGGCATGAGTCCAAGAAGGCATGTCTGAGGGGGGGTGGGGACCTGCTCAGCATCCACAGTCTGGCAGAGCTCGAGTTCATCACCAAGCAGATAAAACAAGGTGAGCAGCCCACCACCTCCCCCTTCCCCACACCCCAGTCAACTTATCTTAAATGTTCCAGAATTACTGAAATCACATCCTGCATCCTAATCCCTGCGCCTGTACTCACCAGTCCACTTATCCTGAATGCCCAAAGATTACTGAATACATCCCGATCCCTGCCCC
>NW_020952118.1:0-10270 GCF_900497805.2 Vombatus ursinus
AAAGTGTTGGTGTACCCTTGGAGAAGGAAATTTGATCACTTTATTTTAGTTAGAATGATAATATGCAGTAGAATTTATTGCATTTCACAATGAGTAAGAGGCATGGGAAGGGTTTTTTTTTTTAAATTATTAAATAATTTATTTTGCATTATCAACAATCACTTCCACAAGCTTTTGAGTTTTAAATTTTTCTCCCCCTCTCTCCCTCCTTCCCTCTCCAAGATGGCAGGCAATCTGATATAGGCTATACATATATATTCCTATTAAACATATTTTCACATTAGTGATATTGTAGGTAAGAATTAGAATCAATAGGAGGAACCACCTGAAAGAGGAAACAAAACACAACAGAAGAAAAAAAATAGCAAATAGTATGCTTTGATCTGCATTCAAACTTCATAGTTCTTTCTTTGGATGTGCATAGCATTTTCCATCATGATGCCTTTGATTATGCCTTAGATCCCTGTATTACTGAGAAGGGTTAAGTCTATCAAGATTAATCATTGCACAACATGGCTGTTATTGTGTACAAGGTTCTCCTGGTTCTGCTCACTTCACTTAACATCAGACCATACAAGTCTTTCCACATTTTTCTGAAGTCTGCCTACTCATCATTTCTTCTAGCACAACAGTATTCCACTACATTCATAGACCACCACTTGTTCAACCATTCCCCACCCCAATGCATGGGCATCTTCTCCATTTCTGATTCTTTGCCACCACAAAAAGAGCTGCTATAAATATTTTTGTACATGTAGGTCATGGGAAGGTTTACTGAAAAGCCAAGGGGTATGGGGTCTGAAAAGGTAGGGAATCCCTGCTCTGAACCAACCATATGAACCACTGCACAGCGGAGGAAGGGACATGGAGCCCAGTCCTGACTCCAATATTTTCTGCTACACTCAGCCCAGGCTTGATTCCTGGTTCCTTCTCACTTCCTATAGCCAAACACAAGCTGGTAGGCACCCCAACTTTGGCCAGCTGTTCTCTTAGCACACACAATCAGGCTGTGTCTCCAGCAGGACACAACCAAGGAAAACCACACAATTTCTCTTCAGGGTAAAACTGAATGGCTGTCCCCAGAAAGATCAAAATCCCCAGAGAGAATCTGGTCTGGCATTTTCCCCTCTATCTTCTTCTTTTTTTTACTGCATTAATTAAAAAATGAAGTTGTTATTTATTTATTATAAGCATTCTATTTCTTTTAAATTTTGAGTTCCAAATTTTCTTTGTCTTTGCCCCTCCTCTACCCATTGAGAGACAAGCAATATGATAAATGTGAGATCATGAATGTGAAATCATGAAAACCTACTTCCTTATTAGCTGTGTCAAAAAAGCAAGAAAAATAAAGAAAGTAAAAACTAATACTTCAGTTTGCATTCAGAGTTTATCAGTTCTCTCTCTGGAGAAGGATGACATTTTTTCATCACAAGTCCTTTGGAATGATCTTGATCATTGTATAGATCAGAACAGCTAAGTTCTTCCCAGTTGATTATCGTTACAACATTCCTGTAACTCTGCAAAATAATTTCCTGTTTCTGGTCATCTTAATTTGCATGAGTTCGTATAGGTATTCCCATGTTTTTTCTGAGATTACCCCCCGCCCCCCAGGTCATTTCTTATAGCACAATAGTACTCCATCACAATCATATGCCACAACTTCTTCAGCCGTTACCCACTTGGGGAGCATCCCCTCAATTTCCAGTTCTGTGCCACCATTAAAAGAGCTGCTATAAACACTTTTGTATATACAGGTCTTTTTCCTTTTCCCTTAATGTCTTTGGGATACAGATCTGGCCGTGATATTGGTGGATCAAAGCAAATATAGTTTTACAGCTTTTGGGGCCTAGTTCCAAATTGTTCTCCAGAATGGTAGGACCAGCAGACAACTCTACCAACATTTCATTAGTGTACTTATTCCCCCTCCACCCCTCTAGTATTTGTCATTTCTGATAGTTGTGAGGTGGTACCTCAGAGTTGTTTTCATTTGCATTTCTCTAAAAATTTAGTGATTTAGGACTTTCTTTTATATGACTATATATAGCTTTGATTTCTTCTTCTGAATGCTCCCAGTTCATATTCCTTAACTACTGATCAATTGGGGAATAGCTCTTATTTTTATAAATTTTATTCAGTTTCTGATATATTTGTGATAGGAGGTATTTATCAGAGAAATTTATTGTAAAAAAATTTAAATTACTTTATTATCTGTGGTACCTTTTAGTAAAATTATAGTTTCCCTGATTATCTCTTCTAATTAAGTGTATTTTTGCTTGCTCTGAGATCATTGTCTTTTTTCTTCAGCTGAAACAATAGATTCTTCTCCAGTCCCTTGTTCTATCTCTGTGTACATGTGTCTTTCTGTGTCAGTTGTGTTTCTTGTAAACAATTTATTTTTGGATTCTGGTTTCTAATCCATCCTGCTATCTGGGTGAACTAATCCTTTTCCAATTTGTAGTTATGATTTCTCAATGCATATTTCCCTCTATCCCATTTATTTCTCTTTCCTCTTTCTTCTCTCTCTCTCTCACCCTCTCTCTCCTCTCTCTTCTCAAAGGTCTATTTTGCTTCTAACCACTGCCTCCCTCAATCTGCCCTTCCTCTTGTCAGCCTTTACCCCCTTTCTCTTATCCCTTTCTCCTTTTATTTACTATTGGGTAAGATAGATTTCTACATACAAGTGAGTATATATTCCTCCCTCTTTGAACTAAATCTGATGAGAATGAATTTCAAGCATAGTCCACAAACTTCCCTCGCATTTCCCCTACCAGTGTAAAAGCTTTTTCTTGCATGCCTCTTTTATGTGAGAAAATTTTCCCCTTTCTATCTCTCCCTTTCTCCTTCTTCTCATGCTCCCCTCTTTCTCACTCTATTTTTTTCTGAGATCACCCCAACATAATTAACTCACACTCATAGTCTCTCTCTATGTAGACTCATTCTAACTGCTCTTATAAGGATAAAAATTGTATGAGTTACATGTACCATCTTCACATATAGGAATGGTCTCAATTTAATTGTACTGAGTCCCTTATGATTTCTCTTTTTTGTTTATGTTTTTATCCTTCCCTAGTCTTGTGTTTAGGAATGCTCAAAATTTCTCTCTTTCATCAAATGTCCAATTTTCCCTCTGAATGCTTGTACTCAGTTTTGCTGCGTAGTATATTCTTCATTGTAATCCTAGGTCTTTGACTTCCTGAATATCATGTTCCAAACTTTCTAGTCCTTTATCATGGAAGCCTCTAATTCATGCGTGATCTTGACTGTGGCTCCACAATATTTGAATCATTTCTTTGTGGCTGCTTGTGATATTTTCTCCTTCACCTGGGAGCTCAGGAGTTTGGCTATAATATTCCTGGCAGTTCTCATTTTGGGATACCTTTAAGGAGGTGATGGATGATTTTTTTTCCCAATATTTATTTTACTGTCTGGATCTAAGATATCAAGTAAGTTTTCTTGTGTAATTTCTTAAAATAAGGCCTGGGCTCTTTCTTTGATCATGGGTTTCAGGTAGTCCAATAACTCTTAAATTATCTCTCCTCCATCTATTTTCCAGGCTAATTGTTTTTTTTTTTCTGATGAGATTTTTTTCATATTTTCTACTATTTTTTCATTCTTTTAATTTTGTTTTATTGCAAGAAGCAAGCCATCCTCCACTGAAACAGGTTGTGGATGGAAGGGCCAGTGTTGGGAAGCAACACTTGCCATCACCTTCTAGAGCCCTACATATGACAGTACTGTTAGTTATGGAGACTATTGAGTTTATGGCAGGGGGTGTAATGGGTAGGAGGAAGGGAAATAGCTCAATGGTAGTCATTATTCATTTATATTAACTGTATATGAGCTGGTGCCCAGTAGGGTGCATCTATATTTTGAAAGGGGAAGTTAAATGAGTTATAGGAAGAAACTGACAGTAAAACTATAAAATTGCACAACCTCAACTTTTGTCTCTCAGAACTCAATAATCTAACCACAAAATAAACAAGTAAGAACTAAAGGAGGTGATTAGAATTTTAGAAAAAGTTAGATATGATAGAGTTTGGAGAAAACTGAATGGGGAGAGGAAGGAATATACATTTTCTTAGTGGTACATGACACCTACATAAAAATTGACCATGTATTAAGGCACAAAAGCATCACAATCAAATGCAGAAAAGCATAAATACTAAATGCATCTTTTTTGGAACATGATGCTATAAAAATTACATTAAAGAAACATCCAGGGAAAGAGAAATTAAAAATCAATTGGAAACTAAATCTTCTTATCCTAAAGAATGAGTGAGTCTAAGAACAAATCATAGAAAGAATCAAGAATTTGATCAAAGAGAATGACAACAGTGAGACAATGGACCAAAATTTGTGGGATTCAGTCAAAATAGTACCTAGGGAAAATTTTATATCTCTAAACACTTAGATCAATGAAATAGAGAAAGAACAGATAAATAAAGTGGTCATGCAACTAAAAAAGCTAGAAAAAATTAACAATCCCCAAATAAACAAGAAATTGAAAATCCTGAAAATAAAAGGAGTTTTAAAAAATGAAAGATAAGAAAACCATTGAACTAATAAGTAAAAAGAACTAGTTTTCTTAGATAAGAACATAAACAACTGATTAATTTAATTTTAAAAAGAAAGAAGATATCTAAAACAACAATATCAAAAATTAAAAAAGGTGAATTCACCATCAATTACAAGAAAAAAGTATTTCATCAAAGAGAATGACAACAGTGAGGAAATGTATCAAAATTTGTGAGATGCAGCCAAAGCAGTAGTTAAGGGAAAATTTTTTTTATCTCTAAAGCTTATATCAATAAAAGAGAGAAAAACAGGTCAGTAAATTGTACATGCTTCTAAAAAAGCAAGAATAAGAAAAAAATTAAAATCCCCAATTAAATATCAAACTTCTGAAAATCAAAGGAAATATGAATAAAATT
The DNA here is from genome assembly GCF_900497805.2 of Vombatus ursinus. Lineage (NCBI taxonomy): Eukaryota > Metazoa > Chordata > Mammalia > Diprotodontia > Vombatidae > Vombatus > Vombatus ursinus. The sequence continues at coordinate 4,932 of NW_020952118.1, forward strand.
GAATTTAAGAAAACTATTGAACTAATAAAAGTAGGAGCTGGTTTTATGAACAAAAAAAAACAATAAAACAGATAAACTTTTGGTTAATTTGATTTTAAAAAAGGAAGAAGAAAATCAAATTAGCCATGTCAAAAATGAAAAGGGTGAATTCTCCACCAATAAAGATGAAATTATATCAACAATTAGGAGCTATTTTGACAAACTGTATGCCAACAGCTGACAACCTAAGTGAAATGGATGAATACTTACAAAATGTAAATTGCCTAGATTAATCAAACAGGAAATAATATACTTAAATAATGCCATTTCAGCAAAAGAAATTGCACTAGCCATCAATGAACTCCTTAAGAAAAATTGCCAGGGCCAGATGGATTTACAAGAGAATTCTACCAAACATTTAAAGAACAATTAATTCCAATACTGTATAAACTATTAGGAAAAATATTTGAAGGAGTCCTACCAAGTTCTTTTTATGACACAAATATGGTGCTGATACCTAAACAAGGAAGAATCAAAATAGAGAAAGAAAATTATAGACCAATTTCACTAAAGAATATAGATGCAAACAATTTAAATAAAATATTAGCCAAGAGATTACAGCAACTAATCACGAGGATAACACACTATGACCAGGTGGGATTTATACCAAGGATACAGAGCTGTTTAATAATAGGAAACCTATCAGCATAATTGAGCAAATCAATAAAAAATTAACAGAAATCTTATGATTATCTCAATAGATGCAGAAAAAGCTTTCAACAATATATAGAACCCATTCCTATAAAAACACTAGGGAGCATAGGAATAAATGGAGTTTTCTTCAAAATAATAAGTAGGATCTATCTAAAACTATCAGCAAGCATAAGCTAGAAGAAGCATTTCCAGTAAGATCAGGGATGAAACAAGGATGTCCATTATCACCACTGTTATTCAATAGAAATGTTAGCTTTAGCAATAAGAGAAGAAAAGTAATTGAAGGAATAAGAATAGGCAAAGAAGAAACAAAATTATCACTCTTTGCAGAGGATAGGATGGAATACTTAGAGAATCAAGTAAAAACTACTTGAAATTATCAACAACTTTAGCACAGTTGCAGGATGTAAATAAACCCACATAAATTGTGGGCATTTTCTATATATTACTAACAAAGCTGAGCAGCAAGAGATGGAAAGAGAAATTCCATTTAAAGTAACTGTAGACTATATAAAATATTTGGGGGTCTACCTGCCAAAACAAACCCAAGAACTATATGAACACCATTACAAAACACTTTTCACACAAATAAAGTGCAATCTAGATAACTGGAAAAAAATCAGTTGCTCATGGGCAGGCTGTGCTAATATGATAAAAAATAATGATTTTTCACCAAAATTAATTTACTTATTAAGTGTCATACCAACCAAACTACAAAAAATTATCTTATGGAACTACAAAAAATAATAACAGAATTCGTCTGGATGAAGAGTTAAGTGAGGTATTCTCTAAGGACTGTTGCATATGCAAGATATAAAAGGAACTGATTCTAGTTTCCAAGATTAAGAGCTATTCCAATAGGTCCAAGGATATGAATAGGTAGATTTCAAAGAAAGAAATCCAAGCTATCGATAGTCTTATGACAAGATGTTTCCATATCCCGCATAATGAGAGAAGTGCACATTAAAACAACTCTCTTCTTTTATTCTGTAAATCAGAGATCCACAGTTTCAGGGACAATTTCCTCTTTCTGTTCCATAACCAGGTACATGGAAACACCTTTTTTACCAGGTGCTGGCTGAAACTAGAACAAAAAATAATTATACCATTAAATTAAAGGACACCAGATGAAAGAGATGATATGGAGAAGGGGGAGGGAAAAGTCCCTAGACTTTCTCAGAGGTCTCAGAATTTTGTGGCCACAGGTATAGACCCCATTCTGGACATCGCGGGGCAGGTACCACATGTAAGGGGAAGCAGTAAAAACTCTGGGGGGCAGGAGTAGTAAAAACCTGCAGGTTGGAGCTGATGTGTGCCAGGTTTTACAGTTCAGTCAGGAACTGATTTTTTAAAGCCCCAGTTTTTAATTCATAGTCCACATTACTTGCCAAATGAAAAAAAAAAGGAAAAATCTGGAATAAAGTAAGATCTTCCCCAAGTTATCGTGCTTCTCAAGACCCTGAAGTTACTCCCAACAGCCAAGAGGAGAGCAGTTGGTTGTATGTCTCTACAGTAAATACCTGCAGGTATTTAACTAATTGGCAGAATTGACCCAAGACCACCCCCATTACCATTAGCCAATCTGAGGCTCTTTTGATCAGGATAAATTAAATCACCTAAAGAAATGTTTTGATGAAGTTGGCAAGAAAATTAAATATCCCAGTGGGATGCTTTTAATAAATGGCTACTCAAAACCATGCCCTGGAGGACTTAATCTCTACAGATCTGGAACTTCTCCCTGAAGCCCACTGTCCTGACTGGTGAATGGTTTAAATAGGTCCACTACATTTAAGTTGGCTTCACTTCTGCTTCACTTCACTTCTCATCCATCTTATTGCTTGTGTGTACTACCAATATGAGAAAGTATGATCTGAAGGATTTAGGTCTTTCTTTCTTTCTTTTTTTTTTTGGCAATTGGGGTTAAGTGACTTGCCCAGGGTCACACAGCTAATAAGTGTCAAGTATTTGGTCTGAGGTTGGATTTGAACTCAGGTCCTCCTGACTTCAGGGCCAGTGCTCTATTCACTGTGCCATCTAGCTGCCCTGGGATTTAAGTCTTTCATGTCCAGAATTTCTTCCTTGAAATCCTGCTCCAATCATTCTTCCCAGACCATCTCCAGCTCCAGAGGAGAAAGTAAAATTTGTGACTTTGCACATCCCTCCCTCACTTAAATTGAAATCATGGTCCTTATCCAGAATGAAGGACACAACAATAACTCAAAACCACTAAAGGAAAAGCCTCTTGTAACTAGGATTCCTTTAAGGGAACCTTACACAGAATTTAAAAGAATGGGGAAAGGGTGGAAGAAAAGATTCGTGCCTTCCAGAATGATAGTTATAATTCTATTGCTCAATAAAACAGTAAATCAGGGATTTGCCTGCGTGTAAGACCAAGTCATCTCTCCCAGAGAACATTTATCTATCTATTCCCGGGAAAGATTCACACTCCTGGCTCTGAGGATGAGGAAGGGAAAGGAGAAGGTAGTTCCTAGACTGTCTCCTCTCTCCTCCAAGGTCAAGCCAAGGATGGGAGGAAAGAAGGATGGAAATATGGAAATGTCCACGTGAGGAAAGGAGGAGTGTCGCAAAGGCTTTTGCTAGCTGGCCTCCACCCCACCCCAACTCACTCTGCGACCCCCGCAAGCCCCAGTTCACCAGTCAAAGGCCTGGACAGGCAGGTAGCCTCAAGCAGAGTAGCCCTGGAAGGACAGGCACACACAGGTACACGCATGTACACACATATATATACATAAACACATATGCACACTGACACACGTGATCCTACCTATACATACAACACACACATAAACAAAGGTATTAATACTTCCACTATCCCCCACTCATGCTCACACATATCACCCTCGGAACTAAAAAAAAAAAAAGACAATTTGAGGTGGTGGGAGGTTTAGGAGAAGATTGAAGAGAGGACAGAAGAGACTATAAGAAGGGGGGATGTAGAGTGGCAGCAGGAAGGACAGTGAAAGGAGAAGGACCAGGGTGGGGGGGGGGCTTGCCTCATGCAAACCCAGGCAGGAAAGTGTAGGAAATTTTGAGATCCGCAGGCGGGGGGGGGAGGGAGGTGTGGTGGTGGAGGGAAGGTAGGGGGTTAGGGGCAGGGAAATCTCCAACTACTAACGCCACCCCTCCCAGACTCAGGGGAAAAAGGAACTCACTCCTTCTCCATCACCACCTCCTCCTTCTGCAGAGATAAAGGACTGACCTTGCTCAAGGGTGGGAGGGGCGTGTATGATGATATCACAAAAGGCTCAGGGCTAGTCTTCACTCAGAAGAGGGAGGAGAGAGAGAAGAGAGGGGAGGGGACTCTGTGATGTCAGGCTCAGAGGAGGGGGGGACACCCCCTCCCAGCCTTCTCTCTCAACTCGCCTCACCAGGCCTGGAGAGAGGTGTGGGTGGGGCACAGCGCATCTTTCTCTTGGAGGAGGTCCTGGGGCTGAGCAGGGTCCCAAGTCCCTTAAGGCAGGATACTGGGGCTGGGGGTGGTGGGAAGGGCGGGGCAGTAGCTGAGCTCAGCTTGTAGTTGTCTGGGGTCAGCACTTTTACAGAAAATGGGGGGAGGTGGACAGAAAGGTAGAGAGGGTGTCCTGGGCTGCACAAAAGAAAAGGGAACAGTAGTTGGAACAGCAGCAGCAGCAGACTATCAGCTCTTAAATGGGACTTGGATTTCTGAAAGCCCCCACAGCAAAGGAGGAAAGAGGTGATCTGGAGAATAGGGAATTTCAGCCTCCTTTCTCCTGGAACGAGGAGACAAAATCAGGGTAGGCGCCAGGAGGAATACGAGAGCACGCAGTCATGTCTGGTCCTGACCACCCCTGGTTGTAGGAAACTGTAGGCAAACACTACTGGGCAACTGCCCCCTCAAATGAAGGAGAGTTGAGACAGAGGGTTGGGGGTCCTCCCAGGTTCCAAGATGCTGCCCTCCATGGCATCACTCAGGGGACCCAGAGCCTCTGAGGGGCCCAGGCATCTAGCCAGGAGCCTCTGGAGGCTGAGAAGAAGGCATCTTGATCAGACAGCTGCAGGGACAGGGACAGCACACCTGAAGACTCCCAGAGAAAGAAAGTCTCTCCACCAACACCTTGTCTGCTTGGAATTTGTACTCTGAGAAACTTGCCTAGAGAATGGAGACCTTAGGTGACTCAGCCCCCTCAATAAATATAGGTCATAGGTGCTGGAGGGTCAAGGGTCAGCCCAAAGACTGTGTCCCAGGTCACCCTTGCCCTGAGAAGATGGGGACACCAATGATCATGCTCTTCTACTTGGATGACAGAGAGGCAGCCATGTCAGAGGTTCACCAAGCAGGATCACAAGTCCAGAGGCCACACACCAGGCAAAATGTTAATGTAGCCCACTGACAAGGACAACACTTGGAGGAAATCCATACAAGAACATAGCTGAATTTGACTATGAAGGATATTTGTTAAACAATTAGCCAATTTTGGCCAAGACTTTACCACTGTTCAATCATGGGAGCCCAAATATGGCTTAAAAGAGAAATTTGCCCTGGAGAATACAAAAATTGGACATTGAGGCAGACTCTAGATGCAGTCTTTGTAGCAGTAACAGAGCTGGGACACATATCTCTCTCCTCTAAGACCATATTCCATTATCCTTGCCATTTGTCCATG
>NW_020952119.1:0-1181 GCF_900497805.2 Vombatus ursinus
GTTCTGCTTACTTCACTCAGCATCAAACCATACAAATCTTTCCAAGTATTTCTGAAGTTTGCCTGCTCATCATTTCTCATAGCACAATAGTATTCCATTACATTGGTGAGAATCATGTTTACAACAAAGTATTAATAACTAACATTTATAAAGCACTTTAAAGTTTATGAAATACCTTATGTAGATCATTTCATTTGATCTTTATACCAACCCTTTGCGGCAGGTGCTGTGATTATCCATATTTTACAAATGAAGAAACTGAGGCTGAGAGAGATGATGTCATGCAGGGTCACACAGAAAAGTAAGTGTCTGTGGCAGGATTCTCACTTAAGACTTCTGACTCCATATCTATCAATTATGCAACTTAGATATCATAAAGACAAAGAGAAATAGAGAAATCAACAGTGATAAAGAGAAGTAAAAGCTGAGGAGAAATCAACAAACATTTTCGCCCAAAAGAGCTATCTTAATGAATAATTATTTTGTTTAAAAAAAAAAGGAAATTGACTTAAAATCCTCTAGGAAATATGACAGTATTACAATGAATTAGATGAAGTCCCCTGAAGCAACAATATAACAATTCCGAGAACTTCCAGAATGATCCAAAAGAGCAATAAAACAATTAAATAAAAATATCAAAGAAATAAGGACTGACATCAGACTTCTTAAGGACAAAATGAATAATAATAGATAGCAGTTATAAAGCACAATGTGTCAGCCACTGTTTAAAGTGCTATACAATTATTTTTTCATTTGCTTTTCATCACAACCTGAGAGGTATGTATTGTTTTTTTAGCTTTATTAATTTATTTTGCTTTATCAACAATCACTTCCATAAGCTTTTGAGTTTTAAATTTTTCTACTCCTCCCTCCCTAGCCCACTCCCCAAGACAGTGCACAATCTGATATAGGCTATACATACACATTCCTTTTAAACGTATTTTCACATTAGTGATGTTGTAAGTAAGAATAAGAACCAATAGGAGGAGCCACCAGAAAGAGAAAACAAAACACAATGGAAGAAAAAAATAGCAAATAGTGCACTTCGATCTGCATTCAAACTCCATAGTTCTTTCTTTGGATGTGGACAGCATTTTTATCATGAGGCCTTTGAAGATGTCTTAGATCCTTGCATTGCTAAGAAGGGCTAAGTCTATTAATATTATTCATCGCACAACATG
>NW_020952120.1:0-1054 GCF_900497805.2 Vombatus ursinus
GTGCACTGTGCTAAACGCTTTACTGTTATCATGTCATTGGATCTTCACTTCAACCATGGCAGGTAGGTGCTATTATTATGTCCATTTTACAGACAAGGAAAGTGAGGCAGACATGGTGCTAGCTAACATTTATATAGCACCTACTGTGTGCCAGCTACTTGCAATCGTTATCTCATTGGATCTTCACAACAACCGAGGAGAGGTAAGTGCTATTATTATCCCCATTTTACAGACAAAGAAACTGAGGCAAACAGAGATTAAGTGACTTGCCCAGGGTCACTAGGCTCGGTGTCTGAGGTAGGATTTGAGCTCAGGTCTTCCTGACTCCAGGCAAGGTCCTGTGTGCACTATGGCGCCACCTAGCGGAGGGCACACTCCCTCCGGGCAGGGGCTGTGCTGTTTGCATTTTCTAAATAAGCTCGGGTGAGTCCCTCTTTCCTCCAGGGCCGCGTGTAAGCTCTCTGTGGCGCCGCCATATTGGCCGCCTTGCTGTTGCCCACACAAAACGTGCCATCCCTTTTCTCTGGACCTTTCCGCCGGCTGTCCTCCATGCCTGCAATGTTCTCCCTCCGCACCTCTGTCTCCTAGAGTACTTGGCTTCCTACAACAGCCTCACATCCACCTTCTACAGAAGCGTCTCCCAGCCCCCACATCCCGGCCCCTTCCCCTGCCCCGTCTGCTGGGCCCACAAGGGCTGGGGAGCTCACTCCTCTTTGTTCTGTATCCAGTTGGTTGATGGGTCTGGCTTGGTCTTGGGAGAAGCCTGACTTCTAACTGGGGGGGCGGGGCTCCACTGTCACACTCATTGGCTCATTTACCAACCCCCAGCCCAACATTTTGGCAATGATGCCAGTTATAGGAAAAGGTACGGCTCTTGTCTAGGATTCCCCAAAGCGCACTCCCAAAGGGGTGAGTGAAGACATATTCAACATACAAAATGAATTGGGTATGGATCAAGTAATTTACTCCCATACGCAAAAAAAGACGACCAAGGAAAAACGATCCCGCTGCACATTCATAGCTAATCACGGTCTGAGGCCAGATTTGAACTCGG
>NW_020952121.1:0-1055 GCF_900497805.2 Vombatus ursinus
CCGAGTTCAAATCTGGCCTCAGACCGTGATTAGCTATGAATGTGCAGCGGGATCGTTTTTCCTTGGTCGTCTTTTTTTGCGTATGGGAGTAAATTACTTGATCCATACCCAATTCATTTTGTATGTTGAATATGTCTTCACTCACCCCTTTGGGAGTGCGCTTTGGGGAATCCTAGACAAGAGCCGTACCTTTTCCTATAACTGGCATCATTGCCAAAATGTTGGGCTGGGGGTTGGTAAATGAGCCAATGAGTGTGACAGTGGAGCCCCGCCCCCCCAGTTAGAAGTCAGGCTTCTCCCAAGACCAAGCCAGACCCATCAACCAACTGGATACAGAACAAAGAGGAGTGAGCTCCCCAGCCCTTGTGGGCCCAGCAGACAGGGGCAGGGGAAGGGGCCGGGATGTGGGGGCTGGGAGACGCTTCTGTAGAAGGTGGATGTGAGGCTGTTGTAGGAAGCCAAGTACTCTAGGAGACAGAGGTGCGGAGGGAGAACATTGCAGGCATGGAGGACAGCCGGCGGAAAGGTCCAGAGAAAAGGGATGGCACGTTTTGTGTGGGCAACAGCAAGGCGGCCAATATGGCGGCGCCACAGAGAGCTTACACGCGGCCCTGGAGGAAAGAGGGACTCACCCGAGCTTATTTAGAAAATGCAAACAGCACAGCCCCTGCCCGGAGGGAGTGTGCCCTCCGCTAGGTGGCGCCATAGTGCACACAGGACCTTGCCTGGAGTCAGGAAGACCTGAGCTCAAATCCTACCTCAGACACCGAGCCTAGTGACCCTGGGCAAGTCACTTAATCTCTGTTTGCCTCAGTTTCTTTGTCTGTAAAATGGGGATAATAATAGCACTTACCTCTCCTCGGTTGTTGTGAAGATCCAATGAGATAACGATTGCAAGTAGCTGGCACACAGTAGGTGCTATATAAATGTTAGCTAGCACCATGTCTGCCTCACTTTCCTTGTCTGTAAAATGGACATAATAATAGCACCTACCTGCCATGGTTGAAGTGAAGATCCAATGACATGATAACAGTAAAGCGTTTAGCACAGTGCAC
>NW_020952122.1:0-1051 GCF_900497805.2 Vombatus ursinus
CTGTTTAAAAAAAATCATTCAAGCTCTGAAGGAGAGGTGAAAAAAAAGCACCCCACTCTCCCTTCTTTGCAGTGATATGGGAATCTAGTTGTTGAACACTGAGTATACTGTCAGACTCAGGTGATGTGATGGTTAGTTTTGTTGAATGCGTTCACTCTCACCTCACCCCTTGTCTTTTTTACTGTTTATTCCAAAGGAATTTTGTGAGCTGGAAGGCACCTCAGATGTTATCTCATTTAACTCACATTTAAATGACTCCCTCTCCCCCAGGTTACATCCCTGAAAGGGAGTTTAATCCAGCAATTGTTTAAAGATCTCCAGGGATAAAGAACCCACCCCCTCCTGGGGCCTCTCAATCGACTTGTGGACAGATCTAATTATTAGCCTGTTTTCGTTACAGGGACCATAAATTGGCCTCTCTGCAATATCCACCCATTACTTCCAGGCCTGCCTTCCAGTCTACTGCCTCTTCTACATGCTAAAATCTCTCATCTGCCCACTCTCTCTTTTCTTCTCCAGGCTAAACTTTCCCGGTTCATTCATTGATCTTCACCTGATATTATTTCTGATTCCTGTACTATACTGGTTGCCCTCCTCTGGCCTTCAAAGCCCTTGATCATCTGGCTGCCATCCATCTCCCCAAATGCTCATGCCACTACATTCTTGTACCAACACTCCAGCCAAGCTAGTCCATTCATTTCCCAGTGAAATGTCCAGTGTCTTCCAAAGTCATTTGGCTTCCACTAATCTTTTCTCCACTTGCTTAATTTCCACGCATCTACCAAGATCTGGTTTACATACCTCCTTTTCTGTAAAGGTTTCCTCAATCCCAACCCCTATCCTTCAGTGAGACTTCTGAGCTTCTTCTGAATTCACGGATTCATCTATCTGAATTCATTTGTCACTTTATTGTGACTTTTCTCAACTGTGTCACTTTTTGTGCCCCTTTGTGTACACGTCCTTTCTACTCCACTAGACTGCAAGCCCAACTGAAGGAAGAAAATATCTTAACGTCTTTTGTATCTGCGGCACTCCAGAAAAAAAAAAAAAA
>NW_020952123.1:0-1852 GCF_900497805.2 Vombatus ursinus
CTATTTCTTATCTATCCTGACCTACAGGAAAATAGAAGGGGAATGGGATAAGAGAAAGGGAGGGAAGATTAGGGGAAGGGGTATTCAGAATGCCTGCTGTCTTGGGGTGGGTGAGGGATGAAATGGGGAGAAAATTTGGAACTCAAAATCTTGAGGAAGTGAATGTTGAAAACTAAACATAAATAAATTAATAAAAATGTTAAAAAATAGAAAAATTTTTAAAAAGAATAAAAGTCAATTAATTTAAAATAAAAAAATCTATTTCTTTCAAGTGTTTTAATAGAAATGAGCATTGAACTTTATCAAAAGCTTTTTCTGCATCTATTGATACACTTATGTGATTTTTAAAAACTTTCATTATTAATATTATCAATGATGTTAATAGTTTTCCTTATGTTAAATCATCTCTGCATTCCTTATATAAATCCCACTTGATCATAATGTATAATTTTTGTAATGTATTGTTGTAATCTTTTAACTAACCTTTTATTTAGGATTTTTGCATCCTAATATTCATTGATTAAATTGTTCTGCAATTTTCTTTTTCTGTTTTACAGGTATGAGTATCATATGTGTTTCATAAAAGGAGTTTGGTAGAATCCCTTGTTTACTTATTATTCCAAATAATTTATTTAGTTTTGGAATTAGTTGATCTTTAAATGTTTGATAGAATTTACTTGTAAATCCATCTGGTCCTTGTGCTTTTTTCTTAGGAAGCTCATTTATGGCCTGTTCAATTTATTTTTCTAAAATAGGTTTATTTAGATATTTATTTCCTCTTCTTCTAATCTAGGCAATTCATATTTTTGTAAATATTCTTCCATTTCACTTAAATTGTTAAATTTATTGGCATGTAATTGGGAAAATAACTATTTATAATTGCTTTAATTTCATCTTCATTGATGATATATTCACCCTTTTCATTTTTAATACTAGTGATTTGGTTTTCTTCTCTCTGCTTTAAAATTAAATTAACCAAGTATTTATTTTATTTATTTTTTAAAAAGCAACTTCTAGCTTTATTTATTAATTCAATGGTTTTTTAACTCTCAATTTTATTAATCTCATCTTTGATTTTTAGGATTTCCAATTTAGTGTTTAGTTGGAGATTTATTTGTTCTTTTTCTTGTTTTTTTTAATTGTATACCCAATTCATGTGTCTGTTCTTTTTCTATTTTATTGATGTGAGCATTTAGAGGTAGAAATTTTTCTCTAATCACTGCTTTTGCTATGTCCCATAGGTTTTGATATATTGTATCAATATTGTCAATCTCTTTAATGAAATTATTGTTTCTTTGATTTGTTCTTTAACCTTTCATTCTTTAGGATTAGGTTGTTTAATCTCCAATTACTTTTTAATTTATGTTTCCTAGGTCCCTTATTAAATGTAATTTTTATTGCATTATGATTGAAAAGGATTCTTTTAATATGTCTGCCTTTCTACTTTTAGCTATAAAATTTTTTATTAATTTATTTTGATTTATCAACAATCACTTCCATAAGCTTTTGAGTTTTAAATTTTTCTCCCGCTCCCTTTCCCTCTCCCTCCCCAAGACAATGAACAATCTGATATAGGCTATACATGTACATTCCTATTAAACATATTTTCACATTAATGATGTTGTAAGGAAAAAAAGGAACCAATAGGAGGAACCATCAGAAAGAGGAAACAAAACAAAACAGAAGAAAAAAATAAAAAAAATAGTATGCTTTGATCTGCATTCAAACTCTATAGTTCTTTCTTTGAATGTGGATAGCATTTTCCATCATGAGACTTTTGGAGATGTCTTAGATCCTTGCATTGCTGAGAAGGGCTAAGTCTATTAATGTTAGTCATCGCACAATGTGGTTG
>NW_020952124.1:0-3170 GCF_900497805.2 Vombatus ursinus
ACCACACTTGTTCAATATTGTACTGGAAACGTTAACTTCAGCAATAATAGAAGAAAAAGACATTGAAGCTATTAGAATAGGCAAAGAAGAAACAAAGCTATTACTCTTTGCAGATGACGTGATGTTATACTTAGAGAACCCCAGAAAATCAAGTAAAAAGCTACTTGAAATAATAAATAACTTTAGCAAAGTTGCAGGCTATAAAAGAAACCCACATAAATCATTGGCATTTCTATATATCACCAACAAAGCCCAACAGCAAGAGATAGACAGAGAAATTTCATTTAAACTTATTGTAGACATTATAAAATATTTAGGAATCTACCTCTCAAAACAAACCCAGGAACTCTATGAACACAATTACAAAATACTTTTCACACAAATAAAGTCAAATCTAAATAATTGAAAAAACATCAATTGCTCATGGGTAGGCTGAGCTAATATAATAAAAATGACAGTTCTACCTAAGCTAGTTTACTTATTCAGTGCCATACCAATCAAACTGCCAAAAAATATTTTACAGAGTTAGAAAAAATAATAATGATTCATTTGGAAGAACAAAAGGTCTAGAATATCAAGAGAACTAATGAAAAGAAATGCAAGGGAAGGTGGTCCAGCCATTCCAGATCTTAAATTGTATTATAAAGCAGCCATCATCAAAACTGCTTGGTACTGGCAAAGAAATAGAGTGGTCAATCAGTGGAATAGGTTAAATATGTAAGACACAGTAGTCAATGACTATAGTAACCTATTATTTGATAAACCCAAAGACCCTGGGATAAGAACCCACTTTTTGAAAAAAACTGCTGGGAAAATTGGAAAAGAGTATGGTAGAAACTAGGCACAGACCAAAATCTCATACCATGTACCAAAATAAAGTCAAAATGGGTACATGATTTAGATATAAAGGCTGATACTATAAGCAAACTGGGAGAGCAAGGAATAGTTTACCTGTCAGATCTATGGAGAACAGAAGAATTTTGACCAAACAGGAGATAGAGAGCATTATGAAAAGCAAAATAGATAATTTTGATTACATTAAATTGAAAAGTTTTTGCACAAACAAAGCCAATGTAAGGCTTTTTAATTAGAAGGAAGGTAGAAAATTGGGAAAGAATTTTTACAACCAGTCTCTCTGATAAGGACCGCATTTCTAAAATATATAGAGAATTAAGTCAAATTTATAAGAATACAAGTCATTCCACAATTGATAAATGGTCAAAGGATATAAACAGACAGTTCTCAGATGAAGAAATTAAAGCCATCTATAGTCATATGAAAAAATGCTGTAAATCACTATTGATTAGAGAAATGCAAATCAAAACAACTCTGAGGTACCACATCACACCTATCAGAATTGGGAACATGAGAAAACAGGAAAATGATAAATGTTGGAGAAGATGTGGGAAAATTGGAACACTAATGCATTTTTGGTGGAGTTGTGAAATGATCCAACCATTTTGGAGACCAACTTGGAACTATGCCCAAAGGGCTATAAAAATGTCCATACCCTTTGACCCAGCAATAACACTTCTAGGGCTATATCCCAAAGAGATCACACAAATGGGAAAAGGACCTACATGTACAAAAATGTGCATAGCAGCTCTTTTTGTGGTGGCAAAGTATTAGAAATTGAGAGGATGCCCATCAATTGGGGAATGGCTCAGCAAGTTGTGGTATATGAATATGATGGAATACTGTTGTGCTATAAGAAATGATGAACAGGCTGACTTCAGAAAAACCTGGAAAGACTTGTATGGTCTGATGCTGAGTGAAGTGAGCAGAACCAAGAGAATGTTGTACATGATAACAGCCATGTTGTGTGATGACTAATATTGATAAACTTAACCCTTCTTGGCAAGACAAGGATCTAAGACATCTCCAGAGGCCTTGTGATGGAAAATGCTATCCACATCCAAAGGAAGAACTATGGAATTTGAATTGCTACTTTTTTTCTATTCTGTTGAGTTTTATTTCCTCTTTCTGATGGTTCCTCCTATTGATTTTAATTTTTACTTACAACATCACTAATGTGAAAATATGTTTAATATGAATGTAAATTTATAGCCTGTATCAGATTATGCACCGTCTTGGGGAGGGTGGTGGGGAGGAAGGGGGAGAAAAATTTTAAACTCAAAAGCATATGGAAGTGATTATTGATAAATCAAAATAAATTAATAAAAAAAAGAAAAAAAGAAAGACTAAAAAAATAATTGGAAACTGAACAATCTAATCCTAAAAAATGATTGTGTCAAATAACAAATCATAGAAACAATCATTAACTTCATTCAAGAGAATGACAATAAGAAAATATACCAAAACCTTTGGGATGCAGCAAAAGCAGTTCTTAGGGGAAGTTTATATCTCTAAATGTTTACATGAATAGAATAGAAAAAGAGGAGATCAATCAATTGGACATACAACTAAAACAACTAGAAAACAAACAAATTAAAAATCCTCAATTAAACACCAAATTAGAAATGTTGTAAACCAAAGGAGAAATTAATAAAATTGAAATTAAGAAAACTATTGAACAAATAAATAAAACTAAGAGCTGGTTTTATGAAAAAATCAATAAAATAGATAAACCTTTGGTTAATTTAATTTTAAAAAAAAGAATAAAATCAAATTACCAGTATCAAAAATGAAAAGGGTGAATCCATCACCAAGGAAGAGGAAATTAAAACAATACTTAGAAACTATTTTGCCCAACTGTATGCCAATAAAGTTGACAATCTTAGTGAAATGGCTGAATATTTACAAAAACATAAATTACCCAGATTAACAGAAGAGGAAGTAAAGTACTTAAATAACTGCATTTCAGAAAAAGAAATTGAATAAGCCATTGATGAACTCCCTAGGAAAAAACCTTCAGGGCCAAATGGATTTACAAGTGAATTCTATCAAACTATATAGACTATTTGGGAAAATAGGTGAAGAAGGACTTACCAAATTCTTTTTATGATACAAATATGGTGCTGATACCTAAACTGAGAAGAGTCAAAACAGAGAAAGAAAATTATAAAGCAGTTTCCCTAATGAATATAGATGTAAAATTTTAAGTAAAATATTAGCAAATAGATTACAGCAACTTATGACAAGAATAATACACTACAACCAGGTAGGATTTATACAAGGAATGCAGGGCTGGTTCAATACAAGGAAAACTA
>NW_020952125.1:0-1208 GCF_900497805.2 Vombatus ursinus
GGTTTCTAGCAGGCCCTTCAGGGTTTCTGGCATGCCCTTCAGAGTTTCTAGCAGGCCCTGTTTCTGGCATGCCCTTTCAGGGTTTCTAGCGTGTGCATCACGATTTGTTTCTTCTCTCTCTCTCCCCCACTCCAGGGCATGAGCATCCCTGCCCAGCCACATGCGTCCACCCGGGCAGGCTCTGAGCGCCGCTCAGAGCAACGGCGCCTTCTCTCCTCCTTCACGGGAAGTTGTGACAGTGACCTGCTCAAATTCAACCAGTTAAAGGTAGAGGAACGGGAACCTCTGTCACCCTCTCCCACTGGGGCAGCTTCATTTTCCTGTCCTCACTTAGGAAGCTCCTGGGGGTCCTCATCCCCATTGCCTAAAGAAGAAAGGCTGGGACACACAAAATGTCAGAGCTGGTGGAGAACTTAGAATATGGAATGTCAGAGCTGGAAGAGAACTTAGAACATAGACTGTCAGAGCTGGATGAGAATTTAGAATGTAGACTATCAGCTGGAAGAGAGTTTAGAATGTGGAATGTCAGAGCTGGAGGAGAACTTAGAACATGGAAATGTCAGAACTGAAAGAGATCTTAGAACATGGAATGTCAGCTGGAAGAGAACTTAGAACATAGAATGTCAGAGCTGGGGGAGAACTTAGAACATGGAGTATCAGAGCTTGAAGAGAACTTAGTCTATACATAGTCTATCAGAGCTGGAAAAGAATTTAGAACATGGAATGTCAGATCTGGGGGAGAACTTAGAATGTGGAATGTCAGAACTGGAAGAGAACTTAGAACATGGAGTATCAGAACTGGAAGAGAACTTAGAACATGGATTGTCAGCTAGAGGAGAACTTAGTGTGGACTGTCAGAGCTGGAAGAACTTAGAATGTAAACTGTCAGAGCTGGAAGAGAACTTAGAACATGAACTGTCAGCTGGAAGAGAACTTAGAACGTGGACTGTCAGAGCTGGAAGAACTTAGAACATAGACTGTCAGAGCTGGAAGAGAACTTAGAACATGGACTATCAGAACTGGAAGAGAACTTAGAACATGGACTGTCAGCTAGGGGAAAACTTTAGAATGTGGAATGTCAGGGCTGGGGGAGAATTCAGAATGTAGACTGTATGTTGGAAGAGAGTTTAGATCATAGAATGTCAGAGCTGGAGAAGAACTTAGAACATAGGAATATCAAAACTGAAGGGGATCTTAGAACGCATTTT
>NW_020952126.1:0-1208 GCF_900497805.2 Vombatus ursinus
GGTTTCTAGCAGGCCCTTCAGGGTTTCTGGCATGCCCTTCAGAGTTTCTAGCAGGCCCTGTTTCTGGCATGCCCTTTCAGGGTTTCTAGCGTGTGCATCACGATTTGTTTCTTCTCTCTCTCTCCCCCACTCCAGGGCATGAGCATCCCTGCCCAGCCACATGCGTCCACCCGGGCAGGCTCTGAGCGCCGCTCAGAGCAACGGCGCCTTCTCTCCTCCTTCACGGGAAGTTGTGACAGTGACCTGCTCAAATTCAACCAGTTAAAGGTAGAGGAACGGGAACCTCTGTCACCCTCTCCCACTGGGGCAGCTTCATTTTCCTGTCCTCACTTAGGAAGCTCCTGGGGGTCCTCATCCCCATTGCCTAAAGAAGAAAGGCTGGGACACACAAAATGTCAGAGCTGGTGGAGAACTTAGAATATGGAATGTCAGAGCTGGAAGAGAACTTAGAACATAGACTGTCAGAGCTGGATGAGAATTTAGAATGTAGACTATCAGCTGGAAGAGAGTTTAGAATGTGGAATGTCAGAGCTGGAGGAGAACTTAGAACATGGAAATGTCAGAACTGAAAGAGATCTTAGAACATGGAATGTCAGCTGGAAGAGAACTTAGAACATAGAATGTCAGAGCTGGGGGAGAACTTAGAACATGGAGTATCAGAGCTTGAAGAGAACTTAGTCTATACATAGTCTATCAGAGCTGGAAAAGAATTTAGAACATGGAATGTCAGATCTGGGGGAGAACTTAGAATGTGGAATGTCAGAACTGGAAGAGAACTTAGAACATGGAGTATCAGAACTGGAAGAGAACTTAGAACATGGATTGTCAGCTAGAGGAGAACTTAGTGTGGACTGTCAGAGCTGGAAGAACTTAGAATGTAAACTGTCAGAGCTGGAAGAGAACTTAGAACATGAACTGTCAGCTGGAAGAGAACTTAGAACGTGGACTGTCAGAGCTGGAAGAACTTAGAACATAGACTGTCAGAGCTGGAAGAGAACTTAGAACATGGACTATCAGAACTGGAAGAGAACTTAGAACATGGACTGTCAGCTAGGGGAAAACTTTAGAATGTGGAATGTCAGGGCTGGGGGAGAATTCAGAATGTAGACTGTATGTTGGAAGAGAGTTTAGATCATAGAATGTCAGAGCTGGAGAAGAACTTAGAACATAGGAATATCAAAACTGAAGGGGATCTTAGAACGCATTTT
>NW_020952127.1:0-5690 GCF_900497805.2 Vombatus ursinus
ATTATATACAAAGGTAAAGAATGAGGTAATATCTCACATGCCTTAAGAAACAGTGTCACAAGTTGTAGTCAAAAAATCTTCATCCCCTGCTGGTAAATGCTTTGGTGATGAGTCATCTGGCATTTAGCTAAGCTGTTTCTTAGAAGAATAACTTAGAATTTGTACCCAGGAGGTATATTGGGAATCTCTCCAGCCTGGTAGGACCCACCATAGGTTATGTTCCACTGCATAGCCACCCAGAGCCCCAGACTAACCTCATGCTATAAGGAGGCATCTTCAGCAGATTTAAGTGGTGATTTTTACATTCGCAGCCTTCTTAAGTTTCTCCCAACTACTAGGGGCTCCTCTTTCTAACTATCTCATATTTATTCTATGTTCATATATAGGTACATAGTATTTTTCCTGATAATAATAATAGCTACTATTTGTAGAGAGCTCTTTAAGGTTTGCAAAGCACTTTATACATGTTATATCATTTGATCCTCACAACAACCCTGGGAGGTGGGTGTTATTATTATCTGCATTTTACAGATGATGAAACTGAAGAAAAGAGAAGTTAGGTGAATTGCCCCTCCTCATACACAGGTCTTCCTAATTCCAAGTCCAACACTCTATCCACGGTGCTGAAATACAATAGATGCTTTTTGAAAGTAGGCATCATTTAATTTTTTTTGTCTTTGTATTCCAAGTGTCTAGCATAGTGCCTGACACATAGTAGGTGATTAAATATATGCTTGTTGATGGATTTATTAACTACTGAGATAGGGACGGTGTCAGATACATGCATACTCCTCTCTTTGGGCTCTTTTTCCTTCTTCCTTTTGGTATACTCTTCTTTGTTCTCTGTTTCTGTCCTTTTCTCTTCTACCCTCCCTTCAATAGGAATTATACATATATTATTTCCATTATTTCCCCATTAGTTAAAATTCCTAACAACACACATATACGTGTGTGTCATATACACACATACATATGCATATGCACATGTATTTATAGTCATGATTATATTGTATATGTATAAGTTCTCACATGTATGTGTGTGTATATACACATACACATACATGTGTATATGTATGTACGTATGTGTGCATGTATACACACATACCACAGAGTAAGGAGAGCAGAGCTATGATTTTCACGAGAGAAAAAGTTTCTGTTTCTTTTATTAATAACATTTTCTCCAACATGAATGATAGTAGTCCACATTTCTACGGTCAGTACTTTAATCACAGCTCCCTGTCTTTTGTCTCTTTTTGTATCTTCAGAGCTTAGCACAGTGCCTGGTACAAAGTAGGTGCTTAATATATGATTACTGATTGATTGAGCTGTCCCTATGAGGAACTATGTCAAGGACTATTATCCCCAAATCAAAGATGAGAAAACTGAGACTTAACACAGCACACTAAGTTGCCCAGGTTCCTACAGCTAATAAGTGAAGGAAGCAGGGCTCAGACTTATGTCTCCTTACTGGAGATCCTGATGGAAGGACTGGCTGACCCTTTGCTGGGCATGTTGCAGAAGAGATTCCATTGGGAGGTGGGAGACGAGCTGGACAAGATGGGGGCTGAGTTTCCTTCCAAATCTTTGACTCCAAATCTTTGCCCTGCTATTTCAACACCTCTGGCCACAGAATGGCTTATTTCCCTTTCAGAGATCAGAACACACCCAAATAGACACTGTCCACCTTCCCCAAAGGACTCCGGAAGTAGAATTTACTGGGCAACGTGAAGAAGGGGAATAAAATTTACTGGTTGCCTGTCCAACCTTGGGCAAGTCCCTCCTCCCACCTTGGCCTCTGTTTCCATTTCTGCAAAATGAGGTTTAGACAATATACTCTCTAAGGTGTTTTCTAGCTCTCCAGCCTACGATCGTGTGATTCAAATGATCCTCAAAGGTGAACCTGAACAGGCAAGGTGGGAGGGAGGCAGGAAAACTGTCCATGGCTATCCTGCACACTTGTCAATTACCAGTCACAGCAAAGAGTCGGGTGGCCCAGGCAGGGGACAGAAACATAGCCCCACAGAGCGCAGGCGCCAACCAATGTCCCTTCAGAAAGGGCACAGGGTGAGCAGGCCTTTATAATGCTATTGATTGACTCTCTGCCTGCAGTTAAAAACTATGCCCAGACAGACAATAAAAATAATTGCTTAAACCATATAACAGCTTCCTGCTACTAAAATAGATTTTCCATTTAAAGATAGAGTAGGACTTAATTTTTTTTTGTTTGTTTCTGAAGCTTTAAAAAAAAAGTCCTTGATAAAATGTAAATTAGAAACCACCGATGCTATTCCTCATGGTGCTGTCCTCCCTCTTATGGTCGACTGGCTTAAGATTCTGGGATCTATTATTTATAAAGTCACAGGGTCAGCATGAAGTACAGCAGCAGAGTTCATTCACTTCATTCAGTGTAGAATTTCTTGTTTTTCTTCTCCTTCTCTCTCTTTGTCTCTCTCTGCTCTCTGTTTCTTTCTCTCTCTCTCCCTCCCTCCCCCTCTCTCTCTGTCTCTCTCCCCCCATATATATGTGTATATACACACAGAAAGATTTATCTCATATGTATACACACACCCACATTGTATATGGTCATCAATATATGTATGTGCATATACATATATATGCACACAAAGACATATACACACAACTATGTGTATGTTTTTATACACACATATATAGATTTATATCTTATATATGTATACCTATTCATATACACATATGTGTTGTATATGACCATCAGTTTATGTGTGACTACACAAACATATACACACACATCTGTCTCTCTCTCTATACACAGATATACATGGATTTATATCATATATGTATATGCACACACACATTGATGGGCATATGGAATGTGTATGTGTGTGTACATATACATATATGATATAAATCCATGTATATCTGTGTATAGAGAGAGAGACAGATGTGTGTGTATATGTTTGTGTAGTCACACATAAACTGATGGTCATATACAACACATATGTGTATATGAATAGGTATACATATATAAGATATAAATCTATATATGTGTGTATAAAAACATACACATAGTTGTGTGTATATGTCTTTGTGTGCATATATATGTATATGCACATACATATATTGATGACCATATACAATGTGGGTGTGTGTATACATATGAGATAAATCTTTCTGTGTGTATATACACATATATATGGGGGGAGAGAGACAGAGAGAGAGGGGGGGGGGAGGGAGAGAGAGAGAAAGAAACAGAGAGCAGAGAGAGACAAAGAGAGAGAAGGAGAAGAAAAACAAGAAATTCTACACTGAATGAAGTGAATGAACTCTGCTGCTGTACTTCATGCTGACCCTGTGACTTTATAAATAATAGATCCCAGAATCTTAAGCCAGTCGACCATAAGAGGGAGGACAGCACCATGAGGAATAGCATCGGTGGTTTCTAATTTACATTTTATCAAGGACTTTTTTTTTAAAGCTTCAGAAACAAACAAAAAAAAATTAAGTCCTACTCTATCTTTAAATGGAAAATCTATTTTAGTAGCAGGAAGCTGTTATATGGTTTAAGCAATTATTTTTATTGTCTGTCTGGGCATAGTTTTTAACTGCAGGCAGAGAGTCAATCAATAGCATTATAAAGGCCTGCTCACCCTGTGCCCTTTCTGAAGGGACATTGGTTGGCGCCTGCGCTCTGTGGGGCTATGTTTCTGTCCCCTGCCTGGGCCACCCGACTCTTTGCTGTGACTGGTAATTGACAAGTGTGCAGGATAGCCATGGACAGTTTTCCTGCCTCCCTCCCACCTTGCCTGTTCAGGTTCACCTTTGAGGATCATTTGAATCACACGATCGTAGGCTGGAGAGCTAGAAAACACCTTAGAGAGTATATTGTCTAAACCTCATTTTGCAGAAATGGAAACAGAGGCCAAGGTGGGAGGAGGGACTTGCCCAAGGTTGGACAGGCAACCAGTAAATTTTATTCCCCTTCTTCATGTTGCCCAGTAAATTCTACTTCCGGAGTCCTTTGGGGAAGGTGGACAGTGTCTATTTGGGTGTGTTCTGATCTCTGAAAGGGAAATAAGCCATTCTGTGGCCAGAGGTGTTGAAATAGCAGGGCAAAGATTTGGAGTCAAAGATTTGGAAGGAAACTCAGCCCCCATCTTGTCCAGCTCGTCTCCCACCTCCCAATGGAATCTCTTCTGCAACATGCCCAGCAAAGGGTCAGCCAGTCCTTCCATCAGGATCTCCAGTAAGGAGACATAAGTCTGAGCCCTGCTTCCTTCACTTATTAGCTGTAGGAACCTGGGCAACTTAGTGTGCTGTGTTAAGTCTCAGTTTTCTCATCTTTGATTTGGGGATAATAGTCCTTGACATAGTTCCTCATAGGGACAGCTCAATCAATCAGTAATCATATATTAAGCACCTACTTTGTACCAGGCACTGTGCTAAGCTCTGAAGATACAAAAAGAGACAAAAGACAGGGAGCTGTGATTAAAGTACTGACCGTAGAAATGTGGACTACTATCATTCATGTTGGAGAAAATGTTATTAATAAAAGAAATAGAAACTTTTTCTCTCGTGAAAATCATAGCTCTGCTCTCCTTACTCTGTGGTATGTGTGTATACATACACACATACGTACATACATATACACATGTATGTGTATGTGTATATACACACACATACATGTGAGAACTTATACATATACAATATAATCATGACTATAAATACATGTGCATATGCATATGTATGTGTGTATATGACACACACGTATATGTGTGTTGTTAGGAATTTTAACTAATGGGGAAATAATGGAAATAATATATGTATAATTCCTATTGAAGGGAGGGTAGAAGAGAAAAGGACAGAAACAGAGAACAAAGAAGAGTATACCAAAAGGAAGAAGGAAAAAGAGCCCAAAGAGAGGAGTATGCATGTATCTGACACCGTCCCTATCTCAGTAGTTAATAAATCCATCAACAAGCATATATTTAATCACCTACTATGTGTCAGGCACTATGCTAGACACTTGGAATACAAAGACAAAAAAAATTAAATGATGCCTACTTTCAAAAAGCATCTATTGTATTTCAGCACCGTGGATAGAGTGTTGGACTTGGAATTAGGAAGACCTGTGTATGAGGAGGGGCAATTCACCTAACTTCTCTTTTCTTCAGTTTCATCATCTGTAAAATGCAGATAATAATAACACCCACCTCCCAGGGTTGTTGTGAGGATCAAATGATATAACATGTATAAAGTGCTTTGCAAACCTTAAAGAGCTCTCTACAAATAGTAGCTATTATTATTATCAGGAAAAATACTATGTACCTATATATGAACATAGAATAAATATGAGATAGTTAGAAAGAGGAGCCCCTAGTAGTTGGGAGAAACTTAAGAAGGCTGCGAATGTAAAAATCACCACTTAAATCTGCTGAAGATGCCTCCTTATAGCATGAGGTTAGTCTGGGGCTCTGGGTGGCTATGCAGTGGAACATAACCTATGGTGGGTCCTACCAGGCTGGAGAGATTCCCAATATACCTCCTGGGTACAAATTCTAAGTTATTCTTCTAAGAAACAGCTTAGCTAAATGCCAGATGACTCATCACCAAAGCATTTACCAGCAGGGGATGAAGATTTTTTGACTACAACTTGTGACACTGTTTCTTAAGGCATGTGAGATATTACCTCATTCTTTACCTTTGTATATAAT
>NW_020952128.1:0-1125 GCF_900497805.2 Vombatus ursinus
TGACTATTGCAATAGCCTCTCCTCACTTCAATCCATTCTCTTCACAGTCACCAAAGTGGTTTTTCCTAAAACTCACATCTGAACGTGTCATTCTTTTTCCTCCCTACCCCCTATAGTCAATAAGTTCCTGGGGCTCTTTATACCTCTAGGATCAAATATAATCTCCTTTGATTGATATTTAATACAGCTCTTCACAACATGGGTCCTTCCTACTTTTCCAGTCTTCTTAAAGATTATTCCCCTCCATTGGCTGTGGAGGATCCAGCCATATTGGTCTTCTTTCTCTCCCATCCATGCAATGTGCCAGCTCCTGTCTTCATGACTTTGTATCACCCATCTTCTAAGCACTCCCTGCTTATCTCTGCCTCTCAGCATGTCTGGTTTCCTTCAAGATCCACCTTAAGAACAATCTTCTTCTACATGAAGCCTTTGCTGATTCTCTGAACTACTACCACTCTCCTGCCCCACACCAGCTTGTTTCCATTTTGCCCATGTTACTTACATGCGTATGTCTTTATACATTGTCTTTCCCTTTAGAATGTAAGGTACCAAGGGTAAATGCTGTTTCAATTTTGTCTTTGCATCTCTAATGTTCAGTACATTGCCCACTATATGAGTGCTAGTGAATTGATTGACCGAGTTTTCTTTTTACTGAAGCATTCTGCAATGGTAAAGGCCATGGATAATGGACTGTTCTTCCTTCCTTATGTCTTTATTAGCTTATGGCTGTGGACAAGTCATTTCAACTCTCTGAGTCTCAGTTTCCTCATCTATAAAATGGGAGTAATGACAAGCACTTGCTTCCCAGGATTGTTGTGAGGATCAAAGACCCCAAACATGCTTTGCAAATTTCAAAGTGTTTAGTATCACCTATTATTAGAGCCAAACCCAAATGCTAGCTCAGCCTACAAAAAGAAAGTGCATTACCAGCTTACCTTGATACTTTAATTCCCAAAGGTAATTTCTTTAAAAAATGCTAGGTTAACAAAGACGCCAGATTAGATAGATAACAGGGAATTCCCAACTGGGCCTGAAATTGGATCATGAGTGTAAAATGCAAGATGAATGAAGGTTTTGGCTATTTTAGGTAGCCAAAGTGAACCGCATTTAAAGGCATCTTCAAAA
>NW_020952129.1:0-1072 GCF_900497805.2 Vombatus ursinus
TAGAACATAGAGAGAATGTGAGAGCTGAGAGGAATCTTAGAACATAGAATAGAGAATGTCAGAGCTAGGAGAGACCTTAGAACATAGAACATAGAATGTCAAAGATGGGAGGGATCTTAGTACATAGAACAGAGAATGTCAGAGCTAGGAGAGACTTTAGAACATAAGAGAGAATGTCAGAGCTGGGAGGGATCTTAGAACATAGAACAGAGAATGACAGAGCTAGGAGAGACCTTAGAACATAGAACAGAGAATGGCAGAGCTGGAAGGGTCTTTTGAGGGGTCCTACTCCAAGCCCCTCCTGGTGCACATGAGGAGACTTTGGTTTGCGTCCTGTGTTCCTGTTCCCTGTGCCCGAGGTGGCCAGCTCGCTGTGGAGTGGTTCTCTACCCCTTGCAGGAACCATTGAGAGGAAGGCTGTTCTCAGACTTGGGCACGTTGCTATGGAGTCTGAGTTTCCAGTGTAGTTTCCTCTCCCCCCTTTTTATTTTTTTATTGTTTGTTTTTTGGTGAGGCAATTGGGGTTAAGTGACTTGCCCAGGGTCACACAGCTAGTAAGTATCAAGTGTCTGAGGTTGGATTTGAACTCAGGTCCCCCCTTTTTATTTTTGAGGGTCTCCCATGAAACTCTCTTTTTCCCTTGTTTGTTTTCTCTGGAGAATCCAGAGGCAAAGTTTCTTGACAACGCATCTGGCCCAACAGATGCCCAGATGTGTCACCAGGAAACAGACTCCTCAAGGAGATGAGGGTGGTTTGATCTGAATTTTCCAGTCGTTTCAGAACTCAGGGCTGGCTCCCCAGCTGTTCTGTTCTGCCCTGCTAATGTGTGCCTTGTTCCAGGCTCCCCATTAATGCTGCCCCCTTCCCTCAGTCTGACACTCACACTCTGCTCCCAAGCACTGTGGCTCACTGCCGCCTTTCATGACCTCGTTCACATGGCGCTGGTGTCAGTGATGGATGCTTCCCCTGCTGTGTTTGAGAGAGGGAAGCCTTCCTCAGAAGGGGAATAATCCTGGCTCAGCTCTGCTGGGCAAGCTGCTTGTGGGTCCTAGGAGCAGAGATTTACAAATGG
>NW_020952130.1:0-14277 GCF_900497805.2 Vombatus ursinus
GAAATTCTCCTCACAGTTCCAAGACAGAAAAGAGTGCTTGTGGTCACTCATAGAGTAGACCACAGGATAGGAAAGGAGTAAACACCTCGCCCTTGATCATAGCACCTTGGAAGAACTGAAAATTTACAGGTCCCTAGAAGTATCTCTGAAAACAGCTGCACAAAAGCCCTGAAGCTTGGGACAGTACATTCTCCACACTGGAAATAGTCCCCTACTTTGACAAAAAGTTTATAACTCAAGTAATTGTAAACAGGATGAGAAGTTGAGAAAATGGAGTTCCATGCAACCCTCTCCATGAATATTTTCCAGATGATAAGAAAAGTGAATAGTAATTGTCCTTCAGGACCTGCTTTTATTGCTTGAATAGATCTGTTTACAGTTTTAGACAGGGGTGGTGACAGCCTTTGAAAGACAATTAAAGTAGAGATGGGGGGCAGCATGTGACAGACAAGTCAGTACATCACCACTATCTTTTCTAAAATTTCCCCATAGACCCATATTGAAACAGACCCATGCCCTGAACCCTAGAGCCTTGGAAAAAACCAGGCTCCCCTACCTAATAGACCTGCCTTCAGCCCAGCGCCCACAGACATCATGGAAAAAAGGAATCATTGGAAAGGCAGAGCTCACCTTTCTCATCACTACCAGCACCAAGTGATGACCAATTGTCACCAGTGCGCACAAAAACGCACAAGAGTACTTAGAGTGGCAGCATTCCCCAGAACAGTCAGCCAGTGTCCAGACCATATCTCAAAGCCATCAGTCAGATAAGCAGCTCCTGAAGAAAAGGGGCCAACAAACTCCACTAAACTGCCAACCAGTTGCCACTCATAGAGCAGGTAAACCAGATTAGCTGAAGAAGCAAAGCAACCTGAAGGAGGGACAGGAGGCAGCTTAGGTTTTCATTCACTTTGTGATTCTTCTAATCAGTCTGAGGTGGGTGTTTCTGACATCATTTTTTTTTGGTGAGGCAATTGGGGTTAAGTGACTTGCCCAGAGTCACACAGTTAGTATTATGTGTCCGAGGTCAGATTTGAAGTCAGGTCCTCCTCACTCCAGGGCTGGTTCTCTATCAACTACTCCACCTAGCTGCCCCTGACATCATTTCTAAATCTCTCTTTTTGCAAGATCCACACATTACTCTGTTCCCTGACCTCTGTCTAATCCATTTGCCAAGAGCCCATCCTTTATACACTTGAAGAAATTGCAGGTGATTATTCTGGAGAAGACTCAAGGCAGACATACCTCATCACCTCATGCCTGGATTACTACAATAGCTACTAGTTGGTCTTCCTATCACAAGTATCTGCCCACCGAAGTACATCCTTCCTTCTGTTGTCAAAGTGATCTTCCTAACACACAGGTCTGACCAGGTCACTCCCCTTCCTCAACATATTCCAGTGGCTCCCTATCACCTCAAGGATCAAATATGACATCCTCTGCCATTCAAAGCCCATCACAACCTGACCCCCATTTCTGCATTCTTCTTATACCCTACACTCTCCCTCCAGATAGACTGTGATCCAGTGACACCTTCTTCCTTGCTGGTCTTTGTACAAAATACTCCATCTCCCAAATTTGGTCATTTTCATGGGCTGTCCCTTTTCCCTGCAATGCTCTCCCTCCTCATCTCTATCTCTTGGTTTCCCTGACTGCTTTCAGGTCCCATGTAGAATTCCACCTTCTACAAGAAGCTTTTCATGGACCTCCTTAGCTCTAGGGCCTTGGTTCTCTTGCTTATTTCCAATTTATCCTGTATAAGGTTTCTCAGTACTTTATCTGTTTGTATATTGTCTTACTTATTAGACTGTGAGGTCCATGAGAAAAAAGATTGTCATTGGCTTTTCTTTTCTTCCTAAGTGCCTGGCACTTAGTAGGCACTTTTTACCTGTTTATTGACTTGGTAATTGAAACATCCTAGTTTTCTTCACTCTCAGATGGCATGAATTTTAGCCTTTTTACCATCCTATCCATTCTACATGGATATTCTCCAGCTTATTAATGTCTTTCTTTTTGCACAAACCCTGTCTTAGCTGATTCCTTCATGCCACACTGGTTGAAGAACCTTCCCTTCTGTGTTTCCCCTTCGCAAGTAGTCAGTAGACTTCCTTTCCTGGGAAAGACAGTTAGATGGCACAGCAAGAACACTATTTACAAAGCATTTACCTCACAGCCATGAATATGCACTTGAGAACCTGAAGCCTCATACCCTTTCTGTATGGAATGTTTCTTCTAAATCTGAAGGGCCTTCTCTTTTGCATTTCAGTATTTCTGGTTTTTCTCCCTTTCACCCTTCAGTGTAGACTGGTTGAAGTCTAAATGGGGCACACTATTACAATAAAGGAAGAGTAATCTTCCAGACTTGATATTCTATTCATCAATCAATCAACCATTATTAAGTGCCTACTATGTGCCAGGCACTGTCCTTACCTCTTTTACATATATTATCTCACTTGATCCTCACAACAACCCTGTGAAGTAGATTCTTCTCCCCATATATAGTTGATG
The DNA here is from genome assembly GCF_900497805.2 of Vombatus ursinus. Classification (NCBI taxonomy): domain Eukaryota; kingdom Metazoa; phylum Chordata; class Mammalia; order Diprotodontia; family Vombatidae; genus Vombatus; species Vombatus ursinus. The sequence continues at coordinate 2,509 of NW_020952130.1, forward strand.
TCACTTGTTCAGCATCACACAGTTAGTAAGGCTTTGAGGCCATATGTGAACACTGATCCTCTTGATTCCAGGCCTACCACTCCAGAGGGATAGTGAAGTCTCCTGTCACTGCTCTGTTACTGTCTAGGTCTTCTGTTAGTTCAGGTAATGTTTCTTTTATGAATTGGGATGGTAAGGCAACAGGAGTGAAAAAATTTGTCATTACCAATATTGTTTTACTGCTTATGGATCTTGTCTTTCTAATGTAGTTTTCTTAAACTTTTTTTTTATCTTTTGAATATCTCCTTTTGTTTTGGCAGATACCATGACTGAACTGTCTACTCTTTTGGAATGACTTGATTCATACTTAATCCTTATTTCTTCCTCCATCTCCTCAGTTTTATTTACTGTATGTCTTTGTATTTCAAATGTGTTTATTGTAAATGACATATTATAGAATTTTGTTTTCTTCTCCAATCTGTCACTCTCATTCTAGTTGTTTCTATTTTCCTTTATTTGTCCCTAATTTTAAGTGGAAGCTCATGCAGTAAAATGTAAGCTCCTGCAGAAGACTGTGAGATCTCCCATTAAACTGTAAGATCCCCAATCAGATTGTAAGATCCCCCATTAGATGGTAAAATCACCAATTAGTCAACAAGTGCCCATATTAGACCATAAGCTCCCTCTTTAGACTGAAAGCTCCTTGAGGGCAGGGATTATCTTTGACCTCTTTTTGTATCTCCTGCAATAATCACAGTGCCTAGCACATTGATGGTGCTTAATAAATGTTTGTTTTTTGACTGATACTATTAGGGAGTTTTAAAGTTATGATTTTTCCCCTTTGAATATAAACTCGGTACTATGTTCCTTCAGTTACTTTAGTGTGTTGTTTTTCAAATGGCCCCTTTTCCCAACAACTCTTTTCTCCTTACCACTAATCACCTCCTCCTGTGATCCTTTCCTCTTTGGGGTTTTGCTCATTAGTTCCTTTTTTTGCTTCCTGTATTCCTGATTATTTGCTTCTTACCTCACTTCCTCCCTTTTACTTATTCAAGAAATTCCCTCTCCAACTACCAAAACAAGGCTTCCCTCCTCCCTCTTCCCCTTTTAAATCCTTCCACTCTCCTCACCCATTCCCCTGAAGGCTCTTCACTTCCTGATGCCACAAAGGTTAACTTGCACTCTTTGCTAATCCTCAGTCTGACACACACCCATCACACACTCCACTTTATTCCCTTTTCATTCACCATCCCATACTTAGTACCAGAAATATCACTGATTCACTGATGAGCAGGGTATGACCAGCATCTGCCAATTGCTTGTAGAATCCGGTGTATCTCAATTGAATCAACTGAATTATTGAATTCAAACACTATGTGTCTTGGAAATTGCTCTTTTGGTGTTGTTTCTTTTCTAGAGGTGATCTATGCATTTTTTCAATTGGTATTTCATTTTCTATCTTTGGAAAATCTGGGCAGTTCCCTTGTACAATTTCTTACATTATAGTGCTAAGGTTTTTGGTCTTATTCTGTTCCACTGGGAGACCTCTTATCCTTATGTTATCTCTATGCATCCTGTCTTCAAGTTGTGTGTCTTGTATAGTGAGCACATTTTCTTTAAATTTTTTTTTGTTTTTTGCTTTTCTTCTTTTAGCTTGTCATTCACTTCTGTGCAGTTTTCAGTTTATCAGATTATTAAGCTTAATGAGCAGAATTAGTCATTATTTTTTACTATGCAGGCCATACATTTAGTTCTCATAATTCTCATGCACAAATCAAAACAACCTTGAAATTTCACCCTACACGCTCAAAATGGGAAAAATGACAATAGCCAATGTTGGAGGCATTGTCGAACCATAGGGACAGGAATACATTGTTGGTGTAGCTGTGAAATGATACAGTCATTTCATAAAGATATTTGGAATTATGCAAGTAAAGTTACTAAAATGTTTATAACCTTTGAATCTGGGAAACCATTACTGACCTTATACCGTAAGGAAGCCATGATAAGAAGAAAGACTCCACATTCTCCAAAATATTTATAGCAAGGCCTTTTGGTGATAGCTAACAAGTGAAAACAAATTGATGCCTATGGCTCATGGAGAATGGGAAAACAAATCATGTTACATGAAAGTAATATAATATTATTGTGGGAGAGGATTCTGGGAAGATGGCAGAGTAGGTCAGAAAATTCCAAGCTCTCAAGACTTTCCCTCATAAGATAAGAAATAGAACCTCAGGGCAAACAGAGCAGTAAAAAGAAATAAGAGTAGGTGTAGGACAGGGCTCCTTCTGAGACAATCAGAGAAGATTTGAAGAAAAAGAGTAAGATCTCCAAGCTAGATGCTAGGTCCCCTTAAAAAGGCAGCAAGGCCTGGGTTATCTGGGTTGGGAGGCTGCCTCAGGCCCACCCACTGGAAAAGTTACTCCCAGAACAGTGAGCCAAGTTGGGAGTCTGAGCAAGGGAATATCCAGGGAACCTCTGTTGACAAGGAACACTAGCCCCAGCTTTACTGCGGAGATGTGGCTTGGAGTGAGAAGGAACCAGAACGTCCTGGGAGAGTGCAGAAGCACTGGGGCAGGGACACCACACTGGCTATGGGCACTTTTATGAGCCTGAAGGTCTTAGTTTCAGTTTCAGGTCAGAGGGTAGAGATGAAGGAGCATCTGAGGCCAGAGGTACCATCCTTCATACCCCAGGATTAGAGGTAGTTACAAACACTATGCTACCACAAATAAAAAAAAAATGCACAGGCAAAGGAGAAAGAGTCCAACTATAGAGAGTTACTATGGGAATAAAGAATACCAGCGTTTAACTTAAGAGGAGGATATTGAAGCAAAGAAACCCTCTTCTACCCTGAAGAGCAATGTCAAATGTTCACCTGCCCAAAAAGAATTCATAGAAGAACTTTTTAAAAAAGACTTTAAAAATCAAATGAGAGAGATTGAGGGAAAAATAAAGAATAATCAAAGAAAAACAAGATTATGCAAAGAAAATCAACCATTTAGAAAAGGAAATCCTGAATCTTAAGGAATAAAATGATTCCTTGAAAATCAGAATTAGGTGAGGGGAAGACAGTGAAGTTATAAGAGATTGAGAAATAATAAAACAAAATATAAGGAATGAAAAAATAGAAGAGAATGTGAAATATCTCATTAGAAAAACAATTGATCTGGAGAACAGTTCAAGACGAGAAAACATAAGAATAATTGGCCTACCTGAAAGAGATGATCAAAAAATAATCTTGACACAATAATATGAGAAGTAGTTAAAGAAAATTGTCCTGAAGCATTAGAATAAGAGGTGAAAGTAGAAATAGAAAAATAAATCCATCAATCACCACCTGAAAGAGATCTTATGAGGAACACCCACAGGAATATTAAAGTCAAATTCTAAGACCCCCAGGTCAAAGATAAAATATTGAAAACAACAAGAAAAAAACAATTTAAATATGGAGGTGCCGCAATTGGAATCACACAGAACTTATCAATAATGACATTAAAAGTCAGCATGTCTTGGAACACTATTTATCAGTGAGCAAAAGAACTGGGGTCCTGGCTGAAAATATCATACCTATCAAAGCTAAGCATAATACTGAATGAGACAGAACATTTAATGCACTTTCAGACTTTCAGGACTTTGTTGAAAAGAAAAAAAAACACTGAACTTAACAGAAGATTTGACATACAAGAGCCAAGAGAAATATAAGGAATATGCCAAAGACTAATCACAAGGGGCTCAGTGAGGACAGAACGTTTACCTTTTCTGTATGTAAACTGTAAAACATATGTCTAAGATTGTTATTAGTAACTGGATAATTCATAAGAAAGATGGGGGTAGGTATGAGTATGATATGACTTTAAAAAGTAAAACCATTTAAGAAAAGCTAAAAAGAGTAATTATCTTATACAAATTATGTGAGAGGGTAAGAACCAACACAGAGCAATTACATGGAGGAGAAGTGTTCTTAGTTATGGAAACTTACTTTCATTAGCAATGGGTTCAAGAGTGAATTTTTTATATATATATATATATATATATATGTATATATATATTTATACACATATATACGTACATATAAATATAATATATACATAGAAAAGTATAGAAGTCTTCTAAATTCTGAAAGAAATAAAACACTAAGAGCATAAAGGGAAGGATAAAAAGGGATATCTAAAGGTGAAGGTGAGGGAATAAAAAGTCATATAGAAGGGTTTTTAGATTTATGAGAATGGGAGGATAAGAGAGGGGTTATTGGAGTGGGAGTAGGTTAAACAATAGGAGGGTAAAGTAGCAGGTGGAAGTAAAGTAGAAGAGTAAGGAGGGATAGGAAATAAGAGATATACACAAACATAAAAAGAAACATCAGGAGTAAAATTCTTCAGTGAAAGTGTATGTCTACATATGTGTGTATCTATATATGTGTATATATGTGTGTATATATCTATATCTATAAGTAAATATACTTGCACTTAATTGTAGCCTGGAGGGGGAGGTAGGTTTAAAAAAGAACAAAGTAAAAATTCATGTCAGGGGACAAAAAGAAATCTTACTAGGAAGCAAATAAGAGATGGACAGCTCTCAACACAACACATAGTATTTATTATGTAAGCTTTCTTGAAATGGAAATTAATTACTATATATTTTTCATCCTTTCTTATGTTCTGCTGCACAAGAAAAGAAATAAAACTATTATGTACTATAAAAAGTGACGTACCAGTATAGTAGATGGAGCTCCAGCCTTGGAGTCAGGAGGACCCGAGTTCAAATTCGACCCCAGACACAGGATACTAGCTGTGTGATCCTCGGCAAGTCACTTAACCCCATTGCTTCACAATAAAAATGGAAATTCAGTTTAGAAAAAAAATGATGTGCTTGATGAATACAGAGTAGCATGGAAAGATCAATATAAACTGATGCAGAGTGATATAAGCAGAGCCAAGAACACAACATACATAGGAACCACAAAAAAACTTAAATGGAAATAAAGAACCAAAATTCAAAAGTAAATGTAAGAAAATCATAAAGATCAAGCAGGATTCAAAAGAAGAGATATGACAACACACCCTGAATTTCCCCTTTTGTGGAGATAAGAGGTCCACAGTTATTACAGATAGCATGTTTACAGAATTTTTCAGTGTGTCAATCACTTCTGCTGAAGTATTTTTTCTTTTTAAAAATACCATTGGTCCTAGCAGATAGTTCTCTGGGATGGGGAAGGGACATGATATGCAGGATAACTAAAGTGATGTACCATACACAAAAAAATGAAAACATTCTTTTAAAAAGAATTAATAAGGTATATCATAGAAAAAAAAGTGACATGGAAAAAGATTGAGGACTGAAATTTTAAGAATTATTGGAAAACCTGAAAGCTATGCCATACAAAAGAGCCTAGATATAACATTTCAAGAAATCAAAGAAGAACACTTTCTCGACATCTTAGAACCACAAAACAAAGAGGAAATAGAAAGGATATGGAGGTCCCCAGAAAGGACCCCCCCAAAATGAAAACTCCTAGAAAATTTCCAGCCAAAATCCTAAGTTTACTGGTCAAAGAAAACGTATTACCAGCAGCCTGTAAAGAAAGGGTGCAAGTACCAAAGAGCCACAGTCAGGAATACACAGGATTTTCAGCCATTCTCCTAAAAGAGTTGAGAGCTTGAAATACAATATTTCAGAACACAAAGAATATAAGCTTACAAACAAAGTAACATACCCAGCCAAAGAGTATAATCTCAGAGCAGAAAACATGGATTTTTATTGAAATGAAGACTTTTAAACATTCTTGATGAAAACCCTAAAGCTGCATAGAAGCTTTGAAGTGTAAACACAACATTCAACAGAAGGAAACCCAAGTTCCCAGGTGGAAGCTTATCTAAATTCACTTCTGGGGTGAGAGTACCATCTATGAGCCACTGCCAAACATCATTATGAAAACACAGTGACCTAATGGAGAGTAATAAAGTAGAAGGTGGATGCCAACAGGGGGAGATGAGTGGATTCTGCTGAACCCAAGGGTTTTTTTTTCTTGGTGGATGGGAGACCTCAACCTAAGGATAGACCCTGTGGAGATAGACAAGACCATTGGAGAGGGAAGAAGAGTTGTCTTGACTTTTATGGGCCCAGCCAATCAAACAACCATTTATTAAGTGTCTGTTGTGTATCTGCCAAGCACTGAGATCAAATACAAACCCTTTGTGTTTTGCACTTTTCACCAGGTAAAAATAAAGGCTGTCCTATATTTGTTATGTTATTAGCCTGATTGCTCACATGCAACCTTAAGGTCTTTTAACATTTCTTTGTGGAGAATTAAACACCAAATTCTGATGTCCCTTGGGGAAACCATGGTTAGGTGGCAAAAGCTGCTCTGGGAGGCAGAATTGTATTCTGGAAAGAACTTTGGCTGCTATGGAGTCAGATGTCCTGGGTTCATATGCTGCCTCTGATGCATAGTGCCTTTGTGAGCCTGGGCAACAATTTCATCTAATTGGGCCTCAGTTTCTTCCCACCTGGCTAGGAGGAGATCAGTGAGGTCACTAGATTGACTGGGATGGTGTTTCTTCCCTTCCCTGATGCATATCCCATAGCAACAGCTGCTTGCTTTATGTGTCTTCTTGTGCATGCTGTCATGCAGTCGGCATCTATACTCCTCTTTTTCTGGCTCTGTCTGTGCCTATGTCTCTGCATCTCTATGTCTGTCTTTGTTTTGTTCTCTGTCTCTCAATATATATAACATGTACAGTGATTGTGTGTAAATGTGTGTGTTTGTGGATATCTCCTAATATATTGTAGCCCCTGGTGATTTCGATCTGCTGTTGAATAAATCAAACAAGAAAACTTTCTAGACATCTTAAAACCACAAAACAAAGAGGAAATGGAAAGAATATATAAATCCTCAGCCAGTTCAGGATAAATCTGGCAAGAAGCCCTCCCCTCCTTCTACTGTAGGAATCATAATGGAAGCCTGATAAGGAGGTAGCCTGAGTGCCAGCAGCTCAGGATTCCAGGTATCCTTGGCAATGACCAGTCACCAAGGCAACCAGTGATTAGAACTAGCTAGGGCTGCCTTGCTATCCACTAAATTTTGGCTTTAGAAAGACTGTACTCCAGCAAAGGTGAGATGGGTAACATGATTTGGATCTCCATCCTCCTCTCTGCTATATGAACAAGCCATCCTGGGGCCCCAAAAGCCCAGGCTTTTTGACACAGAGGCTTTCAGTGCCTGTTTACGCTTTCCCATTTACATTGATGAATGATTTACCTCATCAATAATTTGCGGTGATTGAGCCAAACCAGCTAACATCATTCATTGGTGCGATGGCAGGGGGTTCAGCTCTGCTGGGCTTACAATGGTTCATTTGTGCTACCTGGCAACTGAAAAATTCCTTTATGCTTTTTTATTTAGTTATTTCCAAAAATCACTTAGGGGATGTTTTCTCTCCAGAATTAGGCAGACTACATTTCCACCATACTCAACCAAGGTATTGCTTGTGGTCAGATGGTGGGAGGAAGGGTTTGGTCTTAGTAAGCTTTGAAGGATCAAAGATCATAAGAAACTGTATCAATATACTTGACCTCAGTTCCACTCCCTAACTGGGAAGATCTCTAGCATAAACTGTGGGATTTTAGGCAAATACACTCCCAGTAATGGTATTCAGTGTTCTGAAAAACCTCCCAGTTTTGTTTGTCACACACTGAAGATCCTTCCAGTGTGGCCAGTCTATATATAATCTGAGATCCCCTTGGAACAGTGACATTCTGGGTTGCAAGGTCCCTTTCATCTGTGGCACTCAGTTATGCTAATATGATCCTCCCAATCTCTGCTGTGTTGTGTTCCAGTGTCCCTGCTAGCTGTGACATTCCATATTCTCTGATCTTTGGCTCCTCCCAGATTTCACATTCTGTGATCCTTAGATCCCAGCCCTGACATACTATGATCTATTGTCTAAATGTAATACCACCTTAAAATCATTAGCTCAGTTTGAAAGTGAACCTAGTGCTATCACAATGCCCTGGACTTTTATTGAAATGGAGGACTTCCAAACATTCCTGATGAAAAGCCCAGAGGTACATAGGAGCTTTGAAGGGTAAACACAGCATTCAACAGAAGGTGGCCCAAGCTCCCAGGTGGAAGCTAGTCTAAATCCACTTTCTGGGGCTAGAGCCATCAATGAGTCACTCTGAAGCATCATCATGCTAACATAGAGCCCTAAGGAGAAGAATAAAGGGGAAGGTGGACCCCAGCAGAGGGAGAGCGGTAGATTCTGCTGATCCTAAGGGCTTTTTCCTTAGTGGATGAGAAACCTCAACCTACAGATACACCCTAAGAAGACAGACAAGATCATGAGATGGAAGAGTTGTCTTGACTTTTGCAGGTACAGCCAATCAAACAAGCATTTATTAAGTGGCTGCTATGAATGTACCAGGCACTGTGATTAAGAACAGATCTTTTGTGCTTTACATTTTTCACAAGGTCAAAATAAAGGCTGTCCTGTATTTGTTATGCTATTAGCCTGATTGGTCCTTTAAGATTTCTTTGTGGAAGGGGCACCTAGGTGGCATAGTGGATAGAGCTCTGGCCTTGGAGTCAGGAGGACATGAGTTCAATCCAGTCTCAGACACATGACACTTACTAGCTGTGTGACTCTGGACAAGTCACTTAATCCTGACTGATTCAACAAAAAAGCAAAAAAAAAAGTTTAAAAAAAAGATTTCTTTGTGTAGAATTAAAGGCCAAATTCTGATGTCCCCTGGGGAAACCATGGTTACGTGGCAAAAGCTGCTCTGGGACCCAGAATTGTAATCTGGAAAGAACTTTGGCTGCTGTAGAGTCAGTGGACCTGAGTTGAGATGCTGCCTCTGATGCTTAGAACCTGTGTGACCCTGGGCAACAACTTAACCTTGTTGAGCCTCAGCTTCTTCTCAGCTGACCAGGAGGAGATCAGTGAGGTCACCAGAGTGTCTGGGATGATGTTTGTTCCCTTCCCTGATGCATGTCTCACCAACAGCTGCTTGCTTTCTGTATCTTCTTATGCATACTGTTCTGCAGCCAGCAGCTATAGCTTTCTTTTCCTGTCTCTGCCTCTGCCTCTGCATCTCTATGTCTGTCTTTGTTTTTTCTCTGTCGCTTAATACATAAAATATATATGCCTGTGTGTATATTTGTGTGAATTTCGGGTATCTCCTGATAATTAGTAGCCCCTGGTGATTTGAATTTGCTCCCAGCTGGCAGTCCAGAACAAAGCTGGGAAGAAGCCCTCCCCTCCTCCTGGCCTGGGGATCATAATGGAGGCCTGATAAGGAGGTAGCCTGAATTTCAGCAACTCAGGTTCCCAGTATCCATGGCCATGACTAGTCACCATGGCAATCACTGATTGGAACTTGCTGCTCCTGCCTTGCTGGACACTAAATTTTACCTCTAGAGAGATTATCTTCCACCAAAGGTGGGGTGGCTAACTTGATCTGGATTTCCACTGGAATTGGTGTGAGATCTCCATCTTCCTCCATAGTCTCTGAACAAGCCAGGGGCAAATAGCCTGGAGCCCAGTGATTATACTTTTTGGCACAAGGGGATTCAATTCTTGTTTATGCTCTCACACTTACATTGATTAAATGATTCGCCTCATCAATAACTTGCAGTGATGGAGACAATGCAGCTAGCATCAGTCACTCATACAATGGCAGGGGGTTAAGCTCTGCTGGGCTTACATGGGTACATTTGTGTTACCTGACAAGGGAAAAATTCATTTTTTTTCTTTTTAATTCAGTTATTACTAAAAATCACTGGAAGGAGGGCTTCACTCTAGGATTAGGGAGACCACATTTGCACCCTACACACCCCAGGTTCTGCCAGAGGTCAGATCTGGGTCATCTGCAGTCATCCTGATGAATATCTAGCCATTGGACCCAGATGGCTCTACAGGAGAAAGTGAGGCTGGGGACCTTGCATACCCTCCCTCACTCAAAACAAAGTCAATTGCAAGTCATGTCATCATCTCCCTGATGTAGGGTCCTCTTCAAGAAAAAAGGACAAACACAATCCGTGAGTAGTCTGAGTTGCCTGAATAGAGACTACGCTCACCAGTTCCAGTTGGGTAGCTCAGCTCGAAGTCCCATCTCCCTCTCTGTCTCTCCTTCTCCTTTTCCTTCTCCTTCTCATCTCTGGGGTTTACTGTTCAGATTTCCTTCTCAAAGACCAAGCCTTAAACACAATTCACTCTGGAGCTCTTAGATTGCCCAACAACTTAATCTTCTTGGGCCTCAATTTCTTCTCACCTGGCTAGGAGGAGATCGGTGAGGTCACCAAAGTGCCTGAGATGGTGTTTCTTCCCTTCCCCGATGCATGTCATTTGCTTTATGTGTCTTGTGCATACTGTCATGCAGTCAGCATCTATATTTCTCTTTTCTTGACTCTAACTCTGCCTATCTCTGTCTCCGCATCTCTATGTCTGTAGTTGTTTTGTTCTCTCTCAATATATACAATATGCACAGTGACTGTGTGTATACATGTGTGTCTTTGTGGGCATCTCCTGATAATTTGTAGCCCCTGGTGATTTCGATCTGCACCCAGGTGACATTCCAGGATAAAACTGGGAAGAAGCCTTCTCCTCCTCCTGGCATAGGAATCATAATGGAGACCTGATATGGAGGTAGCCTGAGTGCCGGCAACTCAGGATTCCAGGTATCCTTGGCAATGACCAGTCACCAAGGCAACCAGTGATTAGAACTAGCTAGGGATGCTTTGCTATCCACTAAATTTTGGCTTTAGAAAGATTGTACTCCACCAAAGGTGAGATGGGTAACATGATTTAGATTTCCATCCTCCTCTCTGCTATTTGAACAAGCCAACCTGGGGCCCAAAAAGCCCAGGCTTTTTGACACAGAGGGTTTCAGTGCCTGTTTATGCTTTCCCATTTACATTGATGAAATGATTTACTTCATCAGTAATCTCCCTCCCTCTCTCCCTCTCCTTCTCCTTCTTATCTCTGGGGTTTACTGGTTAGATTTCTTTCTTAAAGTCCAAGCCTTAAACACAATTCACTCTGGAGCTCATAGATTGACCAACAATAGGTCCCTGCCCAAGCAACACTTAATGCTTAATTTTTGGGCCCTTCTTGCTTAGAGTGAGTGTAAATAGTAACTGTTTCTCTTTTGGCCATCAACACTGAAGGTATTCCCCTCCCAGTTTGATTTTTTTTTATTTGATTAAAGGGGCCATCCCTTGACTCACTTCTTAAAGGGGCTTATTCTCTGAATGGGCATTACCTCACTCAAATTGAGAACCTGAAAAGAACTTAGCTTGAAAGGGCAAAGTTCCCCCATTGCATTCTGTGCACACTCCAGTCATCCTAATAAATATCTGGCCCACTGGACCCAGATGGCTCTGGAGGAGAAAGTAAGGTTGGGAACCTTACACAGCCCTCCCTCACTCAAATCAAAGTCAATTGTAAGTCATGTCATTATCTCCTTGATGTCATGGTCGTCTTCCACAAGGAAGGACAAACAACAACAAGCATCATGCCACATGGCTCTCTCTTCTTCAGCTTTAAGGAGTTTCTTTTAGATGAAACATTATGGGTTAGAAAAAATCCCAATATTAATGCACAGGTTGGACTCTCTGCTTAAACTGTCATTTATATCTCTGTTTAACCCCTGGTCTCTTTATGGTTGAGGCAAAATTTAGCTTATTAGAAATCTTTGAGTGACTAAACAAGAGATTACTACAGAGTCTCTGAACAGACAGGTATTAAGAGGGGAAGTTGGGCATGAAACAGACTTCTTGGAATG
>NW_020952131.1:0-5689 GCF_900497805.2 Vombatus ursinus
ATTATATACAAAGGTAAAGAATGAGGTAATATCTCACATGCCTTAAGAAACAGTGTCACAAGTTGTAGTCAAAAAATCTTCATCCCCTGCTGGTAAATGCTTTGGTGATGAGTCATCTGGCATTTAGCTAAGCTGTTTCTTAGAAGAATAACTTAGAATTTGTACCCAGGAGGTATATTGGGAATCTCTCCAGCCTGGTAGGACCCACCATAGGTTATGTTCCACTGCATAGCCACCCAGAGCCCCAGACTAACCTCATGCTATAAGGAGGCATCTTCAGCAGATTTAAGTGGTGATTTTTACATTCGCAGCCTTCTTAAGTTTCTCCCAACTACTAGGGGCTCCTCTTTCTAACTATCTCATATTTATTCTATGTTCATATATAGGTACATAGTATTTTTCCTGATAATAATAATAGCTACTATTTGTAGAGAGCTCTTTAAGGTTTGCAAAGCACTTTATACATGTTATATCATTTGATCCTCACAACAACCCTGGGAGGTGGGTGTTATTATTATCTGCATTTTACAGATGATGAAACTGAAGAAAAGAGAAGTTAGGTGAATTGCCCCTCCTCATACACAGGTCTTCCTAATTCCAAGTCCAACACTCTATCCACGGTGCTGAAATACAATAGATGCTTTTTGAAAGTAGGCATCATTTAATTTTTTTTGTCTTTGTATTCCAAGTGTCTAGCATAGTGCCTGACACATAGTAGGTGATTAAATATATGCTTGTTGATGGATTTATTAACTACTGAGATAGGGACGGTGTCAGATACATGCATACTCCTCTCTTTGGGCTCTTTTTCCTTCTTCCTTTTGGTATACTCTTCTTTGTTCTCTGTTTCTGTCCTTTTCTCTTCTACCCTCCCTTCAATAGGAATTATACATATATTATTTCCATTATTTCCCCATTAGTTAAAATTCCTAACAACACACATATACGTGTGTGTCATATACACACATACATATGCATATGCACATGTATTTATAGTCATGATTATATTGTATATGTATAAGTTCTCACATGTATGTGTGTGTATATACACATACACATACATGTGTATATGTATGTACGTATGTGTGTATGTATACACACATACCACAGAGTAAGGAGAGCAGAGCTATGATTTTCACGAGAGAAAAAGTTTCTATTTCTTTTATTAATAACATTTTCTCCAACATGAATGATAGTAGTCCACATTTCTACGGTCAGTACTTTAATCACAGCTCCCTGTCTTTTGTCTCTTTTTGTATCTTCAGAGCTTAGCACAGTGCCTGGTACAAAGTAGGTGCTTAATATATGATTACTGATTGATTGAGCTGTCCCTATGAGGAACTATGTCAAGGACTATTATCCCCAAATCAAAGATGAGAAAACTGAGACTTAACACAGCACACTAAGTTGCCCAGGTTCCTACAGCTAATAAGTGAAGGAAGCAGGGCTCAGACTTATGTCTCCTTACTGGAGATCCTGATGGAAGGACTGGCTGACCCTTTGCTGGGCATGTTGCAGAAGAGATTCCATTGGGAGGTGGGAGACGAGCTGGACAAGATGGGGGCTGAGTTTCCTTCCAAATCTTTGACTCCAAATCTTTGCCCTGCTATTTCAACACCTCTGGCCACAGAATGGCTTATTTCCCTTTCAGAGATCAGAACACACCCAAATAGACACTGTCCACCTTCCCCAAAGGACTCCGGAAGTAGAATTTACTGGGCAACGTGAAGAAGGGGAATAAAATTTACTGGTTGCCTGTCCAACCTTGGGCAAGTCCCTCCTCCCACCTTGGCCTCTGTTTCCATTTCTGCAAAATGAGGTTTAGACAATATACTCTCTAAGGTGTTTTCTAGCTCTCCAGCCTACGATCGTGTGATTCAAATGATCCTCAAAGGTGAACCTGAACAGGCAAGGTGGGAGGGAGGCAGGAAAACTGTCCATGGCTATCCTGCACACTTGTCAATTACCAGTCACAGCAAAGAGTCGGGTGGCCCAGGCAGGGGACAGAAACATAGCCCCACAGAGCGCAGGCGCCAACCAATGTCCCTTCAGAAAGGGCACAGGGTGAGCAGGCCTTTATAATGCTATTGATTGACTCTCTGCCTGCAGTTAAAAACTATGCCCAGACAGACAATAAAAATAATTGCTTAAACCATATAACAGCTTCCTGCTACTAAAATAGATTTTCCATTTAAAGATAGAGTAGGACTTAATTTTTTTTTGTTTGTTTCTGAAGCTTTAAAAAAAAAGTCCTTGATAAAATGTAAATTAGAAACCACCGATGCTATTCCTCATGGTGCTGTCCTCCCTCTTATGGTCGACTGGCTTAAGATTCTGGGATCTATTATTTATAAAGTCACAGGGTCAGCATGAAGTACAGCAGCAGAGTTCATTCACTTCATTCAGTGTAGAATTTCTTGTTTTTCTTCTCCTTCTCTCTCTTTGTCTCTCTCTGCTCTCTGTTTCTTTCTCTCTCTCTCCCTCCCTCCCCCTCTCTCTCTGTCTCTCTCCCCCCATATATATGTGTATATACACACAGAAAGATTTATCTCATATGTATACACACACCCACATTGTATATGGTCATCAATATATGTATGTGCATATACATATATATGCACACAAAGACATATACACACAACTATGTGTATGTTTTTATACACACATATATAGATTTATATCTTATATATGTATACCTATTCATATACACATATGTGTTGTATATGACCATCAGTTTATGTGTGACTACACAAACATATACACACACATCTGTCTCTCTCTCTATACACAGATATACATGGATTTATATCATATATGTATATGCACACACACATTGATGGGCATATGGAATGTGTATGTGTGTGTACATATACATATATGATATAAATCCATGTATATCTGTGTATAGAGAGAGAGACAGATGTGTGTGTATATGTTTGTGTAGTCACACATAAACTGATGGTCATATACAACACATATGTGTATATGAATAGGTATACATATATAAGATATAAATCTATATATGTGTGTATAAAAACATACACATAGTTGTGTGTATATGTCTTTGTGTGCATATATATGTATATGCACATACATATATTGATGACCATATACAATGTGGGTGTGTGTATACATATGAGATAAATCTTTCTGTGTGTATATACACATATATATGGGGGGAGAGAGACAGAGAGAGAGGGGGAGGGAGGGAGAGAGAGAGAAAGAAACAGAGAGCAGAGAGAGACAAAGAGAGAGAAGGAGAAGAAAAACAAGAAATTCTACACTGAATGAAGTGAATGAACTCTGCTGCTGTACTTCATGCTGACCCTGTGACTTTATAAATAATAGATCCCAGAATCTTAAGCCAGTCGACCATAAGAGGGAGGACAGCACCATGAGGAATAGCATCGGTGGTTTCTAATTTACATTTTATCAAGGACTTTTTTTTTAAAGCTTCAGAAACAAACAAAAAAAAATTAAGTCCTACTCTATCTTTAAATGGAAAATCTATTTTAGTAGCAGGAAGCTGTTATATGGTTTAAGCAATTATTTTTATTGTCTGTCTGGGCATAGTTTTTAACTGCAGGCAGAGAGTCAATCAATAGCATTATAAAGGCCTGCTCACCCTGTGCCCTTTCTGAAGGGACATTGGTTGGCGCCTGCGCTCTGTGGGGCTATGTTTCTGTCCCCTGCCTGGGCCACCCGACTCTTTGCTGTGACTGGTAATTGACAAGTGTGCAGGATAGCCATGGACAGTTTTCCTGCCTCCCTCCCACCTTGCCTGTTCAGGTTCACCTTTGAGGATCATTTGAATCACACGATCGTAGGCTGGAGAGCTAGAAAACACCTTAGAGAGTATATTGTCTAAACCTCATTTTGCAGAAATGGAAACAGAGGCCAAGGTGGGAGGAGGGACTTGCCCAAGGTTGGACAGGCAACCAGTAAATTTTATTCCCCTTCTTCACGTTGCCCAGTAAATTCTACTTCCGGAGTCCTTTGGGGAAGGTGGACAGTGTCTATTTGGGTGTGTTCTGATCTCTGAAAGGGAAATAAGCCATTCTGTGGCCAGAGGTGTTGAAATAGCAGGGCAAAGATTTGGAGTCAAAGATTTGGAAGGAAACTCAGCCCCCATCTTGTCCAGCTCGTCTCCCACCTCCCAATGGAATCTCTTCTGCAACATGCCCAGCAAAGGGTCAGCCAGTCCTTCCATCAGGATCTCCAGTAAGGAGACATAAGTCTGAGCCCTGCTTCCTTCACTTATTAGCTGTAGGAACCTGGGCAACTTAGTGTGCTGTGTTAAGTCTCAGTTTTCTCATCTTTGATTTGGGGATAATAGTCCTTGACATAGTTCCTCATAGGGACAGCTCAATCAATCAGTAATCATATATTAAGCACCTACTTTGTACCAGGCACTGTGCTAAGCTCTGAAGATACAAAAAGAGACAAAAGACAGGGAGCTGTGATTAAAGTACTGACCGTAGAAATGTGGACTACTATCATTCATGTTGGAGAAAATGTTATTAATAAAAGAAACAGAAACTTTTTCTCTCGTGAAAATCATAGCTCTGCTCTCCTTACTCTGTGGTATGTGTGTATACATGCACACATACGTACATACATATACACATGTATGTGTATGTGTATATACACACACATACATGTGAGAACTTATACATATACAATATAATCATGACTATAAATACATGTGCATATGCATATGTATGTGTGTATATGACACACACGTATATGTGTGTTGTTAGGAATTTTAACTAATGGGGAAATAATGGAAATAATATATGTATAATTCCTATTGAAGGGAGGGTAGAAGAGAAAAGGACAGAAACAGAGAACAAAGAAGAGTATACCAAAAGGAAGAAGGAAAAAGAGCCCAAAGAGAGGAGTATGCATGTATCTGACACCGTCCCTATCTCAGTAGTTAATAAATCCATCAACAAGCATATATTTAATCACCTACTATGTGTCAGGCACTATGCTAGACACTTGGAATACAAAGACAAAAAAAATTAAATGATGCCTACTTTCAAAAAGCATCTATTGTATTTCAGCACCGTGGATAGAGTGTTGGACTTGGAATTAGGAAGACCTGTGTATGAGGAGGGGCAATTCACCTAACTTCTCTTTTCTTCAGTTTCATCATCTGTAAAATGCAGATAATAATAACACCCACCTCCCAGGGTTGTTGTGAGGATCAAATGATATAACATGTATAAAGTGCTTTGCAAACCTTAAAGAGCTCTCTACAAATAGTAGCTATTATTATTATCAGGAAAAATACTATGTACCTATATATGAACATAGAATAAATATGAGATAGTTAGAAAGAGGAGCCCCTAGTAGTTGGGAGAAACTTAAGAAGGCTGCGAATGTAAAAATCACCACTTAAATCTGCTGAAGATGCCTCCTTATAGCATGAGGTTAGTCTGGGGCTCTGGGTGGCTATGCAGTGGAACATAACCTATGGTGGGTCCTACCAGGCTGGAGAGATTCCCAATATACCTCCTGGGTACAAATTCTAAGTTATTCTTCTAAGAAACAGCTTAGCTAAATGCCAGATGACTCATCACCAAAGCATTTACCAGCAGGGGATGAAGATTTTTTGACTACAACTTGTGACACTGTTTCTTAAGGCATGTGAGATATTACCTCATTCTTTACCTTTGTATATAAT
>NW_020952132.1:0-1484 GCF_900497805.2 Vombatus ursinus
ATGCCTGGCACATAGTAGGTGCTTTAAAAAATGCTTGCTCCCACAGTGGGAGTACTTCCACTGCTGGAAAGTGGAGGTGATAACAGCATCTATCTCCCAGGGTTGTTGTGAGGATAAAATGAGAGAATATTTGTAAAGCACTCAGCCCAGTCCCTGGCACATAGTAGGTGCCATATAAACGTTAGCTGTCATTATTATTGCTAAAGGAACGTCCAAGTTCTCAATCTGATCCAATGGAATCACCTTAAAAACCAGTGTCGAAAAGGGAGAGTGGCAGTGTGGGAAAGGGTAAGGCCTCACTGGGTGAAAGGAGTGATTGTGGTCTTATTAGCCGACGTGGACACAATATTCAACAGGTGCAAAATATTTTTATTAAACCAGCATCGTCCTGTCTGATGCCCACAATAATGAAAGAGGGAAGCGGACATTTATTAAGTGGCTGCTATGTGCTAAGCACCTGACAGCTATTTTCTGCCTTCGTCCTTACGACGATCCTGGGATAACGAGGGATGGGACAGGTCCTTCCACTCTCCACTTATTTCAGGTTTAAACTTCCTCTGTCTTGCATAATTTCATGCAGGTGCCCAAGGAAGGTGCCCAGTACAGATGAGTAGGCCCTGTAATTCTCAGCCTCCTGTTCTACTTGGGATTTTCTGGTTGGTCTTTCTTTGCTCTGCATCAGTTCATACAAATTATTCCTGTCTCTCTGAATTCTTCCCCTTCGTCATTCCATGCGGCCCACAAGCATCCCTGAACGCCCCCTAGCATCACAGAATTTTGCTTGAAAGGGACCTGAGAGCCCATCCAGTCTGGCCTGTCTCCTAAGGAAGCGATTGCCCTGCAGAATACTCAGCCGTTGGTCATCTGGGCTCTGCTAGAAGACCTTGGATGAGAAGGAAGCCCCCAGCTCCTGGGGCAGCCCCTTCGGCACATTGGGACCCAGCTACGTGTTAGCACTTGTCCTGATACCGTGTCTCCATCAGCCTCTTGGCCTCATGGACTCCAGCTCTGACTTCTGAGACAAGTCAAACACGTTTATTCCCTTTTTATTTCCTACTCCTTCGGATACCTGGCACAGCTTCCGTGTTTCCCCTAAACCTTGCCTTCCAAGTCAAACATCTCAGGTTCCTTCAGTGGGTCTTTACATGGCATGAATTTTCATCGGCGTGGATACCTTCTTCGGTATGTTCCCCCATCTTAGGAATCTGCTCGCTGTCCAGAACTGACCCCAGCACATCTAGGTGGTGCAGTGGATGGAGTGTTGGGTCTGGAGTCAGGAAGATCTGAGTTCAAATCCAGCTTCAGACACATACTAGCTGTGTGACCCTGAGTAGGACATTTAACCTTCGTCTGCCTCAGTTTCCTCAACTATAAAAATGGGGCTAATAACAGCATCTACCTCCCAGGTTGTGAGGATCAAATGGGATAATATTTGTAATGCCTGGCACATAGTAGGTGCTTTAAAAAATGCTTGCTCCCACAGT
>NW_020952133.1:0-7848 GCF_900497805.2 Vombatus ursinus
TCCCTTCCCGGCACCCCACCGGACCCTGTTCCCTTCCCGGCACCCCACCGGACCCTGTTCCCTTCCCGGCACGGACCCTGTTTTGTAACCGGACAGTATAAATATCTCAGATGAAACCCTCGGTGGTACGGCCCCTGGGATGCACGCCTGGGGTCCGTCGCCGGCCGGCTCAAATAAACGCGCTCTCAATTAAAGTCAATTGGGTGTGATGCTCTGATTTCTCTCGGGCGTCCAGTTCATTTGGAGGTCCCACCGAGATCGCCCTTTGGGCCAGCTGCTTCGGCGTTGCTGGAAGGCCGGGGGGGACGTGTTCAGGGGTGGCCACCGGGAAGATGTGCCCCGGCCCCGAACACTGACTTATCCCGTGCGAACCAGCCCGCCCTGTATTCTCCCTCTAAATTTCTTAATTGGGCACCGAGCGCTCTGGTCTCAGTCTGATCGGTGAGTACTCAACGGAAGTAAGTGGCCTGGCTGGACGCAGCTGTAACGCCCTTACTGACCTCCACGGGACGCCGTGTGAGAGTCCTGATTATCTGCAGTCTGGCGCCACATGTTAATGTCTGGAGTGTTGCCTTAACTGTTTATGTCTGTCTTATATGTTTTATCCGTCTGTGATTGTCCTAATTGATTCGCCTCTTCCCGTCCGTGATGGGTCAGGGGCCGTCAAGCCCCACACCGGGGACCCCTCTCTCAGTTGTCCTACAGAATTTTAAACAGTTTCGGCGCATTGCCAAGGGATATGGGTTTCAGGTTACCAAAGAAAATTTGTCCACTTTTTGCCAACAAGAATGGCCTACATTTGGGGTTGGGTGGCCCCCGGAAGGGACATTTGACGTGACCATTACTGGGAGGGTCAGGAAGATTGCTTATGGGACCCCTGGCCATCCCGATCAGATCCCATATATAACTGCATGGATAGATTTTAAACCCCCATCAAAGCCACTCCGGGTTCAAGCTTTGTCCAAAGTTGGGGTGCACTCGGGGCCAACATCCGGTCAAAAAGTTCCCGGGACTACGCAAGTAGGAGCCAAGGTCTTACCCCCTTCCGATCCTGACCCCCTGGACCCGGCTGAGCCCCGACCCCCACCATATCCTGTTCAGGGGCGGAGCCACCCCTCGGCCCCGCCTCTGACAAGTCCTCCTCATACTCGAACAGGGACGCCTTACGGCTCCTCCGGGTCCGGGTTTTCCCCCGACTCCACTGTATCTGCCTTTCCCCTGCGACAGGTCCCCACGACCCCCGAGGAGTCGGGGAGACCCTTCATGGTCTATGTCCCCTTTTCAACCAGTGATTTATACAATTGGAAACAACAGAATCCGTCCTTTTCAGACAAGCCCCAAAGTCTGATTTCCCTTTTGGAGACAGTCTTCTATACACACCAGCCTACTTGGGATGACTGTCAGCAGCTCCTGCGGGTTCTTTTCACCACTGAGGAGCGCGATAAGATCATATTGGAAGCCAGGAAAAGGGTTATGGACCCCGACGGCCACCCCTCAACTGATCCGGGCCGCCGGAATCATGTTTTTCCCGAAAGTCGCCCTGACTGGGACCCAAATTCTGATCGGGGGCGAGAGGCTTTAGACAGGTATCGCCAGTTACTGTTAGGGGGGTTAAGGGCTGCAGCGCGGAAGCCCACCAATATGTCTAAGGTTAGTGAGATCAAGCAAGGGAAAAATGAATCTCCAGCTGCTTATTTGGAAAGATTGTATGAGGCCTACCGCACTTACACCCCCATTGACCCTGAGGATCCTAACAACCGGAGAGCAGTGGTGATAGACTTTGTGTCTAATTCGGCTCCTGACATCCGGCGAAAACTGCAAAAATTGGATGGATTCGAGGGTAAGACTCTTACTGAACTCATGGAAGTAGCCAAGCGGGTTTATGACTCCCGGGAGGAGCTGCAAGAAAAACAGGCACGCTCCATGACACGGGCAGTCGTGGCAGCTCTGGCACAAATCCCGGGGGACAGGCAAAGCGGAAAAGGGGGAAGGCCTGGTCCCCGGCCTCAAGGGAGAAATACGGGCAGGCCCCCCCTAGGCCGAGACCAATGTGCATATTGCAAAGCTACTGGCCACTGGAAGTCCGAATGCCCAAATCGGCAGCAAAAGACTAAACCAGAGCCGGTCCTAACCTTGGACATGGATGATTAGGGGTGCCCTGGCTCCAAGTCTACTATGACCCTGGACCCCCTGGAGCCAAGGGTGACACTCACTGTTGGGGGTCGGCCAATCTCTTTCCTCGTAGACTCAGGGGCAGCTGCATCAGTTCTGAACTCTCCACTAGGTCCCCTGTCCTCCTCTAAAATACAGGTCCAGGGGGCTACAGGCCGTATCCAAGCAGTGCCTTTCACCACCGCCCGTGAGGTCCGGCTAGGGGAAGGCTCGGTGTCTCACTCTTTTCTGGTCATGCCCGACTGTCCCTACCCCCTCCTGGGTCGAGACCTCTTGCATAAACTCCAAGCTGTAATTTCTTTTAAGGGACCTACTCCCACCCTGGGGGTCAGCGTGCCCCAGCTCGTCTTGACCTGTCCCCTCTCCGAGGAGTCCCGCCTCCTTTCTCCCAGGCAGCCGTCGGTTGATGCCCCGTCCCCACTGCTGAGTCAGTACAGGAGTTTAGTGCCGGGAGTGTGGGCTGAGTTAAACCCTTTTGGGCTAGCTGCCCACCAGGCCCCTGTGGTGGTCCAACTCCTGTCTACTGCTACTCCTGTGCGGGTCCAACAGTATCAGGTATCCCGACCTGCTCTTCTGGGAATCAAACCCCATATCGACCGACTTCTTCAGGCTGGCATACTACGACCATGTCAAAGTCCTTGGAACACTCCCCTGTTGCCGGTCCGTAAGCCCGGATCCGGAGATTTTCGCCCAGTCCAGGACTTGCGGGAGGTGAATGCCAGGGTGGAGACAGTCCATCCCACTGTGCCTAATCCGTATACCTTGTTGTCCTCTTTGACTCCAACCCGCACATGGTACACTGTCTTGGACTTGAAGGACGCTTTCTTTTCCATCCCGCTGGCCCCTATCAGCCAGCCTATATTCGCTTTCACATGGACCGACCCCTCAACCGGAACGTCCTCCCAACTAACCTGGACTCGATTGCCTCAAGGGTACAAGAACTCTCCTACTCTTTTTGGCTCAGCCCTGGCCTCGGACCTAGCCAGGTTTCGCGTATCCCACCCCGAGGTCACACTCCTCCAGTATGTGGATGACCTGCTGCTGGCCGCTTCATCCGAGACGACCTGCCGAGATGCCACACTGCACCTCCTGCAGCTATTGGACAAGTCGGGCTATCGGGTTTCGGGTAAGAAAGCTCAGCTGTGCTTACAATCTGTTATCTATCTAGGATTCACCCTGCAGTCCGGACAAAGGCTGCTTTCGCGGGAACGTGTGTCAGCTATCCTGGGCATGCCGGCCCCAGCAACCCGCCGCGGGCTCCGCGAATTTTTGGGAATGGCCGGGTACTGCCGACTGTGGATCTTAGGATTTGCGGAAATCGCTAAACCACTGTATGAGGCACTGTCAGGTGAGCCTGCCAAGTTCCTGTGGGGACCAAGGCAGGAGGAGGCTTTTAACAAACTGCGCGGAGCGTTAGCTAGCACCCCCGCTCTTGCCCTGCCAGACCTGACTAAGCCGTTCCGCCTCTATGTCTCAGAATCTCAGGCAGTGGCCAAGGGAGTGCTAACCCAGCCTTTGGGGCCCTGGAATCGCCCAGTGGCCTATCTTTCCAAGCAGCTTGACTCGGTCGCTGCTGGGTGGCCTACATGTCTTCGAA
This sequence comes from Vombatus ursinus, assembly GCF_900497805.2. Lineage (NCBI taxonomy): Eukaryota > Metazoa > Chordata > Mammalia > Diprotodontia > Vombatidae > Vombatus > Vombatus ursinus. The sequence goes on from NW_020952133.1 coordinate 3,770, forward strand.
CTGTCGCGGCTGTCGCGACCCTGGTCAGGGAGGCAACAAAGCTGACCTTCGGCCAGCCCCTCGAGATTTCTGCATCTCACCACCTGGAGCAGTTGCTGCACACCCCTCCCACTCGGTGGATCTCTAATTCTCGTCTGACTCACTACCAGTCCCTCCTGTTAGATCCAACCCGCATAACCTTCTCTGCGCCCGTGACCTTGAACCCCGCTACGCTGCTTCCCAACTCCCCGCCGGCATCACCGCTGCATGATTGCCTGGACGTCCTTGACGCCATCCACACCTCCCGGCCCGGCCTTACTGATGTACCTATGACCAGCCCTGACATGATCCTCTTCACAGATGGCAGCAGCTTCGTGGAGGATGGGATTCGGAGGGCCGGGGCCGCAGTGGTGACCCCGACCGAGACCCTCTGGGACGCAGCCCTGCCGCCTGGTTCTTCTGCCCAGCGGGCAGAGCTGGTTGCCTTGACACAGGCACTCCGGCTCGCGAAGGGCAAGAGAGTCAATATCTACACTGACAGCAGGTATGCATTCGCGACTGTCCATGTTCACGGATTCGTGTACCAGCAGCGCGGCCTGCTAACTTCAGCAGGGAAGGAGATCAGGAATAAGAGGCAGATTCAGGATCTCCTGGATGCTGTCTGGCTTCCCAAAGAGGTGGCAGTCATCCATGTCCCAGCTCACACCCGTGGGACGGACCCCCAGTCGCAGGGAAATGCAGCCGCAGATAGAGCCGCCCGTGCGGCCGCAAGAAGGACGCCTCTCCCCACCTTCGCTGTCCAGACGGAAAATTTGTTGCCCGCACGACCTTCTTACCAGTCCGGCGATCCGGATGGCGTGCCTGAAAAGGGGGGATGGAGAAGACACCCAAACGGTCTGTTAATCCTGCCCAAAGCCCTCCTGCCCCCTCTGTTGATGACCCTCCATGACCTCACCCATCTAGGCGGAACCAGGCTCTATGACCTGGTGAGTAGGCATTTCTACAGCCCAGGGATGAAACAGGCAGCTGAAGAGGCGGCCAGGAGATGCAGTACATGTGCAAAGATCAACCCCCGGCCGGCGACGAGGGTGCCGGCTGATAGACCACGGGGGACCTTCCCCGGGGATCACTGGGAAGTTGATTTCACTGATATGGGACCTGGACAGGGGGGGTACCGATTCCTCCTTGTATTCATAGACACGTTCTCCGGGTGGCCAGAAGCGTTCCCAGTAAAAGCCGAAACCGCCACGGTAGTTGCAAAAAAACTGTTCTTTGAAATTATTCCCAGATTCGGCTTGCCAGCTTCAATAGGGTCCGACAATGGGCCGTCATTCGTATCTGCAACAATTCAGAACTTATCCAAGATGCTGGGACTAAAGTGGAAGCTACATTGTGCGTACCGGCCTCAGAGTTCAGGGCAAGTAGAAAGGATGAATAGGACTTTGAAGGAGCACATTGCTAAGCTCAAACTGGAAACTGGCGATAACTGGGTTAGCCTCCTCCCTTTCGCTCTCCTTCGGGCTAGGTGTACTCCTAACTCTTCCACTCTCTCTCTCTCCCCATACGAGATTCTTTATGGGGCGCCCCCACCTGTCCTACCAAAGGTAACGGGGGCGACCCCAGCCCCGGATTTTACTAACCCCACTCTTCTTAAGTCCTTTCAGGCACTCCGGGAGGTCCAAGACGCGGTACGATCGGTCCTGAAGGCTGCGGGGAGAAGTTCAAATCCTGCCGCTACCTCGGAGGCCTTGACACCTGGAGACTGGGTCCTCACCCGCAAACTGCCTGCCGGATCGGCTCTGGAACCGCGGTGGACTGGGCCCTACCAAGTGATCCTCTGCAACCCATCGGCCGTGAAAGTCGCTGGTCGAAAGGCTTGGATACATCGGTCACACGTCAAGAAGACTCCGGCGCCTGAGCCCGCGACATGGAAAGCAGAGGCGGTGTCGGATCTAAGGCTCCGGCTCTCCAAAACTTGATTCTTTCGCTTCTCCTGTTTGCTTATAAGGAATATCCCGCAGTCTGTAACCCCTACCGCCCCACGCCACATAGGTGGATTCTATCCCGCACCAATGATGGCACCATCATACAGACCTTAACTTGCTATGGCCCGCCTACCTTCAGGTTTGACCTCTGTGCCCTCTTAGGATCGGGATGGAATAGAGATAGGCACCTGCAGGACCCTGTGACGGGAGGGGGCGGGCACTGCCCTACTATTCCCATACCAGCCACCCAACATGGAGCAGGACAAGGTGAATATAATATCAGGGGCATCCAGTTCTATGCCTGTCCTGCTACCGGAAGCCCCTCTTGCCGTGGAGACGGCAGTTTCCACTGCGCAGAATGGGGGTGTGAGACAGTGGCAGACTGGATTCCTGGGGGTGGAAAAGACCCGCTCATCACTTTGGAAAGACAGTCACCTCTCCCGTATTCCTGCTGGCCTGGAAAATGCAACCCCATGATCTTAACGGTCAAACAGTACACGGATGATTCATGGAATCTTGGGCATTCATGGGGGTTGAGGTTGTATATGACTGGATGGGACAACGGTGTCCTTTTTACAATACAAAAGGTCGCCCTACCCGTTCAGCCCCTTCCCATAGGCCCCAACCCTGTCCTCAACCCACGGGCCAAGATAGATCTGATTCCGTCTGCTGAGCCCTCTGCTACACCAGGGTCGGCGACTCTGAAAACACCCGGTGCCCCTGGGGCCTCCATACTTGACACCCTTGCTGCGGTCCATGCATTCTTGAATTCCTCCGACCCCAATGTCACTACCGCCTGCTGGCTGTGTCTAAACCCGGCTCCCCCATACTTTGTGGGGGTTGCTTTGGAGTTAAACAGTTCATTTCTGGGGAACTTGTCCATGCAGAACCCCTCCTCCACAGCAATCCCCGCCCGCTGTAACCCAAATAGGCCTAAATTGACCTTGGATGACGTCCAGGGCACAGGGACGTGCTTGCTTGGACCTGACTACCCGTTGAGAGCTTCCCCATTTAATTCAACCTGCACTTCTGTTATCTTAGTCACACCCTCGTCCAATAGGCCGGGCTTCCTGATAACCACCCCACCCGAGACTTGGTTCGCCTGCACTCTGGGCCTCACCACCTGTATACAAGATCGCCACTTCCTCAGCCCCACTGAGATCTGTGTGATAGTTAGGGTGTTCCCACAAGTGTATGTGTATTCCGAGGAGGGGGCCACTGAACACTTTGGCCTACCCCGCTCCAGAAGGGCAGCCCCTATCTTAGTGCCCTTGCTGGTGGGGCTCGGGGTGGCCGGGTCTGCAGCCGTGGGAGCAACCGCCCTAGTGCAGGGAAAGGCAGATTATGCGGCCCTCAGTACCCAGGTGGATAAGGACCTACGAGCTCTGGAGGGACTAGTCTCCCACCTGGAGACTTCCCTGGATTCCCTAGCGGAGGTGGTACTTCAGAACCGCCGCGCCCTTGACCTGTTATTCCTGAAACAGGGGGGGCTGTGTATGGCCCTGGGAGAGACCTGTTGTTTCTATACCAATCGTTCAGGTGTCATCCGGGAATCCCTGCAGGCATTAAGGCAGCGGTTAGATGATAGGGACCGAGCCCGAGCCCGCAGCTCCTCCTGGTACCAGGACTTGTATAACTGGTCCCCCTGGCTCACCACTCTACTCTCTGCTATAATGGGCCCCTTGGTTCTTCTCCTCCTAGGATTATTGGTCGCCCCTTGCATCATGAATTGTCTCTCCCGCTACATCCAGCAGCGTATACAGTCTCTGAAACTGTTTGTCCTACGCAAATCCTATACACCCCCGGATCTGGAAGAGTTAGCGCCCCTGGACTCTGTTGAGTCCTCTGTATAACTTGCTCTTGAAAAGGGGGGAATGTGATAGACCCTCCGTTAGGGACCCTGGGGCACCATGCCCCAGGGCCTCTGGCTCAGCTTCCCCTAACGGCTGTTACAACACCCTGGGTGAAATCCTCAAGGGTGGGGTGCAACATCCTGTTCTGTAAATGACCCTGCTCCCTTCCCGGCACCCCACCGGACCCTGCTCCCTTCCCGGCACCCCACCGGACCCTGTTCCCTTCCCGGCACCCCACCGGACCCTGTTCCCTTCCCGGCAC
>NW_020952134.1:0-1674 GCF_900497805.2 Vombatus ursinus
TCTTCTTCTTCTTCTTCTTCTTCTTCTTCTTCTTCTTCTTCTTCTTCATTTATTATTTACTGCACTGAGAAGTTCAGTGACTCATCCATGGCCTAGCAGTTATTCTGACATAGAGGCAAGATTACAGTCCAGGTCTTTCTATTTCTCTCACTGGTCTTCTATATACTCCCCACACTGTTTTTCATTGACTTCTTACCTTAATAAATTAAAATGACATGCAAGTGATCCTCAACCATCAAATATTTTGCCAGGATTGGATTTTCCAGGAGCAAGCAAATCCTACCAAACTGCAAAAGATTTTACGTAAGGGCTCAGTGATAGACTGAGTATATGTGTTGTTCTATGACCAGCCAAGCTTATCACAGATAGGTTCACTTTTTGTGGATTGAAAATTTGAAGATTTCCTTGGCCTTAAGACATTAAGTCTTTTCTTAAATCAAGAGTTCTTAACTTTGGGTGGGTGGGTGTGTGGATATGTGTAGGAATGGATGTGTCCTATACTTCTTGGTCTAGTAAAGCCTAAGAGCCCCATCTGGACTAGTGTTTTGTTTTGTTTTGTTTTGTTTTTGCTTTTCGGTGAGGCAATCCGGGTTAAGTGACTTACCCAGGGTCACACAGCTAGTAAGTATTAAGTGTCTGAGGCTGGATTTGAACTCAGGTCCCTCCTGACTCCAAGGCCAGAGCTCTATTCAACTGCCCAAAACTAGTGTTTTTAAATGCACAAAATAAAATTCATAGAAATACAAAGGAAACAAATTTCACTGAAATATAATGGTCAAAATATTAAAGGTTTCAGGGGGATAGATCCCTTGAAATCTGTCCATGAATCCCCTGGGAAAGCTAGAAAGAATCAAGTTTAAGAATACTTGTGCTCTCACCTCCGATAACTTACCTGTAAGCTTCTTTTCCATTAGAGGCAATGTTGTTTCCTGGACTTGGTGTATCTTAAGCGAAATTAGTCAATACTAAGTCCCTTTTTTTTTCTTAACAAGAGTTTTCCTCTTTTGTTCAATTAAATCCATTTCATTGATAAAAGCATGGACTTCCATGAGGCAGCAAAGTCATTCTCCAAAAAGGAAGATTCAACACCTTCTCCAGAAGACACTTATGCGACTGTTGCTGGTGCTGGTGCTGCTGTTGTCATTATCGTTGTTGTTCAGCTGTTTCAGTCATGTCTGACTCTTTGTAACACCATTTGGGGTTTTCTTGGCAAAGATATCAGAGCAATTTGACATTTCCTTCTCCAGATCATTTTATAGATGAAGAAATTGGGACAAACAGGTGAACAGGGCTTGCCCAAGGTTACAGAGCTAGTAAATGTGTGAGGCTAAATACAAACTCAGGTCTTGCTGATTTCACACCCAACATCCCACTGTATCACCTATCTGCACCTATTGAACGTATTTTTTTTATTTTAAACTTATAGAATAAAACAATAATTTCCCTATTCCCATAACATAGTATAATAAAAAAAAGATGATTGCACATAAAACTGCAAATCTATTATGTAAAACTTGTTATTCTTATGAAATATAAAGTTTATTTTTAAATATAAAGTTTTTTATGTATTTTTTCCTTTAACAAAAAAAAATTCCTTCCCCCTGTCTAAGAGATGGCTACCACTAGGCACAAATATGTAGATATATGTAAAATCATTCTGTACATATTTTATCA
>NW_020952135.1:0-1674 GCF_900497805.2 Vombatus ursinus
TCTTCTTCTTCTTCTTCTTCTTCTTCTTCTTCTTCTTCTTCTTCTTCATTTATTATTTACTGCACTGAGAAGTTCAGTGACTCATCCATGGCCTAGCAGTTATTCTGACATAGAGGCAAGATTACAGTCCAGGTCTTTCTATTTCTCTCACTGGTCTTCTATATACTCCCCACACTGTTTTTCATTGACTTCTTACCTTAATAAATTAAAATGACATGCAAGTGATCCTCAACCATCAAATATTTTGCCAGGATTGGATTTTCCAGGAGCAAGCAAATCCTACCAAACTGCAAAAGATTTTACGTAAGGGCTCAGTGATAGACTGAGTATATGTGTTGTTCTATGACCAGCCAAGCTTATCACAGATAGGTTCACTTTTTGTGGATTGAAAATTTGAAGATTTCCTTGGCCTTAAGACATTAAGTCTTTTCTTAAATCAAGAGTTCTTAACTTTGGGTGGGTGGGTGTGTGGATATGTGTAGGAATGGATGTGTCCTATACTTCTTGGTCTAGTAAAGCCTAAGAGCCCCATCTGGACTAGTGTTTTGTTTTGTTTTGTTTTGTTTTTGCTTTTCGGTGAGGCAATCCGGGTTAAGTGACTTACCCAGGGTCACACAGCTAGTAAGTATTAAGTGTCTGAGGCTGGATTTGAACTCAGGTCCCTCCTGACTCCAAGGCCAGAGCTCTATTCAACTGCCCAAAACTAGTGTTTTTAAATGCACAAAATAAAATTCATAGAAATACAAAGGAAACAAATTTCACTGAAATATAATGGTCAAAATATTAAAGGTTTCAGGGGGATAGATCCCTTGAAATCTGTCCATGAATCCCCTGGGAAAGCTAGAAAGAATCAAGTTTAAGAATACTTGTGCTCTCACCTCCGATAACTTACCTGTAAGCTTCTTTTCCATTAGAGGCAATGTTGTTTCCTGGACTTGGTGTATCTTAAGCGAAATTAGTCAATACTAAGTCCCTTTTTTTTTCTTAACAAGAGTTTTCCTCTTTTGTTCAATTAAATCCATTTCATTGATAAAAGCATGGACTTCCATGAGGCAGCAAAGTCATTCTCCAAAAAGGAAGATTCAACACCTTCTCCAGAAGACACTTATGCGACTGTTGCTGGTGCTGGTGCTGCTGTTGTCATTATCGTTGTTGTTCAGCTGTTTCAGTCATGTCTGACTCTTTGTAACACCATTTGGGGTTTTCTTGGCAAAGATATCAGAGCAATTTGACATTTCCTTCTCCAGATCATTTTATAGATGAAGAAATTGGGACAAACAGGTGAACAGGGCTTGCCCAAGGTTACAGAGCTAGTAAATGTGTGAGGCTAAATACAAACTCAGGTCTTGCTGATTTCACACCCAACATCCCACTGTATCACCTATCTGCACCTATTGAACGTATTTTTTTTATTTTAAACTTATAGAATAAAACAATAATTTCCCTATTCCCATAACATAGTATAATAAAAAAAAGATGATTGCACATAAAACTGCAAATCTATTATGTAAAACTTGTTATTCTTATGAAATATAAAGTTTATTTTTAAATATAAAGTTTTTTATGTATTTTTTCCTTTAACAAAAAAAAATTCCTTCCCCCTGTCTAAGAGATGGCTACCACTAGGCACAAATATGTAGATATATGTAAAATCATTCTGTACATATTTTATCA
>NW_020952136.1:0-1674 GCF_900497805.2 Vombatus ursinus
TCTTCTTCTTCTTCTTCTTCTTCTTCTTCTTCTTCTTCTTCTTCTTCATTTATTATTTACTGCACTGAGAAGTTCAGTGACTCATCCATGGCCTAGCAGTTATTCTGACATAGAGGCAAGATTACAGTCCAGGTCTTTCTATTTCTCTCACTGGTCTTCTATATACTCCCCACACTGTTTTTCATTGACTTCTTACCTTAATAAATTAAAATGACATGCAAGTGATCCTCAACCATCAAATATTTTGCCAGGATTGGATTTTCCAGGAGCAAGCAAATCCTACCAAACTGCAAAAGATTTTACGTAAGGGCTCAGTGATAGACTGAGTATATGTGTTGTTCTATGACCAGCCAAGCTTATCACAGATAGGTTCACTTTTTGTGGATTGAAAATTTGAAGATTTCCTTGGCCTTAAGACATTAAGTCTTTTCTTAAATCAAGAGTTCTTAACTTTGGGTGGGTGGGTGTGTGGATATGTGTAGGAATGGATGTGTCCTATACTTCTTGGTCTAGTAAAGCCTAAGAGCCCCATCTGGACTAGTGTTTTGTTTTGTTTTGTTTTGTTTTTGCTTTTCGGTGAGGCAATCCGGGTTAAGTGACTTACCCAGGGTCACACAGCTAGTAAGTATTAAGTGTCTGAGGCTGGATTTGAACTCAGGTCCCTCCTGACTCCAAGGCCAGAGCTCTATTCAACTGCCCAAAACTAGTGTTTTTAAATGCACAAAATAAAATTCATAGAAATACAAAGGAAACAAATTTCACTGAAATATAATGGTCAAAATATTAAAGGTTTCAGGGGGATAGATCCCTTGAAATCTGTCCATGAATCCCCTGGGAAAGCTAGAAAGAATCAAGTTTAAGAATACTTGTGCTCTCACCTCCGATAACTTACCTGTAAGCTTCTTTTCCATTAGAGGCAATGTTGTTTCCTGGACTTGGTGTATCTTAAGCGAAATTAGTCAATACTAAGTCCCTTTTTTTTTCTTAACAAGAGTTTTCCTCTTTTGTTCAATTAAATCCATTTCATTGATAAAAGCATGGACTTCCATGAGGCAGCAAAGTCATTCTCCAAAAAGGAAGATTCAACACCTTCTCCAGAAGACACTTATGCGACTGTTGCTGGTGCTGGTGCTGCTGTTGTCATTATCGTTGTTGTTCAGCTGTTTCAGTCATGTCTGACTCTTTGTAACACCATTTGGGGTTTTCTTGGCAAAGATATCAGAGCAATTTGACATTTCCTTCTCCAGATCATTTTATAGATGAAGAAATTGGGACAAACAGGTGAACAGGGCTTGCCCAAGGTTACAGAGCTAGTAAATGTGTGAGGCTAAATACAAACTCAGGTCTTGCTGATTTCACACCCAACATCCCACTGTATCACCTATCTGCACCTATTGAACGTATTTTTTTTATTTTAAACTTATAGAATAAAACAATAATTTCCCTATTCCCATAACATAGTATAATAAAAAAAAGATGATTGCACATAAAACTGCAAATCTATTATGTAAAACTTGTTATTCTTATGAAATATAAAGTTTATTTTTAAATATAAAGTTTTTTATGTATTTTTTCCTTTAACAAAAAAAAATTCCTTCCCCCTGTCTAAGAGATGGCTACCACTAGGCACAAATATGTAGATATATGTAAAATCATTCTGTACATATTTTATCA
>NW_020952137.1:0-1681 GCF_900497805.2 Vombatus ursinus
TTCTTCTTCTTCTTCTTCTTCTTCTTCTTCTTCTTCTTCTTCTTCTTTTTCATTTATTATTTACTGCACTGAGAAGTTCAGTGACTCATCCATGGCCTAGCAGTTACTCTGACATAGAGGCAAGGTTAGAGTCCAGGTCTTTCTATTTCTCTCACTGGTCTTCTATATACTCCCCATACTGTTTTTCATTGACTTCTTACCTTAATAAATTAAAATGACATGCAAGTGATCCTCAACCATCAAATATTTTGCCAGGATTGGATTTTCCAGGAGCAAGCAAATCCTACCAAACTGCAAAAGATTTTACGTAAGGGCTCAGTGATAGACTGAGTATATGTGTTGTTCTATGACCAGCCAAGCTTATCACAGATAGGTTCACTTTTTGTGGATTGAAAATTTGAAGAAGATTTCCTTGGCCTTAAGACATTAAGTCATTTCTTAAATCAAGAGTTCTTAACTTTGGGTGGGTGGGTGTGTGGATATGTGTAGGAATGGATGTGTCCTATACTTCTTGGTCTAGTAAAGCCTAAGAGCCCCATCTGGACTAGTGTTTTGTTTTGTTTTGTTTTGTTTTTGCTTTTTGGTGAGGCAATCCAGGTTAAGTGACTTACCCAGGGTCACACAGCTAGTAAGTGTTAAGTGCCTGAGGCTGGATTTGAACTCAGGTCCCTCCTGACTCCAAGGCCAGAGCTCTATTCAACTGCCCTAGACTAGTGTTTTTAAATGCACAAAATAAAATTCATAGAAATACAAAGGAAACAAATTTCACTGAAATATAATGGTCAAAATATTAAAGGTTTCAGGGGGATAGATCCCTTGAAATCTGTCCATGAATCCCTTGGGAAAGCTAGAAAGAATCAAGTTTAAGAATACTTGTGTTCTCACCTCCAATAACTTACCTGTAAGCTTCTTTTCCATTTGAGGCAATGTTGTTTCCTGGACTTGGTGTATCTTAAATGATATTAGTCAATACTAAGTCCCTTTTTTTTTTTCTTAACAAGAGTTTTCCTCTTTTGTTCAATTAAATACATTTCATTGATAAAAGCATGGACTTCCATGAGGCAGCAAAGTCATTCTCCAAAAAGGAAGATTCAACACCTTCTCCAGAAGACACTCATGCGACTGTTGCTGGTGCTGGTGCTGCTGTTGTCATTATCGTTGTTGTTCAGCTGTTTCAGTCATGTCTGACTCTTTGTAACACCATTTGGGGTTTTCTTGGCAAAGATATCAGAGCGATTTGACATTTCCTTCTCCAGATCATTTTATAGATGAAGAAATTGGGACAAACAGGTGAACAGGGCTTGCCCAAGGTTACAGAGCTAGTAAATATGTGAGGCTAAATACAAACTCAGGTCTTGCTGATTCCACACCCAACATCCCACTGTATCACCTATCTGCACCTGTTGAACCTATTTTTTAATTTTAAACTTATAGAATAAAACAATAATTTCCCTATTCCCATAACATAGTATAATAAAAAAAGATGATTGCACATAAAACTGCAAATCTATTATGTAAAACTTGTTATTCTTATGAAATATAAAGTTTATTTTTAAATATAAAGTTTTTTATGTATTTTTTCCTTTAACAAAAAAAAATTCCTTCCCCCTGTCTAAGAGATGGCTACCACTAGACACAAATATGTAGATATATGTAAAATCATTCTGTACATATTTTATCA
>NW_020952138.1:0-18382 GCF_900497805.2 Vombatus ursinus
ATTGTCCTTTTGTTGTTGTTTGTTCACATGATTGTACTCCTTGTATAAATTGTTTCCTTTGATAGAGATTTTCTGGTTCTCTAAGTGATTTTTTTTTTTAAAAAAAAAGAGGAGTCAGAACATGACTGTATTTGCTAATGTTGCTAACTCTGGATCTAAATTCCATACTGTCTCCTTGCCCTCCCTACACTATCATCCAAGCACATGCATGTATTTGTATGTGTCTATGCACAACAAAGCAATTTCCATGACCTGGTTATTGGACCATAATAATGGAAGTTTAGTCGACTAATTATAATAAATTACTTACAGTAAACAATATAGCAGGACCATAATACTTTGCTTTAGGCCTTATCCATATAATGATCCATATCTGTGATGAAGCTACCTGTTTGCCTGAATTATAGAAAATGAAGAAGCGATGCTTCCTCTTTCTCCATCTGACTCTTAAAAGTCTCAATTATCTCCTCTAGAAAATCTTTCCATGCTCTCAAATCCCAATTCAAACAAAATAGATAAATAGGGAAAAGTAGAGGGTTTGTACTGAAGGTCAGTCTGAAGTATTTTTATGCCCTTTGGAGTTCAGAGTATTTCTTTTTACTTTTCTCATTATTGTCCACTGTGCTTTCCTTTTAGCTTCTGCAGAATGGAATTTGATTGCTGAGGATGTATCATTTTGAGAAGTATTCCTCCATAAGAAAACAAAGCAGAGGTCTAATGGAGTTTTGATAAAATGTGATTTTACTCCCATCGGAGAAAATAACTCACCATGAATGCTATACTGATAGTGGGTCAATTGGACCTTTTTTCTCTAAGAAGAGTCCATTGCTCTCTAAACCACAAAGAGCACCCAATCTGGATCTTTATTCATACTTCCAGGAAACATAGACGCAATTGATTTATACCTGAAGAGGCTAGGTATGGGGTGTCTTACTTCCTTTGAGCCTTATATGAGGCAGTACAATATTTCCACTCAAAACTGCCATGATATTAAGCTTGACAAAGAAGATACAGCAGAGCAAATAGTGTTCCTTCATGTCTTGGTACCACAAGAATACTAGATATTTTAGGAAAAAATCAGAAATGTAAATACTCCATTTGTTAGAAATATTTCAGGGCAGATGACACTGACTAGTAAAGCAGATGAACTATGAGTGAACATGAAAAAGATGGAAGACATAAATGCTTTCCTTATAATGAAATTAGAAAAAGATATCAGCAGTCCTAAGCAATGACTTCACTCTTTTAGTGTCCACAGAAATCTTAGTTCCATTGGCGCACAAAACTGGATGGCTAACTTATACAACAATGTATAAGGCAGCGTAATTGTAAGAAATAACTTCATCTCTAAGCCAGGGAAAGGAAGGGAAGGCAAAAAGGGAAGGGAGAAATTTTAAAACAAAGGTCAAAAATTAAGAGTCTTAGGAGTCAAAACAATGAAAGAAAAAAGTAAATCAATGAAAAACAATTTTAGTACAGAGACTTGAGAAGGAAGGAAGTCAGAGAACACAATCCATGAAAAAGAAGAATGGCCATATATATGGTCTTAAGAATTCCAACACAATAAAAACCAAGGTTGGCTCAAATGAAAAACAGAATGAATGACCAAACAGTTAAATCAAGAGAAGTGACTGAGCCAATAATTATTGATCTTATTCATGCTTTCCACTTTACAGTTTTGCAGAATAGTTATAACTTCAAACACTTCATTTTGGTGTGTGGTTTACTAGCAAAAATTGCTTTATCAGTTTCCTTTCAGATGTAAATCTGATTATACCTTTTTTGAAAGAAGCCATCACATATTAACTAATAAAAGATGAGTCTACCGTGACTACACCAAAAATAAGCCAAAATGTATGTTTAAACACAGCACTCATAGCTTGTTTAACTGAAAAAAATCTATAAATAATTACGTGAAAGTAATATATTGGCTGAGGAATAAAAAGGGTAAGTAAAAAAGTTTCAGTGGTGAAAAGGGCAACTCATTGATTCCATAATTACAAGTCCTCCCAAAGTGCCATAATATTCATTCTGCTTTTATTCACTATTGCAAAGCCTTTGACTCAGTCCTGTACTTGAGACTTATTCGTGTACTTCAAGCATATAAAACAGACTCGTGTATAGTTGGAACATTAGAATATTTGATATTCATGTGAAAAACTATTCTAATTTGAAATGCACCACCAACACAGCATCAAAGGGAATTGATTTAAAATTTGGCATTTCTCTGAGTGACAGTTTCAGCCCATTATGGTTCTGTCTACTCTTAAATCCATTATCATTTAGCCTTAAGTGCTGCATTATCTCTTCTAAGTAGAACTAAGTATGATTTCTAAAGTAAAGAGAAAATCAAACCAAAGCAACTTATTATTCACTTAATAAAAATGGATGGAATCTTGCTATGTCAATTGAAAATACTTTAAATAGCTTGTACATCCTACAGCATCTTTCTCAAATTTTACCAAAGTGTCATTTAGATTTGGCTACTGTAAAATTCTTTTAAATGGAAAAAATAGTTATTTTTGTTTTGTTCGGTTTTATTTTTAAGACTGGATCTCCCTAAATCACCCAGATAGGGTGGCTCCCCACAAATAGGAGCTTATCACATTAATACCAAAATAGTGTGGTCAGTCACAACTGTAAAATTCTTATTATGAATGAAGAAAGATAAAAGTGATACTAGCACATACCTTGGTCACCTCTAGGCCAGACACATCAAGCACAAAGATAGCAAAGAGAAGGCTATAGCTGAATATATTAAAAGGCTCATTAGAACCATGAGTTCAAAGATGAATAGGAAGTAAACATTCAGAGCAATGAACCCCTCTACAATAGCACTCTTAATGTACATCTTCAGCATTGTAAGATGGATAAGAGATTTGGAAAATATCCACACAAAAACCCATACTGTTAGCAAAACATAGAGCCCATCACCCTCATACTTACTTATCCCAAAGGATAAGGGGATTGCTTGAAAATTCTTAATTCTTATTTATTTATTTTTAGCATTTTTAAATTCTGAGTTTAAATTTTCTCCCTTCTTCTACCCACTGAGAAGGCAAGCAGTAAGATATCAATTATGCAAGTTAAATAATGTAAAACATATTTCCACATTACTCATGTCACAAAAAGCAAGAAAAATAAAGGAAATGAAAAAAGTATACTTCAATTTGCACTTAGAGTACATCAGTTCTCTCTCTGGAGATGGATAGAACTTTTCATTGTGAGTCCTTCAGAATTATATTGATCAGAGTAGTTAAGTCTTTCACAGTCAATCATCATAAAAATATTGCTGTTACTGTGTACAATGATTTTATTCTACTCACTTCACTCCACATCAATTCATACATTTTTCTGAAACCATCCTTCTCATCATTTCTTATAGCACAATAATATTCCATCACAATCATTTACTACAACCTGTTCAGCCATCCCGCAACTGATGAGGATTCCCTCAATTTTCAATTCTTTGCCACCACAAAAAGAGCTGCTATAAATATTTTTGTACCTTTTTCTTTGATTTCTTTGGGATACAGACCTAGTAGTGGTGTTATTGCTGGGTTGAAAGGTATGCAGAGTTTCGAAGCCCTTTGGAAAAAATTCCAAATTGTTCTCCAGCATGTTTGGACCAGTTCACAACTCCACCAACAGTACATTAGTGTCTCTATTTTTCTATATCCTCTCTAGTATTTGTCATTTTCCTTTTCAGTCATATCTTGTTGTTGTTGTTCAGTTATTCTGATCTTGTCAGACTCTCCGTGACAGTGTTTGGGGTTTCCTTGGCAAAGATGCTAGAATGGTTTGCTTTATCATTCTCCAGCTCATTTTACAGATTAGGAACTGAGGCAAACAGGGTTAAGTGGCTTGCCCATGGTCACACAGCTACTAAGTGTTTGAAGCCATATTTGAACTCATGAAGATGAGTCTTCCTGACTTCAGGCTCAGCACTCTATCCAATGTGTTACCTACCTGCCCTCTGTCATACTAGCTAATCTGATTGGTATAAGGTGGTAGTTCAGAGTTGTTTTAATTTGAATTTCTCCAATTGTTAATGATTTAAAGCATTTTTCCCATGATTATTAATAGCTTTGATTTCTTCTTCTGAAAACTGCCTGTCCATATTCTTTGACTATTTATTAATTGGGGGAATGGCTCTTATTTTTTATAAACTTGACACAGTTCCCTACCTATTAGAGAAGTAAGTCCTTTATCAGAGAAATTTACTGTAAAAAATGTTGATATTACTTCATTGTCTATGATAACTTTTAGCAAGATGTAGTTCCCCTGATTATCTCTATTAATTAGGTCTGTTTTTACTTTTCCTTTGTTTGAGATCATGATTGCTACCCCTGCCTTTTTTTACTTCAGCTGAAGTATAATAGATTCTGCTCCAGTCCTGCATTTTAACTCTATGTGTTTTGTTTTTTCAAGCGTGTTTCTTATATACAATGTATTGTTGGATCTTGGGTTCCAATCCAATCTATTATCCACTTCCATTTTACCAATGTGTCCATCTCATTCATATTTACAGTTATGATTACTGACTGTGTATTTCCCTCCATCCTATTTTCTTCTTTTTATCCTTCTCTTTCTCTTTTTACCCTGTCCTTCCTCAGAAGTTATTATTATTTTTTTTTGCTTCTGACCACTCCCTTGAACTACCCTCTCTTTTATTACTTCTTCCTTTTCTCTTATCTCCTTCCCCTCATACTTCCTGGTTGGATAAGATAGATTCTGTAATCAGTTGAATCTCTGTGTGTCTGTGTATTCTTCCCTCTTCAAACCAATTCTAATGAGAGTGAGGTTCAAACACTACCTACTCCCCATTTTTCCTCCACTGTAAAAGCTATTACTTGTGTGCCTCTCTTATGTGAGGCAATTTTCCCCATTCTTCCCTTCCCTTCCACCTTCTTCCAGTGTATCCCTCTTTTTCACCCCTTCATTTTTTTTAGATCATCCCAACCTAAAGAACTCAAACCTGTGCTCTCTGTCTATATAAACTCCTTCTAATAATAATGATAAAGTTCTTAGGAGTTACATATATTAGCTTTCCATATAGGCATGTAAACACTTTAATCTTATAGAGTCCCTTAGGATTTTTTTTTCATGAATACTTTTTTATGCTTCTCTTGCGTATTATGTTTGAATGCCAAAATTTCTATTCAACTCTGGTCTTTTCATCAGGAAACCTTGAAAGTCCTCTGTTTCATTTAGCATCCATTTTTTTCCCTGAAGGATTATATTCAGTTTTTCTGGGTAGGGTATTCTTGGCTGTAATCTTAACTCCTTTGCTTACCAGAATATCATATTCCAAGCTCTCTGCCTCTTTAACATGGAAACTGCTAAATCTTGTGTGATCCTGATTGTGGCTGCACAATATTTTAATGGTTTATTTCTGGTGGCTTGATATATTTTCTCCTTGACCTAGGAGTTCTAGAATTTGACTGTAATATTCTTGGAAGTTTTCATTTTGGGATCTCTTTCAGTAGATAATTAGTGGATTCTTTCAATTTCTATTTTACCCTCTGGTCATAAAATATTGGGACAATTTTCCTTGATAATTTCTTGAAATATAATATCTAGGCTTTTTTTTATCATGGCTTTCAGGTAGTCCAATAATTCTTAAATGATCTCTCCTTAATCTACTTCACGGGTTACTTATTTTTCCGATGAGATATTTCACAATTTCTTCTATTTTTTCATTCTTTTGACTTTGTTTTATTGTTTTTTGATGTCTCATTGAGTCATTAGTTTCCACTTACCCCATTCTAATTTTTAAGGAATTATTTTCTCTAGTGAACTTTTGTAATTCTTTCCATTTGGCCAATTCTGTTTTTTAAAGTGTTATTTTCTTCAGTATTTTCGTGCCTCTTTTTACCACGCTGTTAATTCATTTTTTATAATTTCCTTGAATCACTCATTTCTTTTCCTAATTTTTCTTCTGTCATGCTTATCTCTTTCTTTAACTCCTCAAGGAATTCTTGCCGGGCTTGTCTCTAATTTGCAGAGTAAGTTTGCAGTGAGCCTTTAGAGAATGAACTAATATCCTAATATTTTTCTTTAATTACAAAAAACAATTACTTTATCCACCTGTTCAATAGTTTGGGTACCATAAATATAAAAGAATAGCAGGAAAACAGCAACTTGTCCCAGGACCGTTTCTATCCAAACCCTATCAAAATTTTAAAAAAATTAAAAGGAAAAGAAGATGATGATGATGATAATGAACAATTCAATCAATAAACTAAAAGTGGATTATTATCACAGAAAAACTGTTGACCACAATTACCCACACATAACTAATGAGAATGAGATGAATGAAAAAAGCCATTGAAATAAATATTTAGAAAGATCTCTAAGGTTCTCAAAGCATTTTACAAGGATTATCTCATTTGAGCTTTGCAACAACCCTGTTAGGTAATTCCATCTTTTTATCTCCCATTTTACAAATGAGGAGACTGAGGCTTACCATGGTTACCTGATATACTCATGGTCATGGAACAAGTAAGCATTCATTGTTACTGAACAAAGTTGCCTCTATTGAAAAAAAAAAAAAAAAAAGACCTATGTTACGAACAGACCCATAATTACCATAACAATCTGAAGCTGTATAGTTCAGTGGCTACAAAACTAGGCTAGAATCAGGAGTCTTTTTATTCTTCAGTTTTTTCAGTCATGTCAACTCTTCATGACCCCATTTGGGGATTTTTTGGCAAAGATACTGGAGAGGTTTGCCATTTCCTTCTCCAGCTCATTTTACAGAGGAAGAAACTGAGGTAGACAGAGTTAAGTGATTCACCCAGCGTCACACAGCTAGCGAATGTCTAAGGCCAGATTTGAACTCAGGAAGATGAGTCTTCCTGACTTTTGACTTGGTTGTCTATCTACTGTACCACCTAGCTGCCCTATCAGAAGTCTTATGTACTTTTAGACTGATGCTAAGTCTGAGTCTCTTACTATACCATGTGGAAATATTCCATTTTTCCCATGAAAGCTGAGATGAGCAATACTTCAATAGCTTATCAGATCTATCATCCCATTGTTGTAGATTTCAACTGAAGTCCCATCTTCTCCTTCATTATCAGTGTTTTCCCTCTGTTGATTATCTCCAATTTATCCTCTATATATTGTGTTTGTACATAGTTGTTTACATGCTGTTTCTCCCATTAGACTGTGACCTCCTTAAGGTCAGGAACTGGGTCTGGTGGATTTGTTTGTTTGTTTCTTTTTTGCCTGTCTTTGTATCCTCGGCGCTTAGCACAGTGCCTGGAACACAGTATGTACTTAATAAATGCTAGTTGAGATGGTCCAACTGGGGAGGTAAGAATCAAAAATAGTGTGTGTGTGTGTGTGTGTGTGTTGGGGGCATGTGACTTTTTATACTCATATCATAGATCCATTTCTATTTTTCTGCTCATCTCTCATTTGTCTGATTTTTCCTCTAGTTTCTTACATGATCTTTCTACATCTAGCTTCTAGCTTGTTCCAATCCATCTTTTATAGGATTGTCAGAGTAATGTTCCAAATGCAGAGGTCTGGTCACATCTCTTATTTGCTAAAACTCTAAAAAAAAACCTCCCTGTTATCTACACAATGAGGTACAAATTCCTTAGCTTAGTATCCAAGGGCCTGGGCCAAGTGTCCCCTAGCTACCTTTTAGATATTCTATCATAATCTTCCCCTCCCAGACCCTACTTTCCAGCCAAATAAAGCCTGAATCTTCTCCTCTCTGTCTGTGCTCACTCCATTCCCAAGATAGGCCATGCTTTTCCCACCCTCCCCTAAGAGGATCATAAATTTAGAACTAGAAGGGTCCTTAGAGGATATCCATTCCATTCCTCTGATTTTACGTATAAGGAAACTGAGGCATAGTGAGATTAAGTAACTTACTTAACACTATCTTTTAAAGTCTGAATAAAATGCTGTTTTCTCCATCAAGCTTCCCTTAATCTCTCAGCCAGAAATGATCCGTTCCTTCTCAAAGTTCTCACCCTTAGTTGTTTGGCCTTTGAACATTTGTTGTCCAGTCTTTTCATTTGTATCCTACTATTCATCACCTCATTTGGAGTTTTCTTGGCAAAGATATTGGAATAGTTTGCCATTTCCTTCTCCAGCTCATTTTACAGATGAGGCAACTGAGGCAAACAGGGTTAAGTGACTTGCTTAGGGTCATGCAGCTAGTCTGAAGCTGCATTTCAATTTAGGTCTTCTTGGCTCCAAGCCAAGTGCCACCTAGCTTCTCTCCTTTGAACATTTTGGGGCTTAAGAAATGTTTGTTGAATGAATGCATGAAGGGAAAGAGAGAGACATGAATGTACAATGAAAAATGTGCTGGATTTGAGTCACAGGGTCTGAGTGTGAATCCTAGCCTTGCTATTTACTTCTGCATGACCTTGGGCAAGTCACTTAACCTTGTCTAAGCCTCCATTTCCTCCTCTACAAAATGAAAAGCATGTACTAGATGACCTCGGACCCTTCCTGTTCAAAATTTACCATCTTTTGATGAATGTTGGGAGCTTGTTTCCAAATCAGAAAGCCAGGTGTGTTGCACTTTCTTCTAGTACAGGACACCGATTTTGACCCTGCCACAAAGGTACTGTGTGACCTTCAATAGGTTATATAATCTTTCTGTTAGATAGATGATAGATAGATAGATAGATAGATAGATAGATAGATAGATGACAAAACTGGTAATCATGACTAAGATAAAATGGAGAGGTAGCTGATCAATTGATAATGATGATGAAAATGAATAGCGATAGATAGAGAAGTTTAGACAGATAATGCATTCATTTAGTGTTTACTATGTACCAGGCACTGTGCTGAGCCCTGGGAATACAAATCAAGTGAAAAAGGAAGAGAATCCCTGTCCTCAGAGAGCTTATATTCAAATTGGGGAAAACAACATATTGAAGGTAACTGAAAATCTGAAAGGAGTGTGGGAGGCTAAGAAAGCCAAGAGCTAGGAGCAGAGGCAGGTTAGAAGTGAGCCTGGCTAGGACGGGAACTTCCTAAAATGAAAGGTCTGGGTGGGAATTCCCCATCAGGAAAATGGGGCGGTAGAGGTGATGGCATCTCCAGCTCGAGAAGGCAGCTAGGGACTATAATGCAAACCCTTTTGTGTCTCAAGGTTATTGGGAAGAAAAAATAATTTTAAAAGTACTTTGAAAAAATCAAATAGTAATATATTGCTAATAGCAAAGGTAACAATAGTAAAAACTCCACCTTCATAACATCATAAGATCCGCTGGATGACAATTACAGTTATTAGGTATATAGCAGATTTGCTTTCTTATGTAATTTAACTGCCATTATCTCAATTGGTTTTACCACCTCTCCATAAGGAGGTTGCTACCATCCTATGTCATAATGTGGAAATTGAGGTACAAGGCTAGGGGATGGTCTGCCCTTGGCCACACAATTAACCATAATTACTAAGATCCCAGGTCATCAGACTTCCAGCCCTTTACACATGATGCCTCCCTCATCTTTCTCGGCCCTGATCACCACCATATTGCATTTCAATAGTTCTAAAAATGTCCAATGCTTGTAGTACTGCCCTAGAAAAAAGAAGGCTTCCTTTCATGTTGGCAATGGGCAAGGCGACCTTCTGTCAATGGCACACAGCCTTGCCTTCTCAGAAGCACTTCATCAGTGTGACCTGGTCTGTCCCTGGAGTTCAGATGAGGGAACCTGGGCACATGATAAAGATGTTTTGTATCTTAAAGCAGCCCAGATGTTCCAGGCACAGACAGCCACATTCCCCACACAGATGGCCAAATAGTCCCCATGACATCCGTGAATGCAGCTCCGTGCCCATTTATCACCAGCTGCAGGAAATTGCCCACTCAGGGACCTGACTGTGACTTGGAAGGTAGAGTGGAAAATCGAGAGACAGAGGTCACATGAGGGACTCCATCCACCTCACTCTGGGGGTGGCTATATTTTCGTGGTCAGCAAGTCACTCTTTCTTTGTCACCAAGTGAGAGAGCAGCTGGAAGAGAGCTATCTAAAGGTCATCTCTAGCGCAAAGATCTTTCCCCAAAGAAGTTTGATCACTCTCTCCATTGAGAATCATCAATCCACAAATATTTATTGAAAACATACTCCTGTTCAATGGCCAGCACAGTGCAGAGACAGAAGAACACAGAGACCATGAGGGATCTCATAGCAATGCTGCCCAGTGAAATGAAGAGGAGGTGGAGTTACCCACCTAGAACAGCTAGGTGGTGCAGTGGATAGGGGCCTGGAGTCAGGAAGACCTGAGTTCTCATCTAATCTCAGACACGTCCTAGCTCTGTGACCCTGGACAAGTCACTTGACTCTGTTTGCCTCAGTTTCCTCATCTGTAAAATGAGCTGAAGAAGGAAAAATGGCAAACTACTCTAGTATCTTTGCCAAGAAAACCCCAAATGGGATTATGAAGAGTTGAACATAAGTGAAAAGACTCAGCAACAAGGTGTTAGCACCATAAAAGAACAATGTCTGAGGGCAGAGAAGCAAGACAAAAGACTACCTCCCCCATTGCTCTTCTTTGTACTGAGTTCTTCTCCTGACCTCTGATGATGTCTGGGTGTTGGAATCTCCTTTAAGAATTCTTTTCCCAGCACTCCCACTCCCATTTGAATTTGGTATTTTGGTGAATTCTGGTTTGACTAAAAACTTGGTTACTTTCTTTGATCATGACCTTCCCTAGGTTTCTTCCCTTAGGCCATGTAGTTCATTCTTCTTACCTTTGATAAGGTACTCTCACCGATCCTCAGGTAGTTTTCAATCTGCCTGAGAAAATGAGACGTGGACAAATGAAATAATTAAAGAACAGAACAAGGCAGTATGTATATGTTTGAATTAAGTGGCAGTTGGTATGCCCCATCTGTAAGTTAATAGAGATTCCAAGAGAGGAAGGGTCAGTGAATGTCAGAGGTCTTGGGGAAAGCTTTTCAAGTCTGTGGTTGTAGTGGAAAGTCAGTAAGAGCTGAGCTAAAATCCTGCTTCAGACTCTTACTAGCTGTGTGATGCTGAGCAAATTATTTAACCTCTCTGTGGCTAATTTTTCTCATCTGTAAAATGAGAGGACTGGACTTAATGTCCTCCAAGATCCCTTAAATCTATGATCTATGAGTCTGTGGGCCCATGTTTAGGCTAGGCCTGAAGTCTGACCCTCTCTTATGCTTAGGGTTCTTTCGATCAAGAATAAAGAGCAATTTTATGACAAGTATGATTATTTTCTCCACTAAACCAAACAGCACATCCACTTGCAGAAACAGCAATTAACGGTGGTTATAAATTTAAAATATGCCAAAGCTATACGTTTGAAGTAATAATAGTGGCCAATTATCTTAATATTCATAATCAAACACTGGTAATTTACAACAAACCTGTTGTCGGTGGGCACCATTTTATACGGATTTGTCTAGCAATGGAAACAATGCTGTTAAACATAAAATTTCTGTAACACAGGAGAGCCAGATTTTGGGTGTGGCCTGTACTGTTTACCATCTTTACAATAATTTGAATCTAGTTGTAATCAAAAGAATATTGGACTCAAAATTAAAAGAAAGAAATATGAATCTTGTTTCTGCCACTCTCTAGCTATGTAAGCTTGGGTTATTGCTATGACTTGTCTGAGCTTCAGTTTCCTCACCCCAAAAATAGAGATGACTCTTACGCTGTTTACTTTACGCTGGGGTTGTTGAGAAGATGACATTTTGTTAACTTTAAAATGATATATAAATGTGTCCAATTATCATTATATTGTTCTTATCTTTTTATTTGCCTCCCCAGCTACATTTTGGGATAGTGAGGTGGTACAGTAGGTAGAGCACTAGGCTGAGAACCAGCAAAACTCAACTTCCCAAGTTCAAAACTCGCCTCAGATACTTACTAGCTGTGTGACCCTGGGCATGTCACTTAGCTTCATTTGCCTCAGTTTCCTCATCTGTAAAATAAGCTGGAGAAGTAAATGGCAAATCATTCCAGTATCTCTGCCAAAGAAACTCCAAATGAGGTCACGAAGAGTCAGACACAACTAAAAAACGATTGAACTGAATTACATTTGAAGTTATTTAAGGTCAAGGACTATGTTATCTATTTCTTTTGAACATTCTCACACCATTTGATATAGTATAGAGGTATGATGGCTAGTGGTTAGTAGATTGGCCGTAGAGTTAAGACCCCTAAAGGTCTACCACGATGTGATTCTAAGCCTCAGTTCTGTCACTCATGTAACGTTAGATAAATCGCTTCACCTAAACAGGCCTGGATTTCTTAGCTATAAAATGAAGAGAATAGACAGATGACCTCTAAGGTCACTGTCAGCTCTAACCTTCAGACACTTCTGGACACAGTTCGTCTTTAAGGTACCTTCCAGCCCTGATATGCCATGACGCTAGACAACGGCCATTGATGTCTTCACATTCTGTTGGTTTTCCTGCTAAATGATGATAGTGGGGTCACTTAATTGTTGACTCTCCAGAGGGACAGGCTTCAGGCCGGTTCTCCATAGATCCTATTTTTAGAAAGCTCACTTTCGGCCCCGACACTTGCATCTGTCACCAGCAGGATCAACGGCCAACATCTCATGTGTGCTCCTACTGTACTCAGGGGCCATGGCGTCAAGCCTGCCACATGACTGGAGTCTGAGGTCGTGCTGAAGGTCAGTGTCTCCCATGATACTCTGACAAGGTCTCTCTTGATAAGACCTCCTAAGGCTGATCTCTCACTGAACTCCTGGAGTTCAAAGTCAATGCTCAGTATTCCTAGGCAGTAATTAAAGTGGCTTTGCCAAAAGAAAGGTTTGAGAATAGACACAGACACACACACACGCACGCACGCACATGCCAATTAAAGCACACTGATCTTAGAAAAGTTACTTAGTTTCTCTGGGATTCAATTTCCCCATCTGTAAAATGGGCTTGGGGATGTATTGAAGTAGGTGATTTCTAAGATCCCTTTTAGTTCTAAACCTGATGATTTTATGATTTCTCAATGCATGTCCTGGGTGAAACTCTAAACTAGGAATCCCAATCCCAAAACCAAGTTTTTTCTAGTCCTGTTTTATTCACTTTCTATATAACCTTGAGCAAGAGTCTTAACCTTTCTGAGCCTCTGCTAACTCACCTTAAAATGGGTATAATAGTATCTGTCTGTCTTACAGGCTTGTTGTGAGGTTTTCAGGGGGCAAAGTAGGTAAGAGAACTTTGAAAAAAATACTATACAAATATATAATATTTATATCTAGACTGAAAAGAGGCAATCAGCAAAAACTATTGAATAGGCACAGTATGCTAAATCCTTTTTAGACCCCATGGAAGGAAGTAATGGAAATAGCTGGTACAATTTCTATCCTTGAGAAACTTATTAATGGAAGTGCTAGGATATTCACAGTAATAACTCCACACTCTTAGGGAATTGACTCAGTTAGCTTTGGGACTCTGACTTTGGTCTCTTCTCTCATTGGTGAGTTCTTCTGAGAGTCTCCATTTTGGGGAAGGATGCCACCCTTTATTCTGAGGACTTAGTCACCGTGTCCTCATGGAGGTATCGCCCATGTACCCTCCACTGTTGTGTATATATCTAAATCTGTATCTGAGCATATATTCACATGTATACATGTGTTTGTAGGTATACACACGTTATCTGTCTATACACATGTGTGTACATTATATGTAAATATAAAGACATATAATACATACATAAATATGTATATAAATATATATACACAGATGATATATATATGACATGGGTATATGTTCACACATATATAGATACATATCAATGTGTATATATAAATGCATGCAAACAAGTATATGCATATATACATCTGTGTGTATAATCACATGTATACGAAGCAAAGTCTGAGGCTATCCATTTATATACATAAACATGTACATGCATGCATGTATGCATATGTGGTATTCCAAAAGTTTTCATGAACATTTAAGATTTAATAGTATATATGTATATCCACACACTGTGCAATAACTCACATATGTGTACATGTGTATGTATACCCATATGTGCACACATATATATACGCACATACATACATACACACAGAGATACACACACATATGCATCCCCTAGCCCTAGCTTCACAAGCCATCCATCAGGTTCTAGCTAAGCATCTTGCCATGTACCCTGTCATAATATGTATATTTAAACACCCAATTTCTACCTTTTGCTCTTACATTGGGTAGGTAATCAAATCAATGATACCATTAGTACTGGAGAAGGCATGACAGCTGATTAACCTGTGACTCTACTCACTATCCCTATGACTCCCTAGACTAAAATTCCCTTCTCTAGTTAGTACTTCCTTATATGGGTTATAAGACCCCATTTATTAGATTGTAAGTTCCCCGAGAGCAAGAATTATTTCACTTTTATATTTGTATCCTTAGCACCTAGCATTCAATAGGTCCCTAATGAATGATTTTTTAAAAATTCACTCATTCATTCCGTGGCATGTTGAATAAAGTGATAATTTTGGAGTCAAGAAACCCAAATTCAAATCTACCCCAAAAGTTTATATTTACTTGTGACTGTAGACAAGTCACCTACCCTCTGTCTGCCTCAGTTTCCTCATGCTTATAATAAAGTTTAAAAATATTTTTAAAATAAAAAATAAGCTAAATGCTTTTAATAGTAACATCTGTGCTTCAGGATTATTAAGAGGACAAAATTTAAAGTACTTTGAAAATTATAAAGCATTCTATAAATATTACCAATACTACCATCATTCACTCTGTTCCTTCATAAAAGCATACACTATATACAAAATGATCAGACCATATTTAATTTATCAGAAGTGGTAAGTTTGGGGCAAGATTTTGAAGGAAGAGACAGACATGACTTTGGGTAGAAAATATTTCAGGAGAACTTTTTACGCACAACTCTGAACTATCCTCTTCCATTCTAAAGTGTTTTCTTAGGGAGATGGTTCAGTATACTGATAAGAGCCCAAGGTTTAGTTAGAGCCCTGTGACCTGGGTCCAGTTTTGGCTCTGCTATTCATTAGGCATGTCAGTAGTTGGCATTTAACTTCTCTTTGTCCAGGTTTCTTCGTCTTCCCCTCACATCTATTTCCTCCTCTCTATTTCCATAGACCTACACCCTCATGGCCACAGATGCTTTTGCTCCACACATACCATGTAGCCAAGAACACATGGTGCTTATGTTTCTGTTGTCTCCTTGTATTTATTCTTTCCTGATCTTAGGTGAATGATTATCAGAGATGGAACAGAATAGGATGCAGTGGGAGCTTCCAAGGCCATTGGTCCCCTCAGCGATAGGAGCTGGTAGTAGCAATGGCCAAATCCAATAAAGACACAGCCCTGAGGATCAACGGGCTTGACTCAGGCTAGAAATGAATCCACCTTCAAACTAAGATACCGTGTCCTACAAATAAGGTACTCACCCACTGGCTATGACTCATTCAATCTTGAATTTGGTGGGGATACTCCAAAGGGAGAAAAGTGTTCAAGGGAGGAGGGGAATCTCTTTGCTTGGGTCCACAATACCCAGGGACTGAGTGAGAATATAGAAGGGAGAGTTTGGGGAATGTTTTTGTACTTTTGTCCCTGATATTCCTTCTCAGTATATAGCCCTTCATAAAAGCTAATTGATATTAATTTATCAGAGATAGCTAAATGACTCAGTGTATAGAGTGCTGGCTTGGAGTCAAGAAGACCTGAGTTCAAATGCAACTTCAGACACTTACTAGATGTGTGACCCTGGGCAAGTCACTTAACCTCTGTTTTTCTCTGGAGAAAGGAAATGGCATACTCCAGTATCCTTGCCAAAAAAACCCCTAGGACAGTATTGGGAGCTATAGTCCATGGGGTCACGAAGAGTTGGACTAATCACATCAACAACAATTATCAAGAAATACTGGAAGGATGTTAATTGGTTTGATGATATTATGGGGAGGACTCTGGACAGATACTCATGGACATATTATTAGAGGACAAAAAGTCCTAAACCCTCATAGTTACCTATAGAGAAAAAAAGCAGTAGTTATGCTTGGAAGTAGTTCAAATAGAGATTTGGAAGAATGAGTGAGCGCCTACTCATTCAAAAAACATCAACTGTTTCATATATGCAATGCATCTTGAGATTAAAAATTAATGTCATAGTTGTTTCCCTAAAGAGACTTACACTTTAGTAGTTATGAAAACATATGGGTAAGTATAATGTATATTAGAATGTGATGAGTGCATGAGCAGAATGTAGAGTCATATGAGATTAGATAAAGAAAAGTATTTTCAATTTTTATGGGGGATTTAATTCAGGGAAGGTTTCATGGAGAAACTGTGGTTTATTAGAAAGAGTGCTAGACCCAAAGTGGGATAGACCTGAGTTACAATCATCCCTCTGACACCAGGCTGGTGAGTACCAGCCACCTCTCCACCATGCTACCTGCATCCAGATCATTGTACTCATCTCTCTCCCCCCAGACCTTATACTCTGTTACTGGAATGCTCGAATAGGTGAGCTTTTGCCTCATCTTGTCCTGAATCAGGACTCCATGTGTTTATTAGCCATCTCCATGACTTGTGACATTACCACCACCCCCTTTCTAGTTCTTTTTTATCTATTGTCTTCCTCTATTAAAATGTATATTCTTTTAAGGATTACTTGTTACTATTTCTAAATCCTGCCTTTAGCAAAGTGTTAATAATGTTCTATCTGTCTATAGATCTGTTGCCTATCTCTCTGTTTATCTGTCATCTGTCTATCCATCTATCTATGTAGCTAGCTAGCTATCATATTTAATTTATCAAACCATGGAATATTATAGTAATTTCTTAACAAATCTTTCCACTTCCCCTCTCTTCTCCCTTCTATCTATCCTTCATAGTGCTGCCAGAATAATAATTTTAAATTCGTAGATCTGGATATGGCATTGCTTTGCTCAAAAATCTCCAGTAACTCACAATGACAGATTTGTTGAAAGTTGCAAAATACTGTGAAGCCACCCAGTTTAACCTACCTCGGAATAAAAATCCATTTAACATGTCCAGGTGGGTCATCTGGCCTTGAAGACCTTCATTTGGGGTGGAGTGGGGAGAGGATGAAAGGGGAAGCCTCTACTTCCAAAGGCAATATGTTTGTATAATTCTAGTTGTTGGAAAGATGTTCTTTACATTCAGCCTAAATTGGTTATCCTGCATATTCTGCCCATTGATTGACCAGAGCTTTGTCCTCTGAAACTAAGCAAAACAAGTCCAATCCTCTTTAATATGAAAGCTTGTCAGTTTTTTGAAGACAGTTATCACATCCCTTGTTTTTTCTTCATTCAGCTAAATCTCCCTGTTCCCCTCAACTCTCTTCAATTAATGCTCAAAATGACTTGGTCTCAAGGTCTCTCATCATCCTCGTCATTTGTCAATGTCCTCCTCAATATGTATTGCCCAGGAGTGAACATTACTCCAGATATGGTAGGCAAGTGATGTAGGGGATAGAGGGGCTGGTCCTGGAATCAGGAAGTCTTAAGTTCAAATCTGACGTCAGATACTCACTAGTCATGTAGCCCTAGGCAAGTCATTTAACCTTTATATGCCTCAATTTCCTCATCTGTAAAATGGGAATAATAACAGCATCTACCTCCCAGGGTGGTTGAGGATCAAATGAGATATGTGGTAAAACACTTGGCACAGTGTCTGGACATATACAATAAGGATGATGATGATGACGATGATGATGATGATGATATGGTTTGATGAGGGCAGATTATAATACAAGTATAGTGTGGTGTTTTGGAAAGAGCAATGGCTCTGGAGTCCAAGGACTTGGTTTTTAATCCCACCTTTGACCCTTGCTACTTATATAACCTTGGGTAAGTCATCTAAACAAACTGGACATTGGCTTTCTCCCTTGTAAAATGAGGTTATTGGAGTATATGGTCTCTGAGGCCCTATTCTGCGCTGGGTTTGTGATCCTATAATCCAATGATCTCCTGTGTACCAGACATCATACCTCTCTAAATGCGGCCTAAGATCTCATTCGCCTTTTTGGCTATGTTGGTTGTTGACTCATGGTGAGCTTATAGTTCACGAAAATCCCTAGAATTTTTACACATGAGCTCCTCTCTAGCCACCCCACCCCCACCTTGTATTTATGAAGTTGATTTTTAACTCAAGTAGGAAATTACATTTTCCAATTCAATTTCATCTTTTAGAGTCAGCACATCACTGTAACCGTTGAGATCTTTTTGGATAACAATTCTAGTATCCAACATATGTTAGCAATGGATCCTTGCTAACTCTGGATTATCTTCAAATTTGATAAGCATTGCTTTATACAAGTTGCTGAACTTTACATATCCTTGCCCGTAGGTTATTTACCATTTTTATCAAGCTCTTTTGTCTGGCATTTGAGG
>NW_020952139.1:0-18380 GCF_900497805.2 Vombatus ursinus
ATTGTCCTTTTGTTGTTGTTTGTTCACATGATTGTACTCCTTGTATAAATTGTTTCCTTTGATAGAGATTTTCTGGTTCTCTAAGTGATTTTTTTTTTTAAAAAAAAAGAGGAGTCAGAACATGACTGTATTTGCTAATGTTGCTAACTCTGGATCTAAATTCCATACTGTCTCCTTGCCCTCCCTACACTATCATCCAAGCACATGCATGTATTTGTATGTGTCTATGCACAACAAAGCAATTTCCATGACCTGGTTATTGGACCATAATAATGGAAGTTTAGTCGACTAATTATAATAAATTACTTACAGTAAACAATATAGCAGGACCATAATACTTTGCTTTAGGCCTTATCCATATAATGATCCATATCTGTGATGAAGCTACCTGTTTGCCTGAATTATAGAAAATGAAGAAGCGATGCTTCCTCTTTCTCCATCTGACTCTTAAAAGTCTCAATTATCTCCTCTAGAAAATCTTTCCATGCTCTCAAATCCCAATTCAAACAAAATAGATAAATAGGGAAAAGTAGAGGGTTTGTACTGAAGGTCAGTCTGAAGTATTTTTATGCCCTTTGGAGTTCAGAGTATTTCTTTTTACTTTTCTCATTATTGTCCACTGTGCTTTCCTTTTAGCTTCTGCAGAATGGAATTTGATTGCTGAGGATGTATCATTTTGAGAAGTATTCCTCCATAAGAAAACAAAGCAGAGGTCTAATGGAGTTTTGATAAAATGTGATTTTACTCCCATCGGAGAAAATAACTCACCATGAATGCTATACTGATAGTGGGTCAATTGGACCTTTTTTCTCTAAGAAGAGTCCATTGCTCTCTAAACCACAAAGAGCACCCAATCTGGATCTTTATTCAT
The DNA here is from genome assembly GCF_900497805.2 of Vombatus ursinus. Taxonomy (NCBI): domain Eukaryota; kingdom Metazoa; phylum Chordata; class Mammalia; order Diprotodontia; family Vombatidae; genus Vombatus; species Vombatus ursinus. The sequence continues at coordinate 872 of NW_020952139.1, forward strand.
ACTTCCAGGAAACATAGACGCAATTGATTTATACCTGAAGAGGCTAGGTATGGGGTGTCTTACTTCCTTTGAGCCTTATATGAGGCAGTACAATATTTCCACTCAAAACTGCCATGATATTAAGCTTGACAAAGAAGATACAGCAGAGCAAATAGTGTTCCTTCATGTCTTGGTACCACAAGAATACTAGATATTTTAGGAAAAAATCAGAAATGTAAATACTCCATTTGTTAGAAATATTTCAGGGCAGATGACACTGACTAGTAAAGCAGATGAACTATGAGTGAACATGAAAAAGATGGAAGACATAAATGCTTTCCTTATAATGAAATTAGAAAAAGATATCAGCAGTCCTAAGCAATGACTTCACTCTTTTAGTGTCCACAGAAATCTTAGTTCCATTGGCGCACAAAACTGGATGGCTAACTTATACAACAATGTATAAGGCAGCGTAATTGTAAGAAATAACTTCATCTCTAAGCCAGGGAAAGGAAGGGAAGGCAAAAAGGGAAGGGAGAAATTTTAAAACAAAGGTCAAAAATTAAGAGTCTTAGGAGTCAAAACAATGAAAGAAAAAAGTAAATCAATGAAAAACAATTTTAGTACAGAGACTTGAGAAGGAAGGAAGTCAGAGAACACAATCCATGAAAAAGAAGAATGGCCATATATATGGTCTTAAGAATTCCAACACAATAAAAACCAAGGTTGGCTCAAATGAAAAACAGAATGAATGACCAAACAGTTAAATCAAGAGAAGTGACTGAGCCAATAATTATTGATCTTATTCATGCTTTCCACTTTACAGTTTTGCAGAATAGTTATAACTTCAAACACTTCATTTTGGTGTGTGGTTTACTAGCAAAAATTGCTTTATCAGTTTCCTTTCAGATGTAAATCTGATTATACCTTTTTTGAAAGAAGCCATCACATATTAACTAATAAAAGATGAGTCTACCGTGACTACACCAAAAATAAGCCAAAATGTATGTTTAAACACAGCACTCATAGCTTGTTTAACTGAAAAAAATCTATAAATAATTACGTGAAAGTAATATATTGGCTGAGGAATAAAAAGGGTAAGTAAAAAAGTTTCAGTGGTGAAAAGGGCAACTCATTGATTCCATAATTACAAGTCCTCCCAAAGTGCCATAATATTCATTCTGCTTTTATTCACTATTGCAAAGCCTTTGACTCAGTCCTGTACTTGAGACTTATTCGTGTACTTCAAGCATATAAAACAGACTCGTGTATAGTTGGAACATTAGAATATTTGATATTCATGTGAAAAACTATTCTAATTTGAAATGCACCACCAACACAGCATCAAAGGGAATTGATTTAAAATTTGGCATTTCTCTGAGTGACAGTTTCAGCCCATTATGGTTCTGTCTACTCTTAAATCCATTATCATTTAGCCTTAAGTGCTGCATTATCTCTTCTAAGTAGAACTAAGTATGATTTCTAAAGTAAAGAGAAAATCAAACCAAAGCAACTTATTATTCACTTAATAAAAATGGATGGAATCTTGCTATGTCAATTGAAAATACTTTAAATAGCTTGTACATCCTACAGCATCTTTCTCAAATTTTACCAAAGTGTCATTTAGATTTGGCTACTGTAAAATTCTTTTAAATGGAAAAAATAGTTATTTTTGTTTTGTTCGGTTTTATTTTTAAGACTGGATCTCCCTAAATCACCCAGATAGGGTGGCTCCCCACAAATAGGAGCTTATCACATTAATACCAAAATAGTGTGGTCAGTCACAACTGTAAAATTCTTATTATGAATGAAGAAAGATAAAAGTGATACTAGCACATACCTTGGTCACCTCTAGGCCAGACACATCAAGCACAAAGATAGCAAAGAGAAGGCTATAGCTGAATATATTAAAAGGCTCATTAGAACCATGAGTTCAAAGATGAATAGGAAGTAAACATTCAGAGCAATGAACCCCTCTACAATAGCACTCTTAATGTACATCTTCAGCATTGTAAGATGGATAAGAGATTTGGAAAATATCCACACAAAAACCCATACTGTTAGCAAAACATAGAGCCCATCACCCTCATACTTACTTATCCCAAAGGATAAGGGGATTGCTTGAAAATTCTTAATTCTTATTTATTTATTTTTAGCATTTTTAAATTCTGAGTTTAAATTTTCTCCCTTCTTCTACCCACTGAGAAGGCAAGCAGTAAGATATCAATTATGCAAGTTAAATAATGTAAAACATATTTCCACATTACTCATGTCACAAAAAGCAAGAAAAATAAAGGAAATGAAAAAAGTATACTTCAATTTGCACTTAGAGTACATCAGTTCTCTCTCTGGAGATGGATAGAACTTTTCATTGTGAGTCCTTCAGAATTATATTGATCAGAGTAGTTAAGTCTTTCACAGTCAATCATCATAAAAATATTGCTGTTACTGTGTACAATGATTTTATTCTACTCACTTCACTCCACATCAATTCATACATTTTTCTGAAACCATCCTTCTCATCATTTCTTATAGCACAATAATATTCCATCACAATCATTTACTACAACCTGTTCAGCCATCCCGCAACTGATGAGGATTCCCTCAATTTTCAATTCTTTGCCACCACAAAAAGAGCTGCTATAAATATTTTTGTACCTTTTTCTTTGATTTCTTTGGGATACAGACCTAGTAGTGGTGTTATTGCTGGGTTGAAAGGTATGCAGAGTTTCGAAGCCCTTTGGAAAAAATTCCAAATTGTTCTCCAGCATGTTGGACCAGTTCACAACTCCACCAACAGTACATTAGTGTCTCTATTTTTCTATATCCTCTCTAGTATTTGTCATTTTCCTTTTCAGTCATATCTTGTTGTTGTTGTTCAGTTATTCTGATCTTGTCAGACTCTCCGTGACAGTGTTTGGGGTTTCCTTGGCAAAGATGCTAGAATGGTTTGCTTTATCATTCTCCAGCTCATTTTACAGATTAGGAACTGAGGCAAACAGGGTTAAGTGGCTTGCCCATGGTCACACAGCTACTAAGTGTTTGAAGCCATATTTGAACTCATGAAGATGAGTCTTCCTGACTTCAGGCTCAGCACTCTATCCAATGTGTTACCTACCTGCCCTCTGTCATACTAGCTAATCTGATTGGTATAAGGTGGTAGTTCAGAGTTGTTTTAATTTGAATTTCTCCAATTGTTAATGATTTAAAGCATTTTTCCCATGATTATTAATAGCTTTGATTTCTTCTTCTGAAAACTGCCTGTCCATATTCTTTGACTATTTATTAATTGGGGGAATGGCTCTTATTTTTTATAAACTTGACACAGTTCCCTACCTATTAGAGAAGTAAGTCCTTTATCAGAGAAATTTACTGTAAAAAATGTTGATATTACTTCATTGTCTATGATAACTTTTAGCAAGATGTAGTTCCCCTGATTATCTCTATTAATTAGGTCTGTTTTTACTTTTCCTTTGTTTGAGATCATGATTGCTACCCCTGCCTTTTTTTACTTCAGCTGAAGTATAATAGATTCTGCTCCAGTCCTGCATTTTAACTCTATGTGTTTTGTTTTTTCAAGCGTGTTTCTTATATACAATGTATTGTTGGATCTTGGGTTCCAATCCAATCTATTATCCACTTCCATTTTACCAATGTGTCCATCTCATTCATATTTACAGTTATGATTACTGACTGTGTATTTCCCTCCATCCTATTTTCTTCTTTTTATCCTTCTCTTTCTCTTTTTACCCTGTCCTTCCTCAGAAGTTATTATTATTTTTTTTTGCTTCTGACCACTCCCTTGAACTACCCTCTCTTTTATTACTTCTTCCTTTTCTCTTATCTCCTTCCCCTCATACTTCCTGGTTGGATAAGATAGATTCTGTAATCAGTTGAATCTCTGTGTGTCTGTGTATTCTTCCCTCTTCAAACCAATTCTAATGAGAGTGAGGTTCAAACACTACCTACTCCCCATTTTTCCTCCACTGTAAAAGCTATTACTTGTGTGCCTCTCTTATGTGAGGCAATTTTCCCCATTCTTCCCTTCCCTTCCACCTTCTTCCAGTGTATCCCTCTTTTTCACCCCTTCATTTTTTTTAGATCATCCCAACCTAAAGAACTCAAACCTGTGCTCTCTGTCTATATAAACTCCTTCTAATAATAATGATAAAGTTCTTAGGAGTTACATATATTAGCTTTCCATATAGGCATGTAAACACTTTAATCTTATAGAGTCCCTTAGGATTTTTTTTTCATGAATACTTTTTTATGCTTCTCTTGCGTATTATGTTTGAATGCCAAAATTTCTATTCAACTCTGGTCTTTTCATCAGGAAACCTTGAAAGTCCTCTGTTTCATTTAGCATCCATTTTTTTCCCTGAAGGATTATATTCAGTTTTTCTGGGTAGGGTATTCTTGGCTGTAATCTTAACTCCTTTGCTTACCAGAATATCATATTCCAAGCTCTCTGCCTCTTTAACATGGAAACTGCTAAATCTTGTGTGATCCTGATTGTGGCTGCACAATATTTTAATGGTTTATTTCTGGTGGCTTGATATATTTTCTCCTTGACCTAGGAGTTCTAGAATTTGACTGTAATATTCTTGGAAGTTTTCATTTTGGGATCTCTTTCAGTAGATAATTAGTGGATTCTTTCAATTTCTATTTTACCCTCTGGTCATAAAATATTGGGACAATTTTCCTTGATAATTTCTTGAAATATAATATCTAGGCTTTTTTTTATCATGGCTTTCAGGTAGTCCAATAATTCTTAAATGATCTCTCCTTAATCTACTTCACGGGTTACTTATTTTTCCGATGAGATATTTCACAATTTCTTCTATTTTTTCATTCTTTTGACTTTGTTTTATTGTTTTTTGATGTCTCATTGAGTCATTAGTTTCCACTTACCCCATTCTAATTTTTAAGGAATTATTTTCTCTAGTGAACTTTTGTAATTCTTTCCATTTGGCCAATTCTGTTTTTTAAAGTGTTATTTTCTTCAGTATTTTCGTGCCTCTTTTTACCACGCTGTTAATTCATTTTTTATAATTTCCTTGAATCACTCATTTCTTTTCCTAATTTTTCTTCTGTCATGCTTATCTCTTTCTTTAACTCCTCAAGGAATTCTTGCCGGGCTTGTCTCTAATTTGCAGAGTAAGTTTGCAGTGAGCCTTTAGAGAATGAACTAATATCCTAATATTTTTCTTTAATTACAAAAAACAATTACTTTATCCACCTGTTCAATAGTTTGGGTACCATAAATATAAAAGAATAGCAGGAAAACAGCAACTTGTCCCAGGACCGTTTCTATCCAAACCCTATCAAAATTTTAAAAAAATTAAAAGGAAAAGAAGATGATGATGATGATAATGAACAATTCAATCAATAAACTAAAAGTGGATTATTATCACAGAAAAACTGTTGACCACAATTACCCACACATAACTAATGAGAATGAGATGAATGAAAAAAGCCATTGAAATAAATATTTAGAAAGATCTCTAAGGTTCTCAAAGCATTTTACAAGGATTATCTCATTTGAGCTTTGCAACAACCCTGTTAGGTAATTCCATCTTTTTATCTCCCATTTTACAAATGAGGAGACTGAGGCTTACCATGGTTACCTGATATACTCATGGTCATGGAACAAGTAAGCATTCATTGTTACTGAACAAAGTTGCCTCTATTGAAAAAAAAAAAAAAAAAGACCTATGTTACGAACAGACCCATAATTACCATAACAATCTGAAGCTGTATAGTTCAGTGGCTACAAAACTAGGCTAGAATCAGGAGTCTTTTTATTCTTCAGTTTTTTCAGTCATGTCAACTCTTCATGACCCCATTTGGGGATTTTTTGGCAAAGATACTGGAGAGGTTTGCCATTTCCTTCTCCAGCTCATTTTACAGAGGAAGAAACTGAGGTAGACAGAGTTAAGTGATTCACCCAGCGTCACACAGCTAGCGAATGTCTAAGGCCAGATTTGAACTCAGGAAGATGAGTCTTCCTGACTTTTGACTTGGTTGTCTATCTACTGTACCACCTAGCTGCCCTATCAGAAGTCTTATGTACTTTTAGACTGATGCTAAGTCTGAGTCTCTTACTATACCATGTGGAAATATTCCATTTTTCCCATGAAAGCTGAGATGAGCAATACTTCAATAGCTTATCAGATCTATCATCCCATTGTTGTAGATTTCAACTGAAGTCCCATCTTCTCCTTCATTATCAGTGTTTTCCCTCTGTTGATTATCTCCAATTTATCCTCTATATATTGTGTTTGTACATAGTTGTTTACATGCTGTTTCTCCCATTAGACTGTGACCTCCTTAAGGTCAGGAACTGGGTCTGGTGGATTTGTTTGTTTGTTTCTTTTTTGCCTGTCTTTGTATCCTCGGCGCTTAGCACAGTGCCTGGAACACAGTATGTACTTAATAAATGCTAGTTGAGATGGTCCAACTGGGGAGGTAAGAATCAAAAATAGTGTGTGTGTGTGTGTGTGTGTGTTGGGGGCATGTGACTTTTTATACTCATATCATAGATCCATTTCTATTTTTCTGCTCATCTCTCATTTGTCTGATTTTTCCTCTAGTTTCTTACATGATCTTTCTACATCTAGCTTCTAGCTTGTTCCAATCCATCTTTTATAGGATTGTCAGAGTAATGTTCCAAATGCAGAGGTCTGGTCACATCTCTTATTTGCTAAAACTCTAAAAAAAAACCTCCCTGTTATCTACACAATGAGGTACAAATTCCTTAGCTTAGTATCCAAGGGCCTGGGCCAAGTGTCCCCTAGCTACCTTTTAGATATTCTATCATAATCTTCCCCTCCCAGACCCTACTTTCCAGCCAAATAAAGCCTGAATCTTCTCCTCTCTGTCTGTGCTCACTCCATTCCCAAGATAGGCCATGCTTTTCCCACCCTCCCCTAAGAGGATCATAAATTTAGAACTAGAAGGGTCCTTAGAGGATATCCATTCCATTCCTCTGATTTTACGTATAAGGAAACTGAGGCATAGTGAGATTAAGTAACTTACTTAACACTATCTTTTAAAGTCTGAATAAAATGCTGTTTTCTCCATCAAGCTTCCCTTAATCTCTCAGCCAGAAATGATCCGTTCCTTCTCAAAGTTCTCACCCTTAGTTGTTTGGCCTTTGAACATTTGTTGTCCAGTCTTTTCATTTGTATCCTACTATTCATCACCTCATTTGGAGTTTTCTTGGCAAAGATATTGGAATAGTTTGCCATTTCCTTCTCCAGCTCATTTTACAGATGAGGCAACTGAGGCAAACAGGGTTAAGTGACTTGCTTAGGGTCATGCAGCTAGTCTGAAGCTGCATTTCAATTTAGGTCTTCTTGGCTCCAAGCCAAGTGCCACCTAGCTTCTCTCCTTTGAACATTTTGGGGCTTAAGAAATGTTTGTTGAATGAATGCATGAAGGGAAAGAGAGAGACATGAATGTACAATGAAAAATGTGCTGGATTTGAGTCACAGGGTCTGAGTGTGAATCCTAGCCTTGCTATTTACTTCTGCATGACCTTGGGCAAGTCACTTAACCTTGTCTAAGCCTCCATTTCCTCCTCTACAAAATGAAAAGCATGTACTAGATGACCTCGGACCCTTCCTGTTCAAAATTTACCATCTTTTGATGAATGTTGGGAGCTTGTTTCCAAATCAGAAAGCCAGGTGTGTTGCACTTTCTTCTAGTACAGGACACCGATTTTGACCCTGCCACAAAGGTACTGTGTGACCTTCAATAGGTTATATAATCTTTCTGTTAGATAGATGATAGATAGATAGATAGATAGATAGATAGATAGATAGATGACAAAACTGGTAATCATGACTAAGATAAAATGGAGAGGTAGCTGATCAATTGATAATGATGATGAAAATGAATAGCGATAGATAGAGAAGTTTAGACAGATAATGCATTCATTTAGTGTTTACTATGTACCAGGCACTGTGCTGAGCCCTGGGAATACAAATCAAGTGAAAAAGGAAGAGAATCCCTGTCCTCAGAGAGCTTATATTCAAATTGGGGAAAACAACATATTGAAGGTAACTGAAAATCTGAAAGGAGTGTGGGAGGCTAAGAAAGCCAAGAGCTAGGAGCAGAGGCAGGTTAGAAGTGAGCCTGGCTAGGACGGGAACTTCCTAAAATGAAAGGTCTGGGTGGGAATTCCCCATCAGGAAAATGGGGCGGTAGAGGTGATGGCATCTCCAGCTCGAGAAGGCAGCTAGGGACTATAATGCAAACCCTTTTGTGTCTCAAGGTTATTGGGAAGAAAAAATAATTTTAAAAGTACTTTGAAAAAATCAAATAGTAATATATTGCTAATAGCAAAGGTAACAATAGTAAAAACTCCACCTTCATAACATCATAAGATCCGCTGGATGACAATTACAGTTATTAGGTATATAGCAGATTTGCTTTCTTATGTAATTTAACTGCCATTATCTCAATTGGTTTTACCACCTCTCCATAAGGAGGTTGCTACCATCCTATGTCATAATGTGGAAATTGAGGTACAAGGCTAGGGGATGGTCTGCCCTTGGCCACACAATTAACCATAATTACTAAGATCCCAGGTCATCAGACTTCCAGCCCTTTACACATGATGCCTCCCTCATCTTTCTCGGCCCTGATCACCACCATATTGCATTTCAATAGTTCTAAAAATGTCCAATGCTTGTAGTACTGCCCTAGAAAAAAGAAGGCTTCCTTTCATGTTGGCAATGGGCAAGGCGACCTTCTGTCAATGGCACACAGCCTTGCCTTCTCAGAAGCACTTCATCAGTGTGACCTGGTCTGTCCCTGGAGTTCAGATGAGGGAACCTGGGCACATGATAAAGATGTTTTGTATCTTAAAGCAGCCCAGATGTTCCAGGCACAGACAGCCACATTCCCCACACAGATGGCCAAATAGTCCCCATGACATCCGTGAATGCAGCTCCGTGCCCATTTATCACCAGCTGCAGGAAATTGCCCACTCAGGGACCTGACTGTGACTTGGAAGGTAGAGTGGAAAATCGAGAGACAGAGGTCACATGAGGGACTCCATCCACCTCACTCTGGGGGTGGCTATATTTTCGTGGTCAGCAAGTCACTCTTTCTTTGTCACCAAGTGAGAGAGCAGCTGGAAGAGAGCTATCTAAAGGTCATCTCTAGCGCAAAGATCTTTCCCCAAAGAAGTTTGATCACTCTCTCCATTGAGAATCATCAATCCACAAATATTTATTGAAAACATACTCCTGTTCAATGGCCAGCACAGTGCAGAGACAGAAGAACACAGAGACCATGAGGGATCTCATAGCAATGCTGCCCAGTGAAATGAAGAGGAGGTGGAGTTACCCACCTAGAACAGCTAGGTGGTGCAGTGGATAGGGGCCTGGAGTCAGGAAGACCTGAGTTCTCATCTAATCTCAGACACGTCCTAGCTCTGTGACCCTGGACAAGTCACTTGACTCTGTTTGCCTCAGTTTCCTCATCTGTAAAATGAGCTGAAGAAGGAAAAATGGCAAACTACTCTAGTATCTTTGCCAAGAAAACCCCAAATGGGATTATGAAGAGTTGAACATAAGTGAAAAGACTCAGCAACAAGGTGTTAGCACCATAAAAGAACAATGTCTGAGGGCAGAGAAGCAAGACAAAAGACTACCTCCCCCATTGCTCTTCTTTGTACTGAGTTCTTCTCCTGACCTCTGATGATGTCTGGGTGTTGGAATCTCCTTTAAGAATTCTTTTCCCAGCACTCCCACTCCCATTTGAATTTGGTATTTTGGTGAATTCTGGTTTGACTAAAAACTTGGTTACTTTCTTTGATCATGACCTTCCCTAGGTTTCTTCCCTTAGGCCATGTAGTTCATTCTTCTTACCTTTGATAAGGTACTCTCACCGATCCTCAGGTAGTTTTCAATCTGCCTGAGAAAATGAGACGTGGACAAATGAAATAATTAAAGAACAGAACAAGGCAGTATGTATATGTTTGAATTAAGTGGCAGTTGGTATGCCCCATCTGTAAGTTAATAGAGATTCCAAGAGAGGAAGGGTCAGTGAATGTCAGAGGTCTTGGGGAAAGCTTTTCAAGTCTGTGGTTGTAGTGGAAAGTCAGTAAGAGCTGAGCTAAAATCCTGCTTCAGACTCTTACTAGCTGTGTGATGCTGAGCAAATTATTTAACCTCTCTGTGGCTAATTTTTCTCATCTGTAAAATGAGAGGACTGGACTTAATGTCCTCCAAGATCCCTTAAATCTATGATCTATGAGTCTGTGGGCCCATGTTTAGGCTAGGCCTGAAGTCTGACCCTCTCTTATGCTTAGGGTTCTTTCGATCAAGAATAAAGAGCAATTTTATGACAAGTATGATTATTTTCTCCACTAAACCAAACAGCACATCCACTTGCAGAAACAGCAATTAACGGTGGTTATAAATTTAAAATATGCCAAAGCTATACGTTTGAAGTAATAATAGTGGCCAATTATCTTAATATTCATAATCAAACACTGGTAATTTACAACAAACCTGTTGTCGGTGGGCACCATTTTATACGGATTTGTCTAGCAATGGAAACAATGCTGTTAAACATAAAATTTCTGTAACACAGGAGAGCCAGATTTTGGGTGTGGCCTGTACTGTTTACCATCTTTACAATAATTTGAATCTAGTTGTAATCAAAAGAATATTGGACTCAAAATTAAAAGAAAGAAATATGAATCTTGTTTCTGCCACTCTCTAGCTATGTAAGCTTGGGTTATTGCTATGACTTGTCTGAGCTTCAGTTTCCTCACCCCAAAAATAGAGATGACTCTTACGCTGTTTACTTTACGCTGGGGTTGTTGAGAAGATGACATTTTGTTAACTTTAAAATGATATATAAATGTGTCCAATTATCATTATATTGTTCTTATCTTTTTATTTGCCTCCCCAGCTACATTTTGGGATAGTGAGGTGGTACAGTAGGTAGAGCACTAGGCTGAGAACCAGCAAAACTCAACTTCCCAAGTTCAAAACTCGCCTCAGATACTTACTAGCTGTGTGACCCTGGGCATGTCACTTAGCTTCATTTGCCTCAGTTTCCTCATCTGTAAAATAAGCTGGAGAAGTAAATGGCAAATCATTCCAGTATCTCTGCCAAAGAAACTCCAAATGAGGTCACGAAGAGTCAGACACAACTAAAAAACGATTGAACTGAATTACATTTGAAGTTATTTAAGGTCAAGGACTATGTTATCTATTTCTTTTGAACATTCTCACACCATTTGATATAGTATAGAGGTATGATGGCTAGTGGTTAGTAGATTGGCCGTAGAGTTAAGACCCCTAAAGGTCTACCACGATGTGATTCTAAGCCTCAGTTCTGTCACTCATGTAACGTTAGATAAATCGCTTCACCTAAACAGGCCTGGATTTCTTAGCTATAAAATGAAGAGAATAGACAGATGACCTCTAAGGTCACTGTCAGCTCTAACCTTCAGACACTTCTGGACACAGTTCGTCTTTAAGGTACCTTCCAGCCCTGATATGCCATGACGCTAGACAACGGCCATTGATGTCTTCACATTCTGTTGGTTTTCCTGCTAAATGATGATAGTGGGGTCACTTAATTGTTGACTCTCCAGAGGGACAGGCTTCAGGCCGGTTCTCCATAGATCCTATTTTTAGAAAGCTCACTTTCGGCCCCGACACTTGCATCTGTCACCAGCAGGATCAACGGCCAACATCTCATGTGTGCTCCTACTGTACTCAGGGGCCATGGCGTCAAGCCTGCCACATGACTGGAGTCTGAGGTCGTGCTGAAGGTCAGTGTCTCCCATGATACTCTGACAAGGTCTCTCTTGATAAGACCTCCTAAGGCTGATCTCTCACTGAACTCCTGGAGTTCAAAGTCAATGCTCAGTATTCCTAGGCAGTAATTAAAGTGGCTTTGCCAAAAGAAAGGTTTGAGAATAGACACAGACACACACACACGCACGCACGCACATGCCAATTAAAGCACACTGATCTTAGAAAAGTTACTTAGTTTCTCTGGGATTCAATTTCCCCATCTGTAAAATGGGCTTGGGGATGTATTGAAGTAGGTGATTTCTAAGATCCCTTTTAGTTCTAAACCTGATGATTTTATGATTTCTCAATGCATGTCCTGGGTGAAACTCTAAACTAGGAATCCCAATCCCAAAACCAAGTTTTTTCTAGTCCTGTTTTATTCACTTTCTATATAACCTTGAGCAAGAGTCTTAACCTTTCTGAGCCTCTGCTAACTCACCTTAAAATGGGTATAATAGTATCTGTCTGTCTTACAGGCTTGTTGTGAGGTTTTCAGGGGGCAAAGTAGGTAAGAGAACTTTGAAAAAAATACTATACAAATATATAATATTTATATCTAGACTGAAAAGAGGCAATCAGCAAAAACTATTGAATAGGCACAGTATGCTAAATCCTTTTTAGACCCCATGGAAGGAAGTAATGGAAATAGCTGGTACAATTTCTATCCTTGAGAAACTTATTAATGGAAGTGCTAGGATATTCACAGTAATAACTCCACACTCTTAGGGAATTGACTCAGTTAGCTTTGGGACTCTGACTTTGGTCTCTTCTCTCATTGGTGAGTTCTTCTGAGAGTCTCCATTTTGGGGAAGGATGCCACCCTTTATTCTGAGGACTTAGTCACCGTGTCCTCATGGAGGTATCGCCCATGTACCCTCCACTGTTGTGTATATATCTAAATCTGTATCTGAGCATATATTCACATGTATACATGTGTTTGTAGGTATACACACGTTATCTGTCTATACACATGTGTGTACATTATATGTAAATATAAAGACATATAATACATACATAAATATGTATATAAATATATATACACAGATGATATATATATGACATGGGTATATGTTCACACATATATAGATACATATCAATGTGTATATATAAATGCATGCAAACAAGTATATGCATATATACATCTGTGTGTATAATCACATGTATACGAAGCAAAGTCTGAGGCTATCCATTTATATACATAAACATGTACATGCATGCATGTATGCATATGTGGTATTCCAAAAGTTTTCATGAACATTTAAGATTTAATAGTATATATGTATATCCACACACTGTGCAATAACTCACATATGTGTACATGTGTATGTATACCCATATGTGCACACATATATATACGCACATACATACATACACACAGAGATACACACACATATGCATCCCCTAGCCCTAGCTTCACAAGCCATCCATCAGGTTCTAGCTAAGCATCTTGCCATGTACCCTGTCATAATATGTATATTTAAACACCCAATTTCTACCTTTTGCTCTTACATTGGGTAGGTAATCAAATCAATGATACCATTAGTACTGGAGAAGGCATGACAGCTGATTAACCTGTGACTCTACTCACTATCCCTATGACTCCCTAGACTAAAATTCCCTTCTCTAGTTAGTACTTCCTTATATGGGTTATAAGACCCCATTTATTAGATTGTAAGTTCCCCGAGAGCAAGAATTATTTCACTTTTATATTTGTATCCTTAGCACCTAGCATTCAATAGGTCCCTAATGAATGATTTTTTAAAAATTCACTCATTCATTCCGTGGCATGTTGAATAAAGTGATAATTTTGGAGTCAAGAAACCCAAATTCAAATCTACCCCAAAAGTTTATATTTACTTGTGACTGTAGACAAGTCACCTACCCTCTGTCTGCCTCAGTTTCCTCATGCTTATAATAAAGTTTAAAAATATTTTTAAAATAAAAAATAAGCTAAATGCTTTTAATAGTAACATCTGTGCTTCAGGATTATTAAGAGGACAAAATTTAAAGTACTTTGAAAATTATAAAGCATTCTATAAATATTACCAATACTACCATCATTCACTCTGTTCCTTCATAAAAGCATACACTATATACAAAATGATCAGACCATATTTAATTTATCAGAAGTGGTAAGTTTGGGGCAAGATTTTGAAGGAAGAGACAGACATGACTTTGGGTAGAAAATATTTCAGGAGAACTTTTTACGCACAACTCTGAACTATCCTCTTCCATTCTAAAGTGTTTTCTTAGGGAGATGGTTCAGTATACTGATAAGAGCCCAAGGTTTAGTTAGAGCCCTGTGACCTGGGTCCAGTTTTGGCTCTGCTATTCATTAGGCATGTCAGTAGTTGGCATTTAACTTCTCTTTGTCCAGGTTTCTTCGTCTTCCCCTCACATCTATTTCCTCCTCTCTATTTCCATAGACCTACACCCTCATGGCCACAGATGCTTTTGCTCCACACATACCATGTAGCCAAGAACACATGGTGCTTATGTTTCTGTTGTCTCCTTGTATTTATTCTTTCCTGATCTTAGGTGAATGATTATCAGAGATGGAACAGAATAGGATGCAGTGGGAGCTTCCAAGGCCATTGGTCCCCTCAGCGATAGGAGCTGGTAGTAGCAATGGCCAAATCCAATAAAGACACAGCCCTGAGGATCAACGGGCTTGACTCAGGCTAGAAATGAATCCACCTTCAAACTAAGATACCGTGTCCTACAAATAAGGTACTCACCCACTGGCTATGACTCATTCAATCTTGAATTTGGTGGGGATACTCCAAAGGGAGAAAAGTGTTCAAGGGAGGAGGGGAATCTCTTTGCTTGGGTCCACAATACCCAGGGACTGAGTGAGAATATAGAAGGGAGAGTTTGGGGAATGTTTTTGTACTTTTGTCCCTGATATTCCTTCTCAGTATATAGCCCTTCATAAAAGCTAATTGATATTAATTTATCAGAGATAGCTAAATGACTCAGTGTATAGAGTGCTGGCTTGGAGTCAAGAAGACCTGAGTTCAAATGCAACTTCAGACACTTACTAGATGTGTGACCCTGGGCAAGTCACTTAACCTCTGTTTTTCTCTGGAGAAAGGAAATGGCATACTCCAGTATCCTTGCCAAAAAAACCCCTAGGACAGTATTGGGAGCTATAGTCCATGGGGTCACGAAGAGTTGGACTAATCACATCAACAACAATTATCAAGAAATACTGGAAGGATGTTAATTGGTTTGATGATATTATGGGGAGGACTCTGGACAGATACTCATGGACATATTATTAGAGGACAAAAAGTCCTAAACCCTCATAGTTACCTATAGAGAAAAAAAGCAGTAGTTATGCTTGGAAGTAGTTCAAATAGAGATTTGGAAGAATGAGTGAGCGCCTACTCATTCAAAAAACATCAACTGTTTCATATATGCAATGCATCTTGAGATTAAAAATTAATGTCATAGTTGTTTCCCTAAAGAGACTTACACTTTAGTAGTTATGAAAACATATGGGTAAGTATAATGTATATTAGAATGTGATGAGTGCATGAGCAGAATGTAGAGTCATATGAGATTAGATAAAGAAAAGTATTTTCAATTTTTATGGGGGATTTAATTCAGGGAAGGTTTCATGGAGAAACTGTGGTTTATTAGAAAGAGTGCTAGACCCAAAGTGGGATAGACCTGAGTTACAATCATCCCTCTGACACCAGGCTGGTGAGTACCAGCCACCTCTCCACCATGCTACCTGCATCCAGATCATTGTACTCATCTCTCTCCCCCCAGACCTTATACTCTGTTACTGGAATGCTCGAATAGGTGAGCTTTTGCCTCATCTTGTCCTGAATCAGGACTCCATGTGTTTATTAGCCATCTCCATGACTTGTGACATTACCACCACCCCCTTTCTAGTTCTTTTTTATCTATTGTCTTCCTCTATTAAAATGTATATTCTTTTAAGGATTACTTGTTACTATTTCTAAATCCTGCCTTTAGCAAAGTGTTAATAATGTTCTATCTGTCTATAGATCTGTTGCCTATCTCTCTGTTTATCTGTCATCTGTCTATCCATCTATCTATGTAGCTAGCTAGCTATCATATTTAATTTATCAAACCATGGAATATTATAGTAATTTCTTAACAAATCTTTCCACTTCCCCTCTCTTCTCCCTTCTATCTATCCTTCATAGTGCTGCCAGAATAATAATTTTAAATTCGTAGATCTGGATATGGCATTGCTTTGCTCAAAAATCTCCAGTAACTCACAATGACAGATTTGTTGAAAGTTGCAAAATACTGTGAAGCCACCCAGTTTAACCTACCTCGGAATAAAAATCCATTTAACATGTCCAGGTGGGTCATCTGGCCTTGAAGACCTTCATTTGGGGTGGAGTGGGGAGAGGATGAAAGGGGAAGCCTCTACTTCCAAAGGCAATATGTTTGTATAATTCTAGTTGTTGGAAAGATGTTCTTTACATTCAGCCTAAATTGGTTATCCTGCATATTCTGCCCATTGATTGACCAGAGCTTTGTCCTCTGAAACTAAGCAAAACAAGTCCAATCCTCTTTAATATGAAAGCTTGTCAGTTTTTTGAAGACAGTTATCACATCCCTTGTTTTTTCTTCATTCAGCTAAATCTCCCTGTTCCCCTCAACTCTCTTCAATTAATGCTCAAAATGACTTGGTCTCAAGGTCTCTCATCATCCTCGTCATTTGTCAATGTCCTCCTCAATATGTATTGCCCAGGAGTGAACATTACTCCAGATATGGTAGGCAAGTGATGTAGGGGATAGAGGGGCTGGTCCTGGAATCAGGAAGTCTTAAGTTCAAATCTGACGTCAGATACTCACTAGTCATGTAGCCCTAGGCAAGTCATTTAACCTTTATATGCCTCAATTTCCTCATCTGTAAAATGGGAATAATAACAGCATCTACCTCCCAGGGTGGTTGAGGATCAAATGAGATATGTGGTAAAACACTTGGCACAGTGTCTGGACATATACAATAAGGATGATGATGATGACGATGATGATGATGATGATATGGTTTGATGAGGGCAGATTATAATACAAGTATAGTGTGGTGTTTTGGAAAGAGCAATGGCTCTGGAGTCCAAGGACTTGGTTTTTAATCCCACCTTTGACCCTTGCTACTTATATAACCTTGGGTAAGTCATCTAAACAAACTGGACATTGGCTTTCTCCCTTGTAAAATGAGGTTATTGGAGTATATGGTCTCTGAGGCCCTATTCTGCGCTGGGTTTGTGATCCTATAATCCAATGATCTCCTGTGTACCAGACATCATACCTCTCTAAATGCGGCCTAAGATCTCATTCGCCTTTTTGGCTATGTTGGTTGTTGACTCATGGTGAGCTTATAGTTCACGAAAATCCCTAGAATTTTTACACATGAGCTCCTCTCTAGCCACCCCACCCCCACCTTGTATTTATGAAGTTGATTTTTAACTCAAGTAGGAAATTACATTTTCCAATTCAATTTCATCTTTTAGAGTCAGCACATCACTGTAACCGTTGAGATCTTTTTGGATAACAATTCTAGTATCCAACATATGTTAGCAATGGATCCTTGCTAACTCTGGATTATCTTCAAATTTGATAAGCATTGCTTTATACAAGTTGCTGAACTTTACATATCCTTGCCATTAGGTTATTTACCATTTTTATCAAGCTCTTTTGTCTGGCATTTGAGG
>NW_020952140.1:0-1129 GCF_900497805.2 Vombatus ursinus
TATATATTAAATGTATGTGCATACATTATACACACGTGTCTATATAATATATTGTCATATGCATTATACATGTAACACAGACCATATTGCACATACACATAGTAAACATGCATATTGCATGTATACCATATGTGTTTGTGTGTACATGTATACATATATGTATATGTGTACATGCAAATGCATGTATAATCAGTTTTAAAATGGCTGGGTCCAAACTGCTTATGCCCCCACCCCCCAAGAAAGTAGCATTTTGTATGAATTTAATTATTCTCCATCTAGAAAAAAATTTATTTAGACACACTCTATGAGGTGAAGACTATCAATAGTTTCAAAACTAGAGTCCTACATCTTCGTGCCAATTTTTTTTTTATCAGTTTTCTGGCTGCTGATTTATCTCACAGAGGCTAAAAGCAGTGGAGCATGATATCCTAGGACAAAGGGTAAGGCCACTTTAACTCTGGTTACCCTGGAGCTTGAAGGACTCTGAAAATGGAAACTGCAGCTTGATATACCCTTTCCTCTCCCCTCCCACCCCACAAGAGCAGAGGACCCAGAAGAGGTCCAGGGAGAGAGAAGGTGACTAAACCAAAGGTATCAATTAACATGCACGTTCAGGAGTCCTTCGCCTCTATTTCTCTTATTCTACCTTAGCTTGTTAACTATGAGACTTAAAAACACTGACACCCTCCCCTACCCAGGAGCATAGTTGCCACTGTTTGACCAAGAAATGCTAAGCATCACAAATGAGGACACTTGGGATGCTTTCTTCTGCCCCTGGGGCAGCTTTGGGCATTCATCCTTGCCAGTTGACTAGGCTGTTCTATAGGCAGATAGTAGCATGACCTATCAGAGAGTTAGAAAATAAACATGGATGTTTCGCCTTTATTGAAAAAAAAAAGTTGAAAAAAAAAACAAAAAAGACAAGGAAAAAGAATTCACCATTAAGAAAATCCTTCTCTACCTCCTCTACGGTCTTAAAGAAATCTTTTTTCCCCCCTTCAAGTTTTATTTACATATTTTTGTGGGAGGAGGTGTGAATTTTTTTTTTGCTTTGCAATCATAATTTCTCCACAGCTACCCCTCACCAATCCAGAAACCTTGCTTTTGGCAAATAAAAATCCTAAATAAA
>NW_020952141.1:0-1129 GCF_900497805.2 Vombatus ursinus
TATATATTAAATGTATGTGCATACATTATACACACGTGTCTATATAACATATTGTCATATGCATTATACATGTAACACAGACCATATTGCACATACACATAGTAAACATGCATATTGCATGTATACCATATGTGTTTGTGTGTACATGTATACATATATGTATATGTGTACATGCAAATGCATGTATAATCAGTTTTAAAATGGCTGGGTCCAAACTGCTTATGCCCCCACCCCCCAAGAAAGTAGCATTTTGTATGAATTTAATTATTCTCCATCTAGAAAAAAATTTATTTAGACACACTCTATGAGGTGAAGACTATCAATAGTTTCAAAACTAGAGTCCTACATCTTCGTGCCAATTTTTTTTTTATCAGTTTTCTGGCTGCTGATTTATCTCACAGAGGCTAAAAGCAGTGGAGCATGATATCCTAGGACAAAGGGTAAGGCCACTTTAACTCTGGTTACCCTGGAGCTTGAAGGACTCTGAAAATGGAAACTGCAGCTTGATATACCCTTTCCTCTCCCCTCCCACCCCACAAGAGCAGAGGACCCAGAAGAGGTCCAGGGAGAGAGAAGGTGACTAAACCAAAGGTATCAATTAACATGCACGTTCAGGAGTCCTTCGCCTCTATTTCTCTTATTCTACCTTAGCTTGTTAACTATGAGACTTAAAAACACTGACACCCTCCCCTACCCAGGAGCATAGTTGCCACTGTTTGACCAAGAAATGCTAAGCATCACAAATGAGGACACTTGGGATGCTTTCTTCTGCCCCTGGGGCAGCTTTGGGCATTCATCCTTGCCAGTTGACTAGGCTGTTCTATAGGCAGATAGTAGCATGACCTATCAGAGAGTTAGAAAATAAACATGGATGTTTCGCCTTTATTGAAAAAAAAAAGTTGAAAAAAAAAACAAAAAAGACAAGGAAAAAGAATTCACCATTAAGAAAATCCTTCTCTACCTCCTCTACGGTCTTAAAGAAATCTTTTTTCCCCCCTTCAAGTTTTATTTACATATTTTTGTGGGAGGAGGTGTGAATTTTTTTTTTGCTTTGCAATCATAATTTCTCCACAGCTACCCCTCACCAATCCAGAAACCTTGCTTTTGGCAAATAAAAATCCTAAATAAA
>NW_020952142.1:0-1674 GCF_900497805.2 Vombatus ursinus
TCTTCTTCTTCTTCTTCTTCTTCTTCTTCTTCTTCTTCTTCTTCTTCATTTATTATTTACTGCACTGAGAAGTTCAGTGACTCATCCATGGCCTAGCAGTTATTCTGACATAGAGGCAAGATTACAGTCCAGGTCTTTCTATTTCTCTCACTGGTCTTCTATATACTCCCCACACTGTTTTTCATTGACTTCTTACCTTAATAAATTAAAATGACATGCAAGTGATCCTCAACCATCAAATATTTTGCCAGGATTGGATTTTCCAGGAGCAAGCAAATCCTACCAAACTGCAAAAGATTTTACGTAAGGGCTCAGTGATAGACTGAGTATATGTGTTGTTCTATGACCAGCCAAGCTTATCACAGATAGGTTCACTTTTTGTGGATTGAAAATTTGAAGATTTCCTTGGCCTTAAGACATTAAGTCTTTTCTTAAATCAAGAGTTCTTAACTTTGGGTGGGTGGGTGTGTGGATATGTGTAGGAATGGATGTGTCCTATACTTCTTGGTCTAGTAAAGCCTAAGAGCCCCATCTGGACTAGTGTTTTGTTTTGTTTTGTTTTGTTTTTGCTTTTCGGTGAGGCAATCCGGGTTAAGTGACTTACCCAGGGTCACACAGCTAGTAAGTATTAAGTGTCTGAGGCTGGATTTGAACTCAGGTCCCTCCTGACTCCAAGGCCAGAGCTCTATTCAACTGCCCAAAACTAGTGTTTTTAAATGCACAAAATAAAATTCATAGAAATACAAAGGAAACAAATTTCACTGAAATATAATGGTCAAAATATTAAAGGTTTCAGGGGGATAGATCCCTTGAAATCTGTCCATGAATCCCCTGGGAAAGCTAGAAAGAATCAAGTTTAAGAATACTTGTGCTCTCACCTCCGATAACTTACCTGTAAGCTTCTTTTCCATTAGAGGCAATGTTGTTTCCTGGACTTGGTGTATCTTAAGCGAAATTAGTCAATACTAAGTCCCTTTTTTTTTCTTAACAAGAGTTTTCCTCTTTTGTTCAATTAAATCCATTTCATTGATAAAAGCATGGACTTCCATGAGGCAGCAAAGTCATTCTCCAAAAAGGAAGATTCAACACCTTCTCCAGAAGACACTTATGCGACTGTTGCTGGTGCTGGTGCTGCTGTTGTCATTATCGTTGTTGTTCAGCTGTTTCAGTCATGTCTGACTCTTTGTAACACCATTTGGGGTTTTCTTGGCAAAGATATCAGAGCAATTTGACATTTCCTTCTCCAGATCATTTTATAGATGAAGAAATTGGGACAAACAGGTGAACAGGGCTTGCCCAAGGTTACAGAGCTAGTAAATGTGTGAGGCTAAATACAAACTCAGGTCTTGCTGATTTCACACCCAACATCCCACTGTATCACCTATCTGCACCTATTGAACGTATTTTTTTTATTTTAAACTTATAGAATAAAACAATAATTTCCCTATTCCCATAACATAGTATAATAAAAAAAAGATGATTGCACATAAAACTGCAAATCTATTATGTAAAACTTGTTATTCTTATGAAATATAAAGTTTATTTTTAAATATAAAGTTTTTTATGTATTTTTTCCTTTAACAAAAAAAAATTCCTTCCCCCTGTCTAAGAGATGGCTACCACTAGGCACAAATATGTAGATATATGTAAAATCATTCTGTACATATTTTATCA
>NW_020952143.1:0-1674 GCF_900497805.2 Vombatus ursinus
TCTTCTTCTTCTTCTTCTTCTTCTTCTTCTTCTTCTTCTTCTTCTTCATTTATTATTTACTGCACTGAGAAGTTCAGTGACTCATCCATGGCCTAGCAGTTATTCTGACATAGAGGCAAGATTACAGTCCAGGTCTTTCTATTTCTCTCACTGGTCTTCTATATACTCCCCACACTGTTTTTCATTGACTTCTTACCTTAATAAATTAAAATGACATGCAAGTGATCCTCAACCATCAAATATTTTGCCAGGATTGGATTTTCCAGGAGCAAGCAAATCCTACCAAACTGCAAAAGATTTTACGTAAGGGCTCAGTGATAGACTGAGTATATGTGTTGTTCTATGACCAGCCAAGCTTATCACAGATAGGTTCACTTTTTGTGGATTGAAAATTTGAAGATTTCCTTGGCCTTAAGACATTAAGTCTTTTCTTAAATCAAGAGTTCTTAACTTTGGGTGGGTGGGTGTGTGGATATGTGTAGGAATGGATGTGTCCTATACTTCTTGGTCTAGTAAAGCCTAAGAGCCCCATCTGGACTAGTGTTTTGTTTTGTTTTGTTTTGTTTTTGCTTTTCGGTGAGGCAATCCGGGTTAAGTGACTTACCCAGGGTCACACAGCTAGTAAGTATTAAGTGTCTGAGGCTGGATTTGAACTCAGGTCCCTCCTGACTCCAAGGCCAGAGCTCTATTCAACTGCCCAAAACTAGTGTTTTTAAATGCACAAAATAAAATTCATAGAAATACAAAGGAAACAAATTTCACTGAAATATAATGGTCAAAATATTAAAGGTTTCAGGGGGATAGATCCCTTGAAATCTGTCCATGAATCCCCTGGGAAAGCTAGAAAGAATCAAGTTTAAGAATACTTGTGCTCTCACCTCCGATAACTTACCTGTAAGCTTCTTTTCCATTAGAGGCAATGTTGTTTCCTGGACTTGGTGTATCTTAAGCGAAATTAGTCAATACTAAGTCCCTTTTTTTTTCTTAACAAGAGTTTTCCTCTTTTGTTCAATTAAATCCATTTCATTGATAAAAGCATGGACTTCCATGAGGCAGCAAAGTCATTCTCCAAAAAGGAAGATTCAACACCTTCTCCAGAAGACACTTATGCGACTGTTGCTGGTGCTGGTGCTGCTGTTGTCATTATCGTTGTTGTTCAGCTGTTTCAGTCATGTCTGACTCTTTGTAACACCATTTGGGGTTTTCTTGGCAAAGATATCAGAGCAATTTGACATTTCCTTCTCCAGATCATTTTATAGATGAAGAAATTGGGACAAACAGGTGAACAGGGCTTGCCCAAGGTTACAGAGCTAGTAAATGTGTGAGGCTAAATACAAACTCAGGTCTTGCTGATTTCACACCCAACATCCCACTGTATCACCTATCTGCACCTATTGAACGTATTTTTTTTATTTTAAACTTATAGAATAAAACAATAATTTCCCTATTCCCATAACATAGTATAATAAAAAAAAGATGATTGCACATAAAACTGCAAATCTATTATGTAAAACTTGTTATTCTTATGAAATATAAAGTTTATTTTTAAATATAAAGTTTTTTATGTATTTTTTCCTTTAACAAAAAAAAATTCCTTCCCCCTGTCTAAGAGATGGCTACCACTAGGCACAAATATGTAGATATATGTAAAATCATTCTGTACATATTTTATCA
>NW_020952144.1:0-1674 GCF_900497805.2 Vombatus ursinus
TCTTCTTCTTCTTCTTCTTCTTCTTCTTCTTCTTCTTCTTCTTCTTCATTTATTATTTACTGCACTGAGAAGTTCAGTGACTCATCCATGGCCTAGCAGTTATTCTGACATAGAGGCAAGATTACAGTCCAGGTCTTTCTATTTCTCTCACTGGTCTTCTATATACTCCCCACACTGTTTTTCATTGACTTCTTACCTTAATAAATTAAAATGACATGCAAGTGATCCTCAACCATCAAATATTTTGCCAGGATTGGATTTTCCAGGAGCAAGCAAATCCTACCAAACTGCAAAAGATTTTACGTAAGGGCTCAGTGATAGACTGAGTATATGTGTTGTTCTATGACCAGCCAAGCTTATCACAGATAGGTTCACTTTTTGTGGATTGAAAATTTGAAGATTTCCTTGGCCTTAAGACATTAAGTCTTTTCTTAAATCAAGAGTTCTTAACTTTGGGTGGGTGGGTGTGTGGATATGTGTAGGAATGGATGTGTCCTATACTTCTTGGTCTAGTAAAGCCTAAGAGCCCCATCTGGACTAGTGTTTTGTTTTGTTTTGTTTTGTTTTTGCTTTTCGGTGAGGCAATCCGGGTTAAGTGACTTACCCAGGGTCACACAGCTAGTAAGTATTAAGTGTCTGAGGCTGGATTTGAACTCAGGTCCCTCCTGACTCCAAGGCCAGAGCTCTATTCAACTGCCCAAAACTAGTGTTTTTAAATGCACAAAATAAAATTCATAGAAATACAAAGGAAACAAATTTCACTGAAATATAATGGTCAAAATATTAAAGGTTTCAGGGGGATAGATCCCTTGAAATCTGTCCATGAATCCCCTGGGAAAGCTAGAAAGAATCAAGTTTAAGAATACTTGTGCTCTCACCTCCGATAACTTACCTGTAAGCTTCTTTTCCATTAGAGGCAATGTTGTTTCCTGGACTTGGTGTATCTTAAGCGAAATTAGTCAATACTAAGTCCCTTTTTTTTTCTTAACAAGAGTTTTCCTCTTTTGTTCAATTAAATCCATTTCATTGATAAAAGCATGGACTTCCATGAGGCAGCAAAGTCATTCTCCAAAAAGGAAGATTCAACACCTTCTCCAGAAGACACTTATGCGACTGTTGCTGGTGCTGGTGCTGCTGTTGTCATTATCGTTGTTGTTCAGCTGTTTCAGTCATGTCTGACTCTTTGTAACACCATTTGGGGTTTTCTTGGCAAAGATATCAGAGCAATTTGACATTTCCTTCTCCAGATCATTTTATAGATGAAGAAATTGGGACAAACAGGTGAACAGGGCTTGCCCAAGGTTACAGAGCTAGTAAATGTGTGAGGCTAAATACAAACTCAGGTCTTGCTGATTTCACACCCAACATCCCACTGTATCACCTATCTGCACCTATTGAACGTATTTTTTTTATTTTAAACTTATAGAATAAAACAATAATTTCCCTATTCCCATAACATAGTATAATAAAAAAAAGATGATTGCACATAAAACTGCAAATCTATTATGTAAAACTTGTTATTCTTATGAAATATAAAGTTTATTTTTAAATATAAAGTTTTTTATGTATTTTTTCCTTTAACAAAAAAAAATTCCTTCCCCCTGTCTAAGAGATGGCTACCACTAGGCACAAATATGTAGATATATGTAAAATCATTCTGTACATATTTTATCA
>NW_020952145.1:0-1681 GCF_900497805.2 Vombatus ursinus
TTCTTCTTCTTCTTCTTCTTCTTCTTCTTCTTCTTCTTCTTCTTCTTTTTCATTTATTATTTACTGCACTGAGAAGTTCAGTGACTCATCCATGGCCTAGCAGTTACTCTGACATAGAGGCAAGGTTAGAGTCCAGGTCTTTCTATTTCTCTCACTGGTCTTCTATATACTCCCCATACTGTTTTTCATTGACTTCTTACCTTAATAAATTAAAATGACATGCAAGTGATCCTCAACCATCAAATATTTTGCCAGGATTGGATTTTCCAGGAGCAAGCAAATCCTACCAAACTGCAAAAGATTTTACGTAAGGGCTCAGTGATAGACTGAGTATATGTGTTGTTCTATGACCAGCCAAGCTTATCACAGATAGGTTCACTTTTTGTGGATTGAAAATTTGAAGAAGATTTCCTTGGCCTTAAGACATTAAGTCATTTCTTAAATCAAGAGTTCTTAACTTTGGGTGGGTGGGTGTGTGGATATGTGTAGGAATGGATGTGTCCTATACTTCTTGGTCTAGTAAAGCCTAAGAGCCCCATCTGGACTAGTGTTTTGTTTTGTTTTGTTTTGTTTTTGCTTTTTGGTGAGGCAATCCAGGTTAAGTGACTTACCCAGGGTCACACAGCTAGTAAGTGTTAAGTGCCTGAGGCTGGATTTGAACTCAGGTCCCTCCTGACTCCAAGGCCAGAGCTCTATTCAACTGCCCTAGACTAGTGTTTTTAAATGCACAAAATAAAATTCATAGAAATACAAAGGAAACAAATTTCACTGAAATATAATGGTCAAAATATTAAAGGTTTCAGGGGGATAGATCCCTTGAAATCTGTCCATGAATCCCTTGGGAAAGCTAGAAAGAATCAAGTTTAAGAATACTTGTGTTCTCACCTCCAATAACTTACCTGTAAGCTTCTTTTCCATTTGAGGCAATGTTGTTTCCTGGACTTGGTGTATCTTAAATGATATTAGTCAATACTAAGTCCCTTTTTTTTTTTCTTAACAAGAGTTTTCCTCTTTTGTTCAATTAAATACATTTCATTGATAAAAGCATGGACTTCCATGAGGCAGCAAAGTCATTCTCCAAAAAGGAAGATTCAACACCTTCTCCAGAAGACACTCATGCGACTGTTGCTGGTGCTGGTGCTGCTGTTGTCATTATCGTTGTTGTTCAGCTGTTTCAGTCATGTCTGACTCTTTGTAACACCATTTGGGGTTTTCTTGGCAAAGATATCAGAGCGATTTGACATTTCCTTCTCCAGATCATTTTATAGATGAAGAAATTGGGACAAACAGGTGAACAGGGCTTGCCCAAGGTTACAGAGCTAGTAAATATGTGAGGCTAAATACAAACTCAGGTCTTGCTGATTCCACACCCAACATCCCACTGTATCACCTATCTGCACCTGTTGAACCTATTTTTTAATTTTAAACTTATAGAATAAAACAATAATTTCCCTATTCCCATAACATAGTATAATAAAAAAAGATGATTGCACATAAAACTGCAAATCTATTATGTAAAACTTGTTATTCTTATGAAATATAAAGTTTATTTTTAAATATAAAGTTTTTTATGTATTTTTTCCTTTAACAAAAAAAAATTCCTTCCCCCTGTCTAAGAGATGGCTACCACTAGACACAAATATGTAGATATATGTAAAATCATTCTGTACATATTTTATCA
>NW_020952146.1:0-1576 GCF_900497805.2 Vombatus ursinus
AGAGAGAGAGAAAGAGATGGGGAGAGAGAGACAGAGCGAGACAGAGACAGAGAGAGAGAGAAACAGGGAGAGAGTGAGAGAGAGAGTGAGACAGAGAGAGAGAGAGAGACAGAAAAAGAGAAACAGAGAAAGAAAGAGAGAGAAAGAGGAGAGACAGACAAAGAGAGATAGAGAAAGACTGAGACAGAGCAAGACAGAGAGAGAGAGAGAGAGACAGAGAAAGACTGAGAAAGAGACTAAGAGAGAGAAAGAGAGAGATAGAGAGACAGATACAGAGAGAGAGAGAGAGAGAGAGAAAGAGATGGAGAGAGAGAGAGACAAAAGAGAGAGCAAAAGAGAAAGAGATGGAGAGAGAGAGGCATTGGCAGAGAGAAAGAGACGGAATGAGAGAGGGAAACAGAAAGAGAGAGAGAAAAAGAGAGATAGATTGAAAGAGAAAAACATAGAGAGACAAAGAGAGTGAGAGACAGTGAGAGAGTGAGATAGAGAGACAAACACAGAGAGAGAATGACTGAGATAGAGTAAGACAGAGAGAGAGACAGAGAGAGAGAGAGAGACAGAGAGAGAGAGACAGAGAGAGAGAGACAGAGAGACACTGAGACAGAGCAAGACAGAGGGAGACCGAGAGAGCAAGAAAAAGCGATAGACAGACACTGAGAGAGACAGACAGAGAGAGAGACAGAGAAAGAGAGAGAGAGAGGCACAGAGAGAGGGAGAGAGGCAGAGAAAGACAGAGAGACACAGTGAGAGAGACAGAGAGAGAGACACACATTGAGACAGAGACAGAGAGAGATAGAGAGAGCCAGAGAGAGAAATAGAGAGAGAAAGAGACAGAGAGAATAAGAGACAGAAAGAGAGAGAGAGACAGAGAGAGAGAGAAACAGATGGAGAGAGAGATAGAGAGAGTGACAGAGAGAGAATGAGAGACAGGGTGAGAGAGAGAGAGACAGAGAGAGAGAGACCGAGAGAGGGAAAGAGATGGAACGAGAGAGGGAAACAGAGAGAGAGAGAGAGAAAGATAGAGACAGAAAGAGAAAAACAGAGAGAGAGAGAGAGAGAGAGAGAGAGAGAGAGAGAGTGAGAGCATGAGAGAGAGAGAAAAAACACCGAGAAGGAGAGAGAGAAAGAGTGAGACAGAGTAAGACAGAGAGAGACTGAGACAGGGCAAGACAGAGTGAGACCGAGAGAGTGAGGAAAAGAGAGAGACATACACTGAGAGAGAGACAGAGAAAGAGATGGAGAGAGAGAGACAGAGAGAGAGACAGAGAAACACAGAGAGACAGAGAGAGAGAGACAGAGAGAGAGAGAAAGAAACACAGAGACAGAGACAGAGTGAGAGAGTAAGAGAGAAAGAGAGAGAGGCAGACAGAGAGAGAGAAAAAAGAGATGGAGGGAGAGACACAGAGAGAGAGAGAAAGAGAGCAATAGATGGAGAGACAGATAGAGGCAGAGAGAAAGAGGCACAAAGAGAGAGACAGCAAGAGAGACAGAAACTGAGACAGAGTGAGAGAAAGTCAGAGAGAGAGATAGAGAGAGATACAGTGAGACACAGACAGAGACAGATAGAGAGACAGAG
>NW_020952147.1:0-1576 GCF_900497805.2 Vombatus ursinus
AGAGAGAGAGAAAGAGATGGGGAGAGAGAGACAGAGCGAGACAGAGACAGAGAGAGAGAGAAACAGGGAGAGAGTGAGAGAGAGAGTGAGACAGAGAGAGAGAGAGAGACAGAAAAAGAGAAACAGAGAAAGAAAGAGAGAGAAAGAGGAGAGACAGACAAAGAGAGATAGAGAAAGACTGAGACAGAGCAAGACAGAGAGAGAGAGAGAGAGACAGAGAAAGACTGAGAAAGAGACTAAGAGAGAGAAAGAGAGAGATAGAGAGACAGATACAGAGAGAGAGAGAGAGAGAGAGAAAGAGATGGAGAGAGAGAGAGACAAAAGAGAGAGCAAAAGAGAAAGAGATGGAGAGAGAGAGGCATTGGCAGAGAGAAAGAGACGGAATGAGAGAGGGAAACAGAAAGAGAGAGAGAAAAAGAGAGATAGATTGAAAGAGAAAAACATAGAGAGACAAAGAGAGTGAGAGACAGTGAGAGAGTGAGATAGAGAGACAAACACAGAGAGAGAATGACTGAGATAGAGTAAGACAGAGAGAGAGACAGAGAGAGAGAGAGAGACAGAGAGAGAGAGACAGAGAGAGAGAGACAGAGAGACACTGAGACAGAGCAAGACAGAGGGAGACCGAGAGAGCAAGAAAAAGCGATAGACAGACACTGAGAGAGACAGACAGAGAGAGAGACAGAGAAAGAGAGAGAGAGAGGCACAGAGAGAGGGAGAGAGGCAGAGAAAGACAGAGAGACACAGTGAGAGAGACAGAGAGAGAGACACACATTGAGACAGAGACAGAGAGAGATAGAGAGAGCCAGAGAGAGAAATAGAGAGAGAAAGAGACAGAGAGAATAAGAGACAGAAAGAGAGAGAGAGACAGAGAGAGAGAGAAACAGATGGAGAGAGAGATAGAGAGAGTGACAGAGAGAGAATGAGAGACAGGGTGAGAGAGAGAGAGACAGAGAGAGAGAGACCGAGAGAGGGAAAGAGATGGAACGAGAGAGGGAAACAGAGAGAGAGAGAGAGAAAGATAGAGACAGAAAGAGAAAAACAGAGAGAGAGAGAGAGAGAGAGAGAGAGAGAGAGAGAGTGAGAGCATGAGAGAGAGAGAAAAAACACCGAGAAGGAGAGAGAGAAAGAGTGAGACAGAGTAAGACAGAGAGAGACTGAGACAGGGCAAGACAGAGTGAGACCGAGAGAGTGAGGAAAAGAGAGAGACATACACTGAGAGAGAGACAGAGAAAGAGATGGAGAGAGAGAGACAGAGAGAGAGACAGAGAAACACAGAGAGACAGAGAGAGAGAGACAGAGAGAGAGAGAAAGAAACACAGAGACAGAGACAGAGTGAGAGAGTAAGAGAGAAAGAGAGAGAGGCAGACAGAGAGAGAGAAAAAAGAGATGGAGGGAGAGACACAGAGAGAGAGAGAAAGAGAGCAATAGATGGAGAGACAGATAGAGGCAGAGAGAAAGAGGCACAAAGAGAGAGACAGCAAGAGAGACAGAAACTGAGACAGAGTGAGAGAAAGTCAGAGAGAGAGATAGAGAGAGATACAGTGAGACACAGACAGAGACAGATAGAGAGACAGAG
>NW_020952148.1:0-1430 GCF_900497805.2 Vombatus ursinus
AGGCAGAGACAGAGAGAGAGAGAAAGAGAGAAAAAGACGGAGAGAGATAGAGGCAGAGATAAAGACGCCCACAGAGAGACAGCAAGTGAGAGAAAGAGAGAGAGAGATAGAGACAGGGAGACAGACAGATAAAGAGAGAGACAGTGAGAGAGAGACAGAGACAGATCGAGAGGGAGAGAGAGAGAGAGAAAAAGAGAGAGAAACAGAGAGAGAGACAGAGGGAGACAGAAAGAGAGAGACAGAGACAGAAAGAGAGACCAAGAGAGAAACAGAGACAGTCAGAGAAAGAGAGACAGAGATAGAGAGGCAGAGAGAGAGAGAGGGATAGAGGGAGAGAGATAGAGGGAGAGACAGTGAGAGAGAGATAGAGATAGATAGAGAGAGGAGAGAGAGAGTGTCAGAAAAAATGAGAGAAAGACAGTGAGAGAGACAGAAAGAGAGAGAGAAACAGAGAGAGAGAAAGAGATGGAGAGAGAGAGATAAAGAGAAAAAGAGTCGGAGAGAGAGAGAGAGGCAGAGATGGAGAGAGAGAGGCAGAGACAGAGAAAGAGAAAGAGAGAAAAAGACAGAGAGAGAGAGGCAGAGAGAAAGAGGTACAGAGAGACAACGAGGGAGTGACAGAGAGAGAGACAGGGAGACAGAGATAGAGAGATAGAGAGAGAGACAGTGAGAGAGAGACAGAGACGGATAGAGAGGCAGAGAGAGAGAGGGGAGAAAGAGAGAGAGACAGAGACAGAAAGAAAGACTGAGAGAGACACAGAGGCAGACAGAGAGAGACAGAGAGAGAGACAGAGATAGAGAGAAAGAGAGAGAGAGAGTGATAGAGAGAGAAAATGAGAGACAGTGAGAGAGACAAAGAGAGAGAGAAACAGAGAGAGAGACATAGAGACACAGAGAGAGAAAGAATCAGAGATAGAGATGGAGAAAAAGAGAGAGAGACACACAGAGAGAGAGACAGTGACAGAGAAAAACAGAGAGACGGAGAATGAGACAGATAGAGAAGAGACAGAGAGAGACAATCAGAGAGAGAGAGGGAGAAAGAGACAGAGAGAGAAGGGACAGAGAGATAAAGAGACAGACAGACACAGAGAGAGAGAGACGGGGGACAGAGAGAGAGAGAGAGAGAGAGAGGCATAGAGAGGTAAAGAAACAGAGAGAAAGAGAGAGAGAGAAACAGAGAAACAAAAGAGAGAAATAGAAAGAGAGAGAAAGAGACAGAGAGAGGCAGAGAAAGAGAGAGAGACAGAGATGAAAAGAGAGATGAAGACAGAGATAGAGAGAGTGAGAGAAAAAGAGAGACAGGGAGATAGAGTGAGAGAAAGAGATGGAGAGAGAGAGAGACAGAGACAGAGAGAGAGTGAGAGAAAGTCGGAGATAGAGATTGAGAGAGATACAGTGAGACACAGACAGAGACAGATAGAGAGACAGAG
>NW_020952149.1:0-1430 GCF_900497805.2 Vombatus ursinus
AGGCAGAGACAGAGAGAGAGAGAAAGAGAGAAAAAGACGGAGAGAGATAGAGGCAGAGATAAAGACGCCCACAGAGAGACAGCAAGTGAGAGAAAGAGAGAGAGAGATAGAGACAGGGAGACAGACAGATAAAGAGAGAGACAGTGAGAGAGAGACAGAGACAGATCGAGAGGGAGAGAGAGAGAGAGAAAAAGAGAGAGAAACAGAGAGAGAGACAGAGGGAGACAGAAAGAGAGAGACAGAGACAGAAAGAGAGACCAAGAGAGAAACAGAGACAGTCAGAGAAAGAGAGACAGAGATAGAGAGGCAGAGAGAGAGAGAGGGATAGAGGGAGAGAGATAGAGGGAGAGACAGTGAGAGAGAGATAGAGATAGATAGAGAGAGGAGAGAGAGAGTGTCAGAAAAAATGAGAGAAAGACAGTGAGAGAGACAGAAAGAGAGAGAGAAACAGAGAGAGAGAAAGAGATGGAGAGAGAGAGATAAAGAGAAAAAGAGTCGGAGAGAGAGAGAGAGGCAGAGATGGAGAGAGAGAGGCAGAGACAGAGAAAGAGAAAGAGAGAAAAAGACAGAGAGAGAGAGGCAGAGAGAAAGAGGTACAGAGAGACAACGAGGGAGTGACAGAGAGAGAGACAGGGAGACAGAGATAGAGAGATAGAGAGAGAGACAGTGAGAGAGAGACAGAGACGGATAGAGAGGCAGAGAGAGAGAGGGGAGAAAGAGAGAGAGACAGAGACAGAAAGAAAGACTGAGAGAGACACAGAGGCAGACAGAGAGAGACAGAGAGAGAGACAGAGATAGAGAGAAAGAGAGAGAGAGAGTGATAGAGAGAGAAAATGAGAGACAGTGAGAGAGACAAAGAGAGAGAGAAACAGAGAGAGAGACATAGAGACACAGAGAGAGAAAGAATCAGAGATAGAGATGGAGAAAAAGAGAGAGAGACACACAGAGAGAGAGACAGTGACAGAGAAAAACAGAGAGACGGAGAATGAGACAGATAGAGAAGAGACAGAGAGAGACAATCAGAGAGAGAGAGGGAGAAAGAGACAGAGAGAGAAGGGACAGAGAGATAAAGAGACAGACAGACACAGAGAGAGAGAGACGGGGGACAGAGAGAGAGAGAGAGAGAGAGAGGCATAGAGAGGTAAAGAAACAGAGAGAAAGAGAGAGAGAGAAACAGAGAAACAAAAGAGAGAAATAGAAAGAGAGAGAAAGAGACAGAGAGAGGCAGAGAAAGAGAGAGAGACAGAGATGAAAAGAGAGATGAAGACAGAGATAGAGAGAGTGAGAGAAAAAGAGAGACAGGGAGATAGAGTGAGAGAAAGAGATGGAGAGAGAGAGAGACAGAGACAGAGAGAGAGTGAGAGAAAGTCGGAGATAGAGATTGAGAGAGATACAGTGAGACACAGACAGAGACAGATAGAGAGACAGAG
>NW_020952152.1:0-2361 GCF_900497805.2 Vombatus ursinus
CTGTCTTCATATATATGAGTTGTCATATATTCCCTATATATTAACATCGGTAGAAAGTTATGCCCTGTAGGAGAAACTGCAGTCTTACTCCCATGATTTCCTTGAATGAGAATTCCATACTAGAATTAAGAGAAACGACCCCCACCACCCATATTCAGAGCCTTAATTGCACATAATCCTGAGGCTGGGAGGTGTTAGCCTAGCAAGGTTCCTGTCTCCTGCCGTGAGAGACCTCCCAGTCTAGTCAGGGGAAAGGTGTGCCTTGCACATGCCCAATGTGGTAGTAGTGGAGAAAGAGAGAAAGAGACAGACAGAGAGAGAAAGACAGAAAGAGAGAGAGAGAGATAGAAAGAGAGAGACAGAGAGAGACAGAGACTGATTGAGAGAGAGACATAGAGACATAGAGAGACAGACAGAGAGACAGAGACAGATGGAGAGAGAGACAGAGAGAGAGAAACAGACACAAAGAGAAAGAGATGGAGAGAGAAAGAGACAGAAGGAGAAAGAGACAGAAAGAGACAAATAGACGGAGAGAGAGATAGAATGACAGAGACAGAATGAGAGACAGGGAGAGAGATAGAGGGAGAGAGAGAAACAGAGAGAGAGAGAGAGAGACCGAGAGAGAATGAGAGAGAGAGAGAGAGAGAGACCAAGAGAACGAGAGAGAGAGACCGAGAGAGCGAGAGAAACAGAAAGACAGAGAGAAACAGAGAGACACAGAGAGACAGAGAGAGAGACAGCTTGAGAGAGTGACAGAAAGAGACAGAGACAGACAGAGCAAGAAAAAGAGAGAGACAGACAGTGAGGGAGACAGAGAGAGAGTCAGAGAAAGAGATGGAGAGAGACAGAGAGACAGAGACAGATTGAGAGATACAGAGAGAGAGAGCTAGAGAGAGAGAAGGAGGCAGAGAGAGAAACAGAAAGACAGAGAGAGAAACAGAGAGACAAAGAGACAGAAACACAGAGAGTGAAAGAGAGAGACAAACACAGAGAGAGAAGGACAGAAGGAGAAAGACTAAGATAGAGGAAGACAGAGAGACAGAGAGAAAGAGAGAGCCAAACAGTGAGAGAGAGAGAGACAGACAAAGAGACAGGGAAAGAGATGGAGAGAGAGAGATAGAAAGAGGACACAGAGAGACAGGGAGAGAGAGAGAAACAGAGAGAGACAGGGAGAATGAGACAGAGAGAGAAGAGACAGAAAGAGAGAATCAGAGAGAGAGAGGGAGAAGAGACAGAGAGAAAAGAGAGAGACAGACAGAGAGAGAGAGAGACAGAGGGGGTGAAAGAGAGAGACAGAAAGAGAGAGAGAAAAACAGAAAGACACAGAGAGACTGAGATAGAGACAGGGAGAGAGAAACAAAGAGAAAGAGACAGACAGATTGAGAAAGACAGAGAGAGAACAGAGAGAGCTAGAGATAGAAAGAGAGACAGAGAAAGAATGAGAGAGAGAGACAGAGAGAGACAGATGGAGAGAGAAAGAGAGACAGAGATTGAGAGAGAGAGGGAGAGAGACAGAGAGTCAGACAGAGATAGATTGAGAGAGAGACAGAGACAGAGAAAGAGATGGAGAGAGAGGTACAGAAAGGGACAGAGAGAAAGAGAGAGAGAAAAACAGAGATAGAGACAGAGAGACACAGAGAAAGAGAAAGAGAGAGAAACAGGCAGAGAGAGAAACATAGACACAGAGAGAGAAAGAAACAGAGAGAGAAAGAGAGAGACAGAGAGTGAAAGACAGAGGGAGAAAAAAATAGAGACACAGAGAGACATAGAGAGAGGGAGAGGAAAAAAGATGGAGAGAGAGAGGAAGACAGAGAAAGAGAGACAGAGACAGAGGGAGAGAGAAACAGACAGGGAGAGAAACATAGACACAGAGAGAGAGAGACAGACAGAGAAAGACAGAACGAGAAAGAAAGAGAGACAGAGACAGAGAGAGAGGGAGAGAAAAAAACATGGAGCAAGAGAGAAAGACAGAGAGAGAGAGAGAGACAGAGAGAGAAAGAGAGAGACAGTGAGAGAGAGAGAAAGGGAGAGAGAAAGAGACACAGAGAGAAGCAGAGAGAGGCACCGAGAGAGAAAGAAACAGAGCGAGAGAGAGAAACAGAGAGACAGTGAGAGAGAGAGAGACAGAGAGACAGGGACGAAGAGAGAAAAAGAGAGAGACAGAAAGAGAGAGAGATAAAGAGAGAGACAGAGAGAGATACACAGAGAGAGAGAGAAAATGGGAGAAAGAGAGGGAGAGAGAGAGAAAGAGAGAGACAGAGAGAGAGAAAAGGGATGGAGAGAGAAGGAGAGGGAGAAAGAGACCACGAGAGAGAGGCAGAGACAGAGAGAGAGAGAAAGAGAGAAAAAGACGGAGAGAGA
>NW_020952153.1:0-2363 GCF_900497805.2 Vombatus ursinus
CTGTCTTCATATATATGAGTTGTCATATATTCCCTATATATTAACATGGGTAGAAAGTTATGCCCTGTAGGAGAAACTGCAGTCTTACTCCCATGATTTCCTTGAATGAGAATTCCATACTAGAATTAAGAGAAACAACCTCCACCACCCATATTCAGAGCCTTAATTGCACATAATCCTGAGGCTGGGAGGTGTTAGCCTAGCAAGGTTCCTGTCTCCTGCCGTGAGAGTCCTCCCAGTCTAGTCAGGGGAAAGGTGTGCCTTGCACATGCCCAATGTGGTAGTAGTGGAGAAAGAGAGAAAGAGACAGACAGAGAGAGAAAGACAGAAAGAGAGAGATAGAGATAGAAAGAGAGAGACAGAGAGAGACAGAGACTGATTGAGAGAGAGACATAGAGACATAGAGAGACAGACAGAGAGACAGAGACAGATGGAGAGAGAGACAGAGAGAGAGAAACAGACACAAAGAGAAAGAGATGGAGAGAGAAAGAGACAGAAGGAGAAAGAGACAGAAAGAGACAAATAGACGGAGAGAGAGATAGAATGACAGAGACAGAATGAGAGACAGGGAGAGAGATAGAGGGAGAGAGAGAAACAGAGAGAGAGAGAGAGAGACCGAGAGAGAATGAGAGAGAGAGAGAGAGAGAGAGACCAAGAGAACGAGAGAGAGAGACCGAGAGAGCGAGAGAAACAGAAAGACAGAGAGAAACAGAGAGACACAGAGAGACAGAGAGAGAGACAGCTTGAGAGAGTGACAGAAAGAGACAGAGACAGACAGAGCAAGAAAAAGAGAGAGACAGACAGTGAGGGAGACAGAGAGAGAGTCAGAGAAAGAGATGGAGAGAGACAGAGAGACAGAGACAGATTGAGAGATACAGAGAGAGAGAGCTAGATAGAGAGAAGGAGGCAGAGAGAGAAACAGAAAGACAGAGAGAGAAACAGAGAGACAAAGAGACAGAAACACAGAGAGTGAAAGAGAGAGACAAACACAGAGAGAGAAGGACAGAAGGAGAAAGACTAAGATAGAGGAAGACAGAGAGACAGAGAGAAAGAGAGAGCCAAACAGTGAGAGAGAGAGAGACAGACAAAGAGACAGGGAAAGAGATGGAGAGAGAGAGATAGAAAGAGGACACAGAGAGACAGTGAGAGAGAGAGAAACAGAGAGAGACAGGGAGAATGAGACAGAGAGAGAAGAGACAGAAAGAGAGAATCAGAGAGAGAGAGGGAGAAGAGACAGAGAGAAAAGAGAGAGACAGACAGAGAGAGAGAGAGACAGAGGTGGTGAAAGAGAGAGACAGAAAGAGAGAGAGAAAAACAGAAAGACACAGAGAGACTGAGATAGAGACAGGGAGAGAGAAACAAAGAGAAAGAGACAGACAGATTGAGAAAGACAGAGAGAGAACAGAGAGAGCTAGAGATAGAAAGAGAGACAGAGAAAGAATGAGAGAGAGAGACAGAGAGAGACAGATGGAGAGAGAAAGAGAGACAGAGATTGAGAGAGAGAGGGAGAGAGACAGAGAGTCAGACAGAGATAGATTGAGAGAGAGACAGAGACAGAGAAAGAGATGGAGAGAGAGGTACAGAAAGGGACAGAGAGAAAGAGAGAGAGAAAAACAGAGATAGAGACAGAGAGACACAGAGAAAGAGAAAGAGAGAGAAACAGGCAGAGAGAGAAACATAGACACAGAGAGAGAAAGAAACAGAGAGAGAAAGAGAGAGACAGAGAGTGAAAGACAGAGGGAGAAAAAAATAGAGACACAGAGAGACATAGAGAGAGGGAGAGGAAAAAAGATGGAGAGAGAGAGGAAGACAGAGAAAGAGAGACAGAGACAGAGGGAGAGAGAAACAGTCAGGGAGAGAAACATAGACACAGAGAGAGAGAGACAGACAGAGAAAGACAGAACGAGAAAGAAATAGAGACAGAGACAGAGAGAGAGGGAGAGAAAAAAACATGGAGCAAGAGAGAAAGACAGAGAGAGAGAGAGAGACAGAGAGAGAAAGAGAGAGACAGTGAGAGAGAGAGAAAGGGAGAGAGAAAGAGACACAGAGAGAAGCATAGAGAGGCACCGAGAGAGAAAGAAACAGAGCGAGAGAGAGAAACAGAGAGACAGTGAGAGAGAGAGAGACAGAGAGACAGGGACGAAGAGAGAAAAAGAGAGAGACAGAAAGAGAGAGAGATAAAGAGAGAGACAGAGAGAGATACACAGAGAGAGAGAGAAAATGGGAGAAAGAGAGTGAGAGAGAGAGAAAGAGAGAGACAGAGAGAGAGAAAAGGGATGGAGAGAGAAGGAGAGGGAGAAAGAGACCACGAGAGAGAGGCAGAGACAGAGAGAGAGAGAAAGAGAGAAAAAGACGGAGAGAGA
>NW_020952154.1:0-2783 GCF_900497805.2 Vombatus ursinus
CCAGATTTCGTGGCCTGCCTACAGGTGGCCGTTTGGAAAGGGCTATCAGAAGTGCTGAAAACAAAAGAGACTAAATTGTGTTATCAATGCGGCAAAGCAGGTCATTTCAAGGCGCAATGCTGCCAGAAACCTGGTGGAGCCTGCCCCAAGGTAATTTGTTACAATTGTAACAAATCCGGCCATTATGCTAAGGAATGCCACAAGAAAGTCGGGAAATGGGGCAAGGGGCCCCTCGAGGGCCCCTCAACAAGCTTACCAGATGGAAGCTCAACCCCCTCAGAATGCGCCCTCGGGGCTGCATCAGGAATATCTCCGACTTCTACCCAGTGGTTCGGACTTCCCCTTTACAGCAAAGGAAATTTCCAAATCGACCCCGGTGGTTGCTGGTTTGAGATACAATTTATGGGGAAGGGATATTTTGAAGGCTTGTGGGGCATCTGTTTATATACCACCCCCGCAGGATTTTTAATTGGGGCCGTTGGGCAACAGGAAAAAATTTTCTTGTATCAGACCCACTCCTCTAACATGGAGATCTAATAACCCAGTCTGGGTACCCCAATGGCCCCTCCCTGCAGAGAAAGCCCAGGCTTTACATGATATAGTGCAGCACCAGTTACAGGCGGGGCACATTGAGCCCACTTCCAGCCCATGGAACAGCCCAGTGTTTGTAATAAAAAAGAAATCAGGGAAATTTCGAATGTTAATAGACCTCAGGGCGGTTAACACCACCCTAGAGCCCATGGAACCCTACAGCCTGGCCTCCCCTCCCCTAACCTAGTGCCTTCTGGATGGCCTGTGACAGTCATAGACATCCAAGATTGTTTTTTCTCTATCCCATTATCCCCAGAAGATAGAAAGAGATTTGCCTTTACCATACCCACTACCAATAATGCAGGGCCAGATTTAAGATATCAGTGGAAGGTCCTGCCCCAAGGAATGTGCTGCAGCCCCACCTTATGCCAGGCTTATGTGGGGAGAGTGCTGGACCCTGTCAGGGACAAATGGCCTAAAGCCACAATACTTCATTATATGGATGATATTTTATTGGCCACTAGCACTGATGAGACACTAGCAAGATTGGTAAAAGAAACCGTCTCTGCTCTTGCTCATTATGGTCTGGTGGTGGCCCTTGACAAAGTCCAACAAAACTACCCACTCACATACCTGGGCCTTCGTATGGAGGCTGTTTCTATTAGCAATCAAATTCCTGAACTAAGGCTTGATAAGATAACCACCTTGAATCACTTCCAAAAGTTAGTAGGACAGATCCAATGGCTCCGGGCCCGCACACCCATTCCCAATGGGCCGAGGTGAGTTCCCATTCCTCCTGCCTGCTCCTCCCTATGCTACAGCAAATAACCTTAGTACTATCCCAACGAAAGGTTATGGGAGAACCTGTTCAATGCCCAAATGTTTTCACTGATGCTACAAAAAACCGAAAGGCCTCTATTTATCATGAGGCCTCCAAGGAAATAACAGTATTAGAAACCCCCTATGACTCTACCCAGAAAAATGAGCTCTTTGCCATCCTCCATGCTTGCCGTAAATATCCTGAGCCTATAAACATAATCTCTGATAGTCAATATGCAGTAAAGGTTCTTAGATGCATAGAGGATGCTGTCCTCCAACCTCATAATTCCACCATATCCTTTCTCCTGAGTGAACTACAGCAAATTTTGTTTCAGCGAAACAACCCCCTCTATATCCTCCATGTTTATTCTCATCAGTCCACCTCAGGAGGCATTTTTGAGGGCAATAATGTAGCGGATCGTGCTTTACAGTGTTCCCTACTGCCAGTCCTCACCCCTCCTGAACAAGCCCATGATTTTTTACACCTACCAGCGAGCTCCCTGAGACACTTGTATGGTTTAACTCGTGAACAGGCTTGACAAATTGTGAGGCGATGCATGCGCTGTGTTCCTTTTCTCCCCCCTCCATCCAGAAAGGGGATTAACCCACGAGGTCTTTTTTCCAATGACTTGTGGCTAATGGATGTTACTCACCTTGGCCGTGTCACTATCCATGTCTGCATTGATACC
The DNA here is from genome assembly GCF_900497805.2 of Vombatus ursinus. Taxonomy (NCBI): domain Eukaryota; kingdom Metazoa; phylum Chordata; class Mammalia; order Diprotodontia; family Vombatidae; genus Vombatus; species Vombatus ursinus. The sequence continues at coordinate 2,040 of NW_020952154.1, forward strand.
TTTTCCAAATTTATGATGGCCGCTGTATCCAGTAAGGAGAACACCCCATCAGTTATTAAGCATCTATACCATTGCTTCGCCTCTGTGGGGATCCCTCATGTCATTAAAACTGACAACGGGCCTGCCTATTTATCTACACAAATGACTGCCTTCTTTACATCCTTTGGCATTAAGCATGTTACAGGGATCCCCTATAACCCCACAGGTCAGGCTATTGTTGAGCGAGCCCATCGTACCTTGAAAGATACCCTCAGTAAACAAAAAGGGGGAGTAGGAGATCGGGGCTCCGGACAGTGGCCTACCCAAGCAGACGTGGATAAAGCTTTATATACATACAATTTTCTCTGTCTAGATAGAGACACGGGCCTATCCCCCAGCATGCTACAGCTAATAACACCACCCACTTGTAATTCATCTGGCCCCTTAAAAACAGCACTACATGTACCATCCCTTAACCAGAAAGTCCTCTGGAAGGACGATGAGGGAAACTGGCAAGGCCCATCTGTAGTGTTGTGGAGAGGGCCAGGGTATTTATGTCTTACAGATCCTGATGGCCAGAGCCGCTGGGTACCAGAAAGAAGAACAAAACGAGTTGAAGAAGCCTCGGGAGAGACAACAAGGACGGGAGAAGAAACACAGTCAACAGAAAATTCAGAGAGAGCAGAAAGAAAAGACAGTTAGGATGACTAAACTAAGTAAACTGTTTTCACTTTTTTGCACGATCGGGACTTTGCCACAGGTTGC
>NW_020952155.1:0-1152 GCF_900497805.2 Vombatus ursinus
AAACTGTTTTCACTTTTTTGCACGATCGGGACTTTGCCACAGGTTGCATCAGCTCCAGTGCCCTGGGCACCCCTGTCAATTATCGTTGACACAAGAGAGAATGGCTGGGGGCACTTGCGTTGGTGGCATCCATCTTCGAGGAGTTCCAGATACAGGACTTATATAGCGGACAGCAATTGCTTGCCTCACAAATAGAGGAGCTGGCCAATAAATTCGCCCACGCCCTCCAAGGGCAGGCTGATATTGATCAGCAGCTGGAGGAGCAGATTCATAAAATAGCATTGGTTACCCAGGACATTGGGAATGAACTTATGTGGCTGGAATTGAGACAGCAGTTGCCATGCGATGGCCAATATCGATCCATTTGTGTAACACCCTTAAACCATAACGCCACTTGCAACGCCCTTTCACAAAGCATATATGACACTCTCCAAGCTTTGCGGGTGTTAATTAGACTGGCGCGGAACATATCTGACACTTGGCACCAGCACGAGACTGATGATATTGTTCATCACCTTAGCGATTGGATTAAGCATACCTCTTTCCCCATCCCCTCCCTTATAACCCGTTGGACATTTATAGCTCTTTTTGCATTTATACTGTTATTGTTACTACCCACTATATTAGGATGTTTCCTTAGGATTCTTAGAGGTTCAATAGAGGCACTCAAAACCGAGGCCCTAGTATTGAGACCCCGTCTCCGTCACCTCAATTAAACAAAAAGGGGGAATTGTGAGGGATTGTCTGATGTTGGCTACATGCCACGTGGGGATTGTGGCAAGATGGGGCAGGGACAAGATATTAGGAAGTAACTGGAGCTCACGCTCCCAAGGCAGGGGGCTGTGCCATGTGGAGTTGTGGTGAACTGGGGTAGGAACAGAATACGGGGAAGTAACCGGAGCTCACGGTCCCAAGGCAGGGGGCTGTGCCATGTGGAGTTGTGGTGAACTGGGGTAGGAACAGGATACGGGGAAGTAACCAGAGCATGTGCTCCTGAGGCAGGGGGCTGTGCCACGTGGGAGTGGGATGGCAGAGAACGAGCTCCCTTTGTGTAGTCCTCTCCCTAGGTGCAGCTCTAACCCCAGACGTCTCCTTCCGGTATCCGGGCCTAGCCTCCTGTGTCACGTCCTCTCCCTTGGTGCAGCGCTAACC
>NW_020952156.1:0-1090 GCF_900497805.2 Vombatus ursinus
AAACTGTTTTCACTTTTTTGCACGATCGGGACTTTGCCACAGGTTGCGTCAGCTCCAGTGCCCTGGGCACCCCTGTCAATTATCGTTGACACAAGAGAGAATGGCTGGGGGCACTTGCATTGGTGGCATCCATCTTCTAGGAGTTCCAGATACAGGACTTATATAGCGGACAGCAATTGCTTGCCTCACAAATAGAGGAGCTGGCCAATAAATTCGCCCACACCCTCCAAGGGCAGGCTGATATTGATCAGCAGCTGGAGGAGCAGATTCATAAAATAGCATTGGCTACCCAGGACATTGGGAATGAACTTATGTGGCTGGAATTGAGACAGCAGATGCCATGCGATGGCCAATATCGATCCATTTGTGTAACACCCTTAAACCATAACGCCACTTGCGACGCCCTTTCACAAAGCATATATGACACTCTCCAAGCTTTGCGGGTGTTAATTAGACTGGAGCGGAACATATCTGACACTTGGCACCAGCACGAGACTGATGATATTGTTCATCACCTTAGCGATTGGATTAAGCATACCTCTTTCCCCATCCCCTCCCTTATAACCCGTTGGGCATTTATAGCTCTTTTTGCATTTATACTGTTATTGTTATTACCCACTATATTAGGATGTTTCCTTAGGATTCTTAGAGGTTCAATAGAGGCACTCAAAACCAAGGCCCTAGTATTGAGACCCCGTCTCCGTCCCCTCAATTAAACAAAAAGGGGTAATTGTGAGGGATTGTCTGATGTTGGCTACATGCCACATGGTGGTCGTGGCAAGATGGGGCAGGGACAAGATATTAGGAAGTAACTGGAGCTCATGCTCCCAAGGCAGGGGGCTGTGCCATGTGGAGTTGTGGTGAACTGGGGTAGGAACAGGATACGGGGAAGTAACCGGAGCATGTGCTCCTGAGGCAGGGGGCTGTGCCACGTGGGAGTGGGACGGCAGAGAACGAGCTCCCTTTGTCTAGTCCTCTCCCTAAGTGCAGAGCTAACCCCAGATGTCTCCTTCCGGTATCCGGGCCTAGCCTCCTGTGTCACATCCTCTCCCTTGGTGCAGCGCTAACCCCAGACATCCCCTTCCGGTAT
>NW_020952157.1:0-1547 GCF_900497805.2 Vombatus ursinus
CATCTTCCCATGTTTTCCTAATTTACTTAGTAATTTTATTTCATAATATAGTCTGAAATCTGATATTATTCCTAATTTTTTTTCAAAATCTTTTGTCTGGATTTCTTTTCTTTGCCCATTGCATTCTACATTATATTACATTTATGTATACATATGTTTTCTCCTTAATGGAATGTAAGTTTTTGCCTTGAGGGCAAGGATTTTTGTACATTATGAGTAGCATAGTGATTACTAGCTATCATTAAATTAGGAATAGAGAAAAGGGATAGCTGTGGGAAAATAATTACATTAGTACACTGTTGGTGGAGCTATGCATTGGTTCAGCCATTCTGAAATGCACTTTGGAACTCTGCCTCCAAAGTCACTAAACTGCATAAATTTTGACCCAATCATACCAGTATTAACCATATCCCTTAAAAAGATAAAAAGAAAGGAAAAGGATTTATATATATAAAACTATTTATGGCAGTACTTTCACTGGTGGTAAGGAAGTGGGAACTAAGGTGGTAAACATCACTGGAAAATGGCTGAAGAAATTGTGACATATGAATGTAATGAAATACCGTGGTGCCATAAAAAAAATGACAAAAGGTATGATTTCAAAGAAGCTGCAAAAGACTTGAATGAAGTGATGGAGAATGAGTTGAACAATTTCTAGAATAACAACATTGTAAAAAAACAACTTTCAAAGTCTTAAGAACTCTGATGAATGGAATGACCAGCCATGATTTTAGAGGACTGATGATGAAGAATGCTATCCACCACCCAAAAATGACTAGGCAAACTAAATAGACAGAATAAGAAACACAATTTTGGACAAGGAAAATGAAGGAATTTTTATTGCTTGATTTTGCAGATTTATTCAAGAATTTTTTTTTTCTTTAGTAGTGGATAGAGTGGGAGAGAAAGAAGAAAATAACTTTTAACTAAAAAAAATAAAAATTACTAGTAAAATACATTGTTATTGATCTTAAATATTAATTGGGTAAATAAATTCAAAGTACAAGTTTCTAAAATGATCCATATTCATCTGACCATTTTTCTTTTACAATGTAGACACTCTGTTCACACTGGAATTTCCAAATATTAGCATTCAATGTAAAGATAGAGATTCAACATAAAAGCAAAAATATAACTTGAGACCAATCTAGTACATAATTTACCAAAAGACCAGGCAAGAAATGCCAATTAAATAGAAAAGTATTTAACTGAGATATACTAGCAAAGTAATTAGACAGAAAAAGTCAAGCAATGAAATTATTCTCAGCCACTCCATATCAGTAGAGGAATTTTCCAGAGAGTAAATTTCCATAAAATTAATGCTTTAAGGCAAGGTTACATTTACATTTCTGTACAACCTTCCTTGTATCCTGGATAGAAGATTTCTCCTTCACTGATGTCTAAATTCTTCTCTAAGAAACTGATTGTGTTTCCCTCCTAGTCTCTTCCTCTTCCACATCTTTGGCATAGTCTGTGAACTCCCTTGTGATTACTTTTTTGCCCCATATACACTTGGCTGTCATTGAGTCACTCCATCTCTGCAGGTG
>NW_020952158.1:0-2537 GCF_900497805.2 Vombatus ursinus
GGCTGGTGCTCTATCCGCTGCATCACCTAGCTACCCCCCCATTCTAATTTTTAAGTACTCATTTTCTTCAATAAGTTTTTCCACCTGCTTGACTTTCTTTTAATTGTTTTCTTGATTATCTTGTATTACTCTTATGTTTTCCCCAAGTTTTTCCTCAACCTCTCCTCTTTCATTTTTAAAGTCTTTTGTGAACTCTTCCAAGGATTCTTTTTGGGCTTCCGACCAGTTTACATTTTTTTTTCTTTGAAGTGAAAGTAACTATTTTGACTTCACTGTCTTCTTTTGAGTTTGAAACTAGATCTTCTCTGTTAACATAGTAGCTATTTATGGTCAGATTCTTTCTCTTTTGTAAACTCATATTTTAGTGGCTCATTTCTTGGCTGTTAAATTAGTGTTATAATAAGGCTCCATTATTGAGATGTAGGAGATAATGTCTCAAGCTTCAGGTTTTTCATTCTATTGTTTTCTGAGATCTATCTGGGGATCTGACTTCAGGTACTCCTCTTCACCCCTGATCCAATACCAGGGCCCCCAATAACTGTGGCATGACAAATGCACTTAATTTCTATGGTTCCTTTTGGGGCTGCAAGCATACCCTTTGCTCTGGAACTGAAAGTAGGGACTCTATTCTGCAGCAAGTGATCACAGCCAACAGCAACCCCAGTAATCTGTGACCAGACTCACTGGAATGTAATAACTGCTCCTAACTTACAGTCATAACCTGGTACTATGTCTTCTAAGCATACCTGGGGCATGGGTCAAGTACCATCAGAAGACACATCCATCTTTACTGATCAGCCATCAGACCCCCGTGCTACCCATGGGGTGAAAGTTCCTGAAGCTGAGACTGTTGACCCCTTCCCTCCTGGCCCCTGGGCTTGATTTTATTGATTCAGAGGTATCTTCCCTGAAGTATCTACACTTCAATCAGGTCAAACCACCACTCTGGGAGTACAGATCTTTTCTAATGCTCTTCAGAGCTATTTTAGGCTGGACAACTGCTTTACTCTGATTTTTATTTATTCCTTCCAAACTAAAGTTCACTTGGTGTCATTATTTTAAATTGTTTGTTAAGGAATTTGGGAGATCTAGGTAATTTCTTGTCATCTTCCCAGAATTTTCTGTGTTGATTCCTTCCTAATTTCGAAGGGTGAATGTTTCATGTGGGGTTAGGTCCTCTTCTTACCCTGGTATACAGTATCAGTCCTTTGTCAGTTGCTGAATTGAATGCTCCCATCGGCTCACCTAGTAGTATAACTTTAACTCCTGTAGTCATAGACCCATTTCTTTTGGCTTGTCCATGGATCCCTCTTTTCTATCTCTTTATCCTCTCCTGTGTCTGGTTGTGATGTACTCATGATTTATTGATTGGGTAAGATTTGTTGTAATTTCCAAATCTTTATGAGAAGGATTGTCATGGGGTTATAGACACCAAATCTTCCTGCTGTTTTTCTCATTTAGCTGTGTCCACTCCTCAAACAAAAAGTTTTCTATATATTCAGTGGAGTCTTCCAGTTCATAGACTGTCATGTCACCTTAGTACAGAGTTAATTAAATTAATACCTGTGACAAACCCATCCTGCTACCTGTTATATACATGCATGTGTATGTGTATATATATATATATGCATATATGTCTGTATGTGTGAGAATGTGCATGTGTATATATAAACCTATATGTATGTACATGTATGTGCATATATACATGCATGTATGCATGCATGAATGATTATCTGAGAATGGCTTTTATGTTTTAAAATGTTTTATTTTATTTAATAATGTAAAAAAAGTATTACTCCAAATACCATAATAATATCGTAGATGCCCAGATGTTGTCCATAGGTGAATATTTGGACCCATGCACTTGTAGTTTGCTCATCTTTACTTTAGAATAATGTCAAATCATTTTGTCTTCTCCTGACCTTTCTCCCAAGAGCAATAAATCAAAAAGCATTTGTTAATCATATATTTTGTACTAAGTATTTTGCTAGGCACTGTTGTTCCAATTCATCTGTAGCTAATCTAATCTTAATGAAATTGGTGCTAATTGGTTAATTCAGGCAGGATCACATCATTGGGTTGTTTTAACATCACAGGATGAAATCCATCTCCTTGATGAAAAGGGTGAGGTGAAAAAATCTCTTTTTAATAGGTATTACTAGATGGAAGTATGTTATAACAGAGGCCTTATAAAGGAAAACCAGTGAAAAGATAATCATTTATTAAATGCATTGGATCACTTGGTAAGAGTAGTGATAACTGATGAAGTGCACGTTTGCTCCATTGGTACTTATGTCATCTTGGGAAAAACTAGGGAAAAAACTACAGGACAAAGTATGGCCCTCCAGTGGTAAATTGATGAGAACTCAGAGACAAGAGTCTCACAGGCTAGGCACATGAGGGTTGTGATCACAATCTATGGAGGGAAAGCCGACAGTGAGGAGACCATTGATTTATTGTGATGTTGTCACTCTTGTCTTTAGTGCCAACGTAATGCTTTCTATAGTATCATAATTCAATGAACGTTTATCACAGAT
>NW_020952159.1:0-2559 GCF_900497805.2 Vombatus ursinus
GAATTTGAACTCAGGTCCTCCTGATTCCAGGGCTGGTGCTCTATCCGTTGCATCACCTAGCTACCCCCCCCATTCTAATTTTTAAGTACTCATTTTCTTCCATAAGTTTTTCCACCTGCTTGACTTTCTTTTAATTGTTTTCTTCATTGTCTTGCATTACTCTTGTGTTTTCCCAAAGTTTTTTCCTCAACCTCTCCTCTTTCATTTTTAAAGTCTTTTGTGAACTCTTCCGAGGATTCTTTTTGGGCTTCCGACCAGTTTACATTTTTTTTTCTTTGAAGTGAAAATAACTATTTTGACTTTACTGTCTTCTTTTGAGTTTGAAACTAGATCTTCTCTGTTAACATAGTAGCTATTTATTGTCAGATTCTTTCTCTTTTGTAAACTCATATTTTAGTGGCTTATTTCTTGGCTGTTAAATTAGTGTTATAATAAGGCTCCATTATTGAGATGTAGGAGATAATGTCTCAAGCTTCAGGTTTTTCATTCTATTGTTTTCTGAGATCTATCTGGGGATCTGACTTCAGGTACTCCTCTTCATCCCTGATCCAATACCAGGGCCCCCAATAACTGTGGCATGACAAATGCACTTAATTTCTATGGTTCCTTTTGGGGCTGCAAGCATACCCTTTGCTCTGGAACTGAAAGTAGGGACTCTATTCTGCAGCAAGTGATCACAGCCAACAGCAACCCCAGTAATCTGTGACCAGACTCACTGGAATGTAATAACTGCTCCTAACTTACAGTCATAACCTGGTACTATGTCTTCTAAGCACACCTGGGGCATGGGTGAAGTACCATCAGAAGACACATCCATCTTTACTGATCAGCCATCAGACCCCCATGCTACCCATGCGGTGAAAGTTCCTGAAGCTGAGACTGTTGACCCCTTCTCCTGGCCCCTGGGTTTGATTTTATTGATTCAGAGGTATCTTCCCTGAAGTATCTACACTTCAATCAGGTCAAACCACCACTCTGGGAGTACAGATCTTTTCTAATGCTCTTCAGAGCTATTTTAGGCTGGACAACTGCTTTACTCTGATTTTTATTCATTCCTTCCAAACTAAAGTTCACTTGGTGCCATTATTTTAAATTGTTTGTTAAGAAATTTGGGAGATCTAGGTAATTTCTTGTCATCTTCCCAGAATTTTCTGTGTTGATTCCTTCCTAATTTTGAAGGGTGAATGTTTCATGTGGGGTTGGGTCCTCTTCTTACCCTGGTATACAGTATCAGTCCTTTGTCAGTTGCTGAATTGAATGCTCCCATAGGCTCACCTAGTAGTATGACTTTAACTCCTGTAGTCATAGACCCATTTCTTTTCGCTTGTCCATAGATCCCTCTTTTCTATCCCTTTATCCTCTCCTGTGTCTGGTTGTGATGTACTCATGATTTATTGATTGGGTAAGATTTGTTGTAATTTCCAAATCTTTATGAGAAGGATTGTTGTGGGGTTATAGATGCCAAATCTTCCTGCTGTTTTTCTCATTTAGCTGTGTCCACTCCTCAAACAAAAAGTTTTCTATATATTCTGTGGAGTCTTCTAGTTCATAGACTGTCATGTCACCTTAGTACAGAGTTAATTAAATTGATACCTGTGACAAACCCATCCTGCTACCTGTTATATACATACATGTGTGTATATATATATGCATATATGTCTGTATGTGTGAGAATGTGCATATGTATATATAAACCTATATGTATGTACATGTATGTGTATATATACATGCATGTGTGCATGCATGAATGATTGTCTGAGAATGGCTTTTATGTTTTAAAATGTTTTATTTTATTTAATAATGTAAAAAAAGTATTACTCCAAATATCATAATAATATCACAGATGCCCAGATGTTGTCCATAGGTGAATATTTGGACCCATGCACTTGTAGTTTGCTAATCTTTACTTTAGAATAATGTCAAATCATTTTGTCTTCTCCCAACCTTTCTCCCAAGAGCAATAAATCAAAAAGCATTTGTTAATCATATATTTTGTACTAAGTATTTTGCTAGGCACTGTTGTTCCAATTCATCTGTAGCTAATATAATCTTAATGAAATTGGTGCTAATTGGTTAATTCAGGCAGGATCACATCATTGGGTTGTTTTAACATCACAGGATGAAATCCATCTCCTTGATGAAAAGGGTGAGGTGAACAAATCTCTTTTTAATAGGTGTTACTAGATGGAAGTATGTTATAATAGAGGCCTTATAAAGGAAAACCAGTGAAAAGATAATCATTTATTAAATGCATTGGATCACTTGGTAAGAGTAGTGATAACTGATGAAGTGCACATTTGCTCCATTGGTACTTATGTCATCTTGGGAAAAACTAGGGAAAAAACTACAGGACAAAGTATGGCCCTCCAGTGGTAAATTGATGAGAACTCAGAGACAAGAGTCTCACAGGCTAGGCACATGAGGGTTGTGATCACAATCTATGGAGGGAAAGCCGACAGTGAGGAGACCATTGATTTATTGTGATGTTGTCACTCTTGTCTTTAGTGCCAATGTAATGCTTTCTATAGTATCATAATTCAATGAACGTTTATCACAGAT
>NW_020952160.1:0-1513 GCF_900497805.2 Vombatus ursinus
GTTTAGAGGGGAATGTTGGGAGAGTTCAGCTGGGTGGCTGCCCCTAACTGTGACCAGGGCCCCTGCTCTCTTGTGACCAGCCACAAGAGCTCCTCTCTGCCCTGGAACTATGACCCAGAACAGTATATGGGCAATAGAATTGCTCATCAGCACCAGCTATTCCCAGTGTCAGCAAAGGTGCCATATAATCTCTTTCTGAGCAGCTGTTTGACTCTCTCACCATCTCTGGGCCAAGAGCTCCCAAAGCGGCTGCTCCTGCTTTTGTCGTCACTATTGCTGCTGCCACATGTGTATGCTTGGGATGGACCTCAATCCCATGTTACAGACTTAATTTTTTTCAGTGAGATTTTGAACCACTTTTTCCATTTGGCCAATTCTGCTTTTTAAGGAGTTATTTTCTTCAGTAAGTTTTTATGCCTCTTTTACTATTAGGAATATTCTGTTTTATAAAGTTTTTTTTTTTTAGTATTTTTTGTGCCTCTTTTACTAATCTGTTAATTCTCTTCTCATAATTTTCTTGCATTACTCTTATTTCTTTTCCCAATTTTTCCTCTTCTACTCTTATCACTTTCTTTAACTCTTCTAGGACCTCTTGTTGGTTTGGATACAATTAGCATTTTTCTTTGAGTTTTTTTAGTAGTTGTTTTAAAATTGTTCTTTTCTTCTGAGTTTATTTCTAGGTCTTCCCTGCCACCGTATTAGCTTTTTATGGTCAAATTATTATTTTTGTGTGTGTCTTGCTCATTTTTCTAGCCTATTTCTTGACTTTTAACTTGATGTTAAAGTTGGGCACTGCTCACCTTGGGGTGGGGAGGCTCTGTGCCAAGCTTCAGGATTTTTCGTGCTGCCATTTTCAAAGCTAGTTCTGGGGGTCTGCAAGTTTTTGGTGTGATCCTGGGAGAAGCATGGTCACTGCTCTCCTGGTCTGTGTTCTGCTCTTTACCAAGGAGGGGTCCTGGGTCTCCTGCAGCCACGAGTGCCAGCACTCTTCTTGGCCCTGGAACTGTGACCAGGGCCCCTGCTCTCTTGTGACCAGCCACAAGAGCTCCTCTCTGCCCTGGAACTATGACCCAGAACAGTGTATTGGCAATAGAATTGCTCATCAGCACCAGCTATTCCCGGTGTCAGCAAAGGTGCCATATAATTTTTTTCTGAGCAGCTGTTTGACTCTCTCACCATCTCTGGGCCAAGAGCTCCCAAAGCGGCTGCTCCTGCTTTTGTCGTCACTATTGCTGCTGCCACATGTGTATGCTTGGGATGGACCTCAATCCCATGTTACAGACTTCTCATGCCAACCTCTTAAGTTTTCTTAAGACAGAAAAATACCTCACTCTAACTTTTTGTTGGCTTTTCTGCTCCAAATTTGATTTGTGGCATAATTTTAAAGTTGTTTAGAGGGGAATGTTGGGAGAGTTCAGCTGGGTGGCTGCCCCTAACTGTGACCAGGGCCCCTGCTCTCTTGTGACCAGCCACAAGAGCTCCTCTCTGCCCTGGAACTATGACCCAGAACAGT
>NW_020952161.1:0-34098 GCF_900497805.2 Vombatus ursinus
CCACCCACCCTCATTGAGAAGGCAAGCAAGTCCATACAGGTTATACAAGTGCAGTCATGCAAAACATAGCTGTAATGCTGTGAAAAACTAACTATATTTCCCTTAATCCTGTCCCACACCCCATTTATTCTATTCTCTCATTTGACCCTGTCCCTCCTCAGAAGTGTTTGCTTCTGATTACCCCCGTTCCCTAATCTGCCCTCCCTTCATTCATTCCCCTCTCTGTTATCCCCTTCCCCCTTATTTTCCTGTAGGGTAAGATAGATTTCCATGCCCAGTTGAGTGTGTATGTTATTCCCTTCTTAAGCCAAATCCAATGAGAGTAAGATTCACTCATTCCCTCTAACCTTCCATTGTAAAAGCCTTTTCTTGTCTGCTTTATGTGAGAAAATTTACCCCATTCTACCTTTCCCTTTCTCTTTCTCCCAGTATAATCTTCTCTCAGCCCTTAATTTTAATCTCCAGATGTTACCCCTTCACCTTCAATTCACCCTGTGCCCTCTATGTATCTATCTATATATACATATAATTTTTTTTCTCCAACTACCCTAATACTGACAAATGTCTCATGAGTTACAAATATCATCTTTCTGTGCAGGAATGTAAACAGTTCAACCTTAATAAGTTTCTTATGATTTCCCTTTCCTGTTTACCTCTTCATGCTTCTCTTGGGTCTTGTATTTGAAAGTCAAATTTTCTATCCAGCTCCGGTCTTTTCATCAAGAATGCTTGAAAGTCCTCTATTTCACTGAATATCCATTTTTTCCCCTGAAGGATTATACTCTGTTTTGTTGGGTAAGTGATTATTGGCTGTAATCCTATCTCCTTTGCCCTCCAGAATATCATATTCAAAGCCCTCTAGTCCCTTAATGTAGAAGCTGCTAAATCTTGTGTTATCCTGATTGTGTTTACACAATACTTGAATTGTTTCTTTCTGGCAACTTGCAATATCTTCTCCTTGACCTGGGAACTCTGGAATTTGGCTATAATATTCCTTGGATTTTTCCTTTGGGGATCTCTTTCAGGAGGGGATTGGTGGATTTTTTCCATTTCTACTTTACCCTCTAGTTCTAGAATATCAGGGCAGTTTTCCTTGATAATTTTTTGAAAAATGATGTCTAGGCTCTTTTTTTTGATCATGAATTCCAGATAGTCCAATAATTTTTAAATTATCTCTCCTGGATCTATTTTCCAGGTCAGTTATTTTTCTAATGAGATATTTCACATTATCTTCTATTTTTTTTCCCCCATTCTTTTGGTTTTGTTTTACAATGTCTTGATTTCTCACAAAGTCACTAGCTTCTATTTGCTCCATCCTAATTTTTAAGGAAGTATTTTCTTCAGTGAGCTTTTGGACTTCCTTTTTCATTTGGCCAATTCTGCTTTTTAAGGCATTCTTCTCCTCATTGGCTTTTTTGGACCTTTTTTTGCCATTTGGGTTAGGCTATTTTTTAAGGTGTTATTTTCTTCAATATCTTTTTTTTGGTCTTCTTTAGCAAGCTGTTGACTTGTTTTTTCATGATTTTCTTGCATCACTCTCATTTCTTTTCCCAATTTTTCCTCTACTTCTCTTACTTTTTCTCAAAATCCCTTTTGAGCTCTTCCATGGCCTGGGACTGATTCATATTTTTCTTGGAGGTTTTGGATGTAGGAGCTTTGACTTTGTTGTCTTCTGGTTGTATGTTTTGATCTTTTTTGTCACCAAAGAAAGATTCTATGGTCTGACTTTTTGCACAGTTTGCTCATGTTCCCAACCAATTACCTGAGTTTTAAACTATTTGTTAAGGTAGTGGTCCACTTCCAGCGTGGAGAATGTACTGTCCCAAGCTTCAGGGGTGTTGTGCAGCTGTTTTCAGAGATACCTCTAGGGACCTATAAATTTTCAGTTCTTCCAAGGTGGTATGATAAGGGGCGAAGTGTTTACTCCTTTCCTGGTCTGTGCTCTAGTCTATGAGTGACCGCAAGCACTCTTTTCTGCCTTGAAACTGTGAGGAGGATTCCTTCTCCACCACTATTACAAGCTCTGCCACACCAGTGCTCCTCCTTGCCCCAGGACTGCCACCCAGAACTGCGACCCAGATCCACGCAAGAGCAAAGCAAGAGATTCCTGCCACAGCACCAGCAAAGAGATCCCTGCAATCCTCCTCTGATCAGCCACTTGATTTCCCCTTCTGTCTGTGGGCCAATGCTCCAGAAGCAGCCAGTCCACCGGGCTGCAATGGGACTGGGGCTAGGACCAAGCTTCTCTCTCACCATGGTCACAGACCTTTCCTACTGACCTTCTAAGTTGTCTTTGGTGTTTGTGGGTTGAGATATCCAGAAACCACCACAACTACCCCTTATGCCTGGAATGTTATCTTTCCTCCAATCTGCCTTTCAGTTTGCTTGGATTCCTTTAAAATTTAGCTCCAATGCAGACTAGTTCAGAAGGTCTTTTCTGGTCCTCACCTCTGCTAGTGACTTCCCCTTTGAGATGGTTGTCTCCTTTTTACTTTGTATCTATCTTGTTTGTTTCTCATTATCATAGATGGGTGCAGTTACTTTGCACAAATCTAGAAATGGAAACCCAAATAGGCATCATGGCTCCTCAGTGATGGAAACCTGGGGAAGATGTACTGGAAAAAAAGAAGAAATTGGGGTGAGAGACAGGAGAAGAGATAGAAGAAGAGAAGATGGAAGAGGAGAGGATGGGAGAGAATTTTTTCTGTGAAAGGTGCCCAAATCCTCAGTCCCTGGGCACAGAGGAATAGATGGTGGGCTCTGTTGGTGTCTTTGTGTGGTCAGTTTTCCTCTCATTCAAGGTTCTTATGTTCAGCTGAGCGTAAGTTATTCCCTGGGGGTCTTCAGCCATGGGGAACTGAAGAGGAAATACAAGGAAAAGGGAAAAGTGAGTGACTTTGGAGCAGGAGTTCTTAATCTATTGGTATGTTGTGAATACTTTGACAGTTTTTCTGGTGAAAGCTATGGATGGCTTCTCATTATCATTATGTTAATTATATGAAATGAACTCCATAAAATTTCAAAGGAAATAAATGATATTGAAGTACAATGATTGAAATATTTAACAATTATCCCATTAAGTTAAGGGATCCCCAGTTCAGTAGCCCTACATTGGATGACTAGAAGAAAAAAATAGTAAGTGATTAAGAAGTAGTGCAACTGTGGGCTTAGAACCTGTTGGGAAAGGTTCTGATTAAAAATAAAACTGGGTCCTCCAGATGGAGGACAGGATGAGCTGACTCACCAAAGGGTCCCTTGTTCTCTTCTTGGCCATTTCTGTATCTGAGATAGATGGAAAGTTCCATTATTCTCACAGCTTCCCAGGAACAGGAATTGCCTTCACAATTCTATCCTCCCAACCCATTATCACATGCCCTTGCTGCCCAGATCACCTACACAGGATCTCCTCTCTGGGGGCCTCAGGATGATGGGGCAGGCAGGTACTCCAAGAAAGACAAGGACCACAAAGACACCTGAGACAAGGGGAGAGGGAGAAAACAGGACAGTAGGAGAGAATCCACACTGGGAGGCTTTGTGATCAGCCTCTCCTCACCACAGACTCTGTGCAGTGCAGAGGTTATATTGCAAGGAAGGAACAGGGGATTATGGGAAGAGGAGTTGAGTCTCCTTACCTCCTAGGGTTTTCTCCTTGTAAAGACCCTAGTGAGAGAGACATGGGAAGAGAAGAAGTCAGGTCAGGGAAGGTCTCAAAGGAGGAAATAGAGGTCCCAGTCCTTACCCATTTCTATTGCTAAAGACACTAAGGTGTACAACTCTTTCTCACCTATAGGGACGGATCCTCTGCAGAGCATTGCCAGCAAGAGAAGGCAGAGAAGGAAGGGAACACAGCTGAGGGTGATAATGAAGGTGTTACTGGACTCTGAACCTGGGGTGATGGAGAAAGAAAAGTCTTTATGAGTCACACTAATGGACCCTCACCTTGCCCCTGAAATTGCCTCCTTTTTTCTCCTTCTATCTCCCTCCAGAGCCACCCATCACCACTAGCATTCCGGAGTTTGGCACAAATGCTGCTCAGAATGGGCTTATCCATTGGAACTAGGTTCAGAAACCTCAGAAACCAGGGTAGAGATGTGTGGGTCATGGGGAAGTGTTGGGGGAAGCCCTATGTCCCAGCTCAACACACATGGTCTCTATGGTCCTGGAAATGAGGAAAATGTCAAGGTTTCTATTGTTTCTTATCATATGTCTCTTGGCCAGAGCCAAGGCCTTGACTTCATTTCCTTGTAGAAACTGAAGAAGGGAGTGGTCATTGGCATCCTCCAGTGGGTCCTGTGGATTTCTCCCTCTCACCTGTCACTCTCAGATGCAGGGGGTCACTGTGTTGTGTCCAGAGACTTCCATTGGTGAGAAGCTGGTACCCACAGGTGTAGTTTCCAGAATCCTTGGGAGTCACATGAGTCAGGAAGAACTTGGCTCCATCTTGAGTGGTATCCATGCTCTGCAAGATGTTTTCATGTCCTTTCTTGTACAGAACAATCCTAGTAGTCCATGAGGGTCCCCAGCAGAGGAGGGTCACATTGGCTCCTGAGGCCACCTCTGGGCCAGGCAAGGCTGAGATGGAAGGCTTGGGGAGTACATCTGGAAACACAAAGAGACGCCAGAGATCCTTAATGGCCTCGCATAGTTATAATGGAGGTGGATGGAAACAAGGGCTGGGAGGTCCCTGAAAAACTCCTTGACCATCAGCTCTCATTCCTTTGCCTTTTGGTCATTACTTGCCCAAAGTCTCCTTCCCTGGAGGGGCATAGATGCTAAACTTGAGATGTTCTCTGGGCCCACCTAGAAACAGGGTGCATTTCTTCCTTCCATCTTTGGCCCTTGAGCTTGGAGCACTACCTGAGCTGGTCCATCCTTCTATCTTTGCTCTCCTCTTCCTTAGGGATGCCCAGAACTTGTCCCAATCTCTACCTCATGGTATTAAAAGAGCTGAAAACAAAATAACTTTTCTGGATTCCTGGCCTGCCTCTCAGGTAGAGTCCCAAACCTCTACCTCTTCCTTGGGTATCTGGACACACCCTCACCTGTCACCCAGATCTCTAGGACCTCACTGTGCTTGGACACCTGGTATGGGGCCATTCTCCTGTGGTAGACACAACTGTAGTTGCCAGCATCCTGGGCCCTCACAGAGAGGAGGGGGAAGTCAGCTGAGGCCCCAGCTGGGCTCTGGCTCTGCAGGGGATGGGGAGTCCCCACCTTCAGCAAAATGAATGTCACACCACTGAGGAATGTCTGAGGGGGCTGTCGGCACTGGAGAGTCACATGCATCCCAGCCTCCACCATAAGGCCTGAGATGGCTTAGAGGGAAGGCTTGGGGAGAGACCCTGTGAGAGGAAGAACATGGTGCTGGGGGTCAGGACACTTGGGTCAAATCCCTACTCAGACTCTGAGTCCCTTTGTGACCATGGGCCATCCACTTCCTGTCTGAGTCTTGGTTTCATTGTTCAGTTGTTTTTCAGCCATGTCCAACTCTTGATGACTCTATTTGGGGTTTTCTTGGCAAGGATACTGGAGTGGTTTGCCCTTTCCTTCTCTAGCTCATTTTACAGATGAGGAAAGTGAGGTGAACTAGGTTAAGTGACTTCCTCAGGGTCACAGAGATAATACGTGGTTGAGACCAGAACTGAACACAGGAAGATCAGTCTACCTAACTCCAAGCTCAGCATTCTATCCACTGAGCCATGAACCCACCTATGAACCTCAGTTACCACATCTGTAAATAAGAGTTTTGGCCAGAAGATCACTCATGAATTTCTAGCTATTGATAGCCAGGAATTCTGAGGAGTCTTTCATATTTGAGGGAGCTCATCCAATCTATTGTCTCATGCACCTGATGACTCATGGGAGGGAAGGTCATGACCCCTCACTTTTCATCAGGACTATCACAGACAGGCCCAGGGCTCAGCTAAAGCTGAGGCTCAGATCATGGTCCAAGAGTGAGAAGGCTCAGGTTCATTTCCAAGCTTGGTCACTCATTTGTCTTGTAACGTTGGACAAGTCCTTTTTCTCTGGGTCTCACTTTCCTCATTAGTAATGGGAGGGTTTGGCCTCAAGAACCTCCAAGGCCTCTTTCAGCTTTGGGTCTCTGTGACTTTTCTCCTAACCCCCAACTCAGTCCCCACCATCACCTTTCTTCCCTAGATTCTAGATTAGAATAGAAATGCCTCATGTCTTCCAAGACTCCAGAGCCCTGACAGGCCCCAGGGCAGAACTGGCTGTGTAGATACAAGGCCTTGTCTTTGTGAGGCCTCAGTCTGAACAGACCACTGAGGGGTCATAATCAGAGTTATTCTGGGGCCCACACACACCCCTCACCTGGCACCACCAACTCCAGGGCATCACTGGTCTTTGATCCTATAGTAAACATTGTCCTTCCCCTGTAGGTACAGCTGTAGCTCCCAGTGTCCTCAGGTCTCACAGATAGGAGCAGGAAGCTAGTCCAGAGATCTGCTGAGGCCTGCTGCTGTAAGAGCCACAGGGTCCCAGTCTTCCACAGAGTGAAAGTCACCTCTCCAAGGGAAGACAGCTTGGGCCTTGAGCACCAGAGAGTAATGTTGGCCCCCGGGGTCACCACGAGGCCATGTTTGGCCCAGAGGGTGGGCTTGGGGAGTAGTCCTGTAGAGAAAGTTGTGCCAATGGTCAAGGTCAGATGTCATTTCTAGGACCCCTCCCCTAAACTCCTAGTGAGAGGGGAAATTGGAACCTTGCCTCTGTTCTCACTTTCTTGTCTGGGGCCTGTTTTAAGCTAGAAATACCACCACTATCCTGGGGCCCAAAACTGAGTCCACATAGAATGGGAGAGGATCCCAGGGTCTCCTCCAGCCTCCCCCTAAACCATCCCTTCAGAATTCCCAGGATTTTATGCTGTCCCCATAAATCTGTGGGCCCCTATCTGGGGAATGGAATTAGGGCTTTGGGGGAATCCCATCTCCAGTCACCAGGCACAATCAGCTCCAGAGTCTCACTGGGGTGTGACCCCCTGTGGGGGGCTGTCTTCTTGTAGTAAATACAGCTGTAGCTCCCAGTATCCTCGGGCCTCACGGACAGAAATGAGAAATTAGCCTGGGTCCCTGCAGGGCTCTGTCGCTGGAAGGGTTCCAGGCTCATTGTGTCCAGCAGAGCAAAACTGTAGTCCTGAGAGGGTGCCTGTGGTGATATTTGGCACCAGATGGTCACTGTTGTCCCTGGGGATGTTACAGATCTAGGTGAGACTGAAATGGAGGGTTCGGGGAGGGCTCCTGTGAAAGGAGGAAGGAAGAAAGTTAGAGACCTGATATGTCACCCTGATCCCCTCAAATCATTCCTTGAAAAAGACCTGGGAAGAGGGAGGATGGACTGAGGGGCTCTGGCCAGGTCCTTTTGTCCAGCTCTGTAGGCTTGTTCGGGGCTGATTAACTGGGCTCCCTGGTTCACCCTCAGAAAGACAATGGGAGGAGAAAGGAGATGGGAAGGGGAGGTCAGAAACTTCTGGTGCTAAGAGAGTAAAGAAGGAATCCTCAAAAGGCCTCCAAAATTCCCCTTTAAACAACTAGGAAACCATGTCAGAATCGGTCTAGCAACAGGGAAGCAGGCGACCAGCCTGTCCGGAAAGGTTTGTTTCACTGGGCTGGGAGGGAAAAAGGTCCAAGAACAACAGCAGCAGCCAGCCTCACAACATGGAGGCTCTACACGCAAGACTCTAAGCCTGTGGCAATCCACCAGTAAGTCCCTGCCCTCCTGCACACCAGGAGACCCCTAGACAAGTGAGCAGTCTGTTTAGTTCCACAAGGTCCCATCCCAGTGACCCCACTCCCAGCACAATTCACCAGCAAAACCCTTGACCCCATTGCTGATCAGTGGCGAAGCCCTACCCTGGGGCTGGCCAACAGTGAGACCCCACCTCTGGGACCCTGTTTCCATAGCAACCCAGCATCAGAGCTCTACCCCTCAGGTAGATCAACAACAAGATTACTCCTCCAGGGCCTAGAAGTAGAGAGGTCTTATTGTCATAACAACCCAGCAGCAAGTCCCCACACCTGGACCAGGCCAGTAGCTAAATTCCACACCCAGGGGAGGCCAACAGGAAGGCCCCACTCCCTCAGTACAAGCCAGAAGGGAAGCCTACCTTTCAGAGAAAAGGAGCAGCAAAGCCCTGAAGCCCAGTGAAATTCCAAGCACAGAAAGCTTGGGAAAGTACAGGGCCAGAGCCCAACTTTCTCATAAAAACATTAAGTCACAAAAAAAGATTAAAAGAAAATGACAGGAAACCCCACCCCCAAAAAAAACCCCCAAAAAGAGCTCACTATAGAAAATAACTATGGTGATAGGGAGGAATGAGGCATAAATTTAGAAGAAGACAATAATATCAAAATGGCTACATGGAAGTCTCAAAAAAAATGTAATTTGGTCTCAGGCCCAAAATAATTCCCGTAAGAGCTTAAAAAGGATTTAAAAAAGCAAATTAAAGAAGTAGGAGAAAAAATGGGAAAAAACGAGAATAATGCAAGAGAATCATGAATATACAGTCAATAGCATGGGAAAAGATATGTAAAAATTTCCTGAGGAAAATAACTCCCAAAAAAATAGAATTGGCCAAATAGAAAAAGGAGTACAAAAGCTCACTGAAGAAAATGATTCCTTAAAAATTAGAATGGAATAAATGGAAACTAATGACTCTATGAAACATCAAAATATGACAAAACAAAATTTAAAAAGTTTAAAAAATAGAAGAAAATGTGAAATTTCTCATTGGAAAAATAATTGACCTACAAAATAGATCCAGGAGAGATAATAAAGGAATAATTGGAGTACCTGAAAGCCATGATATAAAAATGACTGGAAAATGTCTTTCAAGAAATTATAAAAAAAAAAAAAACAACCCAAACTTCCCTGGTATGTTAGAGCCAGAGGGCAAAATAGAAATTGAAATAATCCACCAATCACCACCTAAAAGAGATCCTAAAATAAAAACTCCCAGGAACATCATAGCCAAATTCCAGAGCTCACAGATCAATGAGAAATATTGCAAGTAGCTCAAATGAAACTTCAAATATCGTATAGCTACAGTCAGGATTACACAGTATTTGGCAGCTTCCACATTAAAGAACTGGAGGGTTTGGAATATGATATTCCAGAAGGCAAAGGAGTTAGGATTACAACCATGAATCACCTACCCAGCAAAATTGAACACACTCTTTCAGTGGAAAAAGATGGATATTTAATGGAATAGAGTACTCATTTCTAATTAAAACACCAGAGCTCAATAAAAATGTGACCTCCAAATACAAGACTCAAGGGAAACATAAAAAAAGGTAAAAAAAAAAAAAAAAGAAACAAGAGAGAGAGAGAGAAAACAAAAAATACAATAAAGTTAAATGTTTATATCTCTATATGGCAAGATAATATTTGTAACTCTTAACAACTTTATTACTATAAGAGCAAATAGGAGGCATATCTGTAGACAGAGGGTGTGGATATAAGGTGACTTTAATGGGATGATACAAAAAAATAAAAACAAAATTATAGGGTGATGAAGAAAATTGCACTGGAAGAAGGAGGGGGAGAGATTGAATGGGGTAAATTATCCCACATAAAAGAGGCATGAAAGAATTATAAAGGAGGGGAAATTCGGGGCTGGGGTAGTGAACACAGTTTCAACCTTAATCTCATCAAAATTGGCTCAAAGAGGGAATAACGTACACACTCAGTTGGATATGGAAATCTATCTAAACCTACAGTGAAATAAAAAGAGATGAGTATAATAGAAGGAAGAAAGAGGATTGATAAAAGGGAGGGTATATTGGGGAAGGAAGTGATCAGAAGTAAAACACATGTGAGTAGGAAAGGGTGGGATATAAAAGAGAGGTGGATAAAAAAGTGAAAAATAGTATGGAGTTATTTATGATAACTATAAATGTGAATGGGATGAACTCACTCATAAAATGGAAGTGTATAGTACAATGGATTAAAAACCATAATCTTACAATATCTTATTTACAAGAAACACATTTAGAGCAGAGAGATAAACACAGGGTAAAGGTAAATAGCTGGAAAGAATCTGTTATGCTTCAGCTGAAGCAAAGAAAGTAGGGGTAGAAATCACGAACTCAGACAAAACAAAAGCAAAAATATATCTAATTAAAAGAAATAAAGAAGGAAACAGTATCTTGCTGAAAGATTCCATAGACAATAAAGTCAAATCAATACTAAACATACGTGCACCAAATGGTACAGCATCTAAATTTTTGAAGGAGAAGTCAAATGAGTTGCAGGAGGAAATAGATAATAAAACTATACTAGTAGGAGACCTCTACTGTCCCCACTCAAAACTAGATAAATCTAACCAAAAAATAAACAAGAAAGAAGTTAAGGAGGTGAATAAAATTCCAGAAAAGTTAGATATGATAGATCTGTGGGGAAAACTGAATGGGAATAGAAAGGAATATAACTTTTTTTCCTTCTCAATAGCATATGACACCTACACAAAACTGACCAGGTATTAGGACATAAAACCTCACAATCAAATGCAGAAAAGCAGAAACAGTAAATGCATCTTTTTTTTATCACAATGCAATAAAAATTACATTCAATAATGGACAATGGAGAGATTAAAAATTAATTGGAAGTTAAATAATCTAATCCTAAAAAGCAAGTGGGTCAAATAATAAATCATAGAAACAAACAATAAATAATTTCATTAAAGAGAATGACAATGAGACAACATACCAATATTTATGGGATGCAGTTAAAGCAGTACATAGGTGAAAATTTATCTCTCTAATTGCTTACATCAGTAACATAGAGAAAAAGCACATCAATGAATTGAGTATGCAACTAAAAAAAGCTAGAAAAAGAACAAATTAAAAATCCCTAATTAAACACCAAATTATAAGTTCTATAAATCAAAAGAGAAATGAATAACATTAAAATCAAGCAAACCATTTAACTAATAAATAAAACTAGAAGCTAGTGTTATGAAAAAAAAACAATAAAATATATATTACCTTTGGTTAATTTGATTTTAAAAAAGGGAAGAAAAAAATCAAATCACTAGTATCAAAAATGAAAGGGGTGAATTCACAACCAAAGAAGAGGAAATTAAGACAATTGTTAGGAGCTATTTTCCCAATTATATAATAATAAATTTGATGATCTAAATGAAATGAATATCTACAAAAATACAAATTACGTAGATTAACAGAATAAGAAATACAATACTTAACCCAAACTTGGAAAAAGATATTGAACAAGCCATCAATGACATTCCTAAGAAAAAATTCCCAGGATCAGATGGATTCACAAGGGAATTCTATCAAATATTTAAATAACAGTTAATCATGATAATAATAAATTATTTGGAAAAATAGGTGAAGGAGTCCTACCAAATTCCTTTTATGACACAAATATGGTACTGATACCCAAACCAAAAAGAGCCGAGACAAAGGAAATTATACACCAATTTCCCTAATGAATATTGATGCAAAAAAAAATACTAGAAAAGGGACTAAAGCAATATGTCACAAAAATTATACACTATGATCAGGTGGGATCAATATTAGGAAAACTATCAGCATAATTGACCATATCAATCACAAAATGAACAGAAATCATATGATTATCTCAATACAGGCAGAAAAAGCCTTTGACAAAATGCAGCACCCATTCTTCTTAAAAACCCTGGAGAGTATAGGAATCAAAGAAGTTTACTTTAAAATAAGTAATATTTATCTAAAACCATCAGCCAGCAATATCTATAATGGGGATACATTAGACACCTTTCCATTACAATCAGGGGCGAAGCAAGGATGCTCCTTATCACCTCTATTATTTAATATTGTACTAGAAATGTTAGCTATAGCAATAAGAGAAGAAAAAGAAATTAAAGGCATTAGAATCGGCAATGTAGAAACAAAACCATCACTCTTTGCAGATGATATGATGGTATGCTTAGAGAATCCTAGAGAATCGACTAAAAATCTACTTGAAATTATTCACAACTTTAGCAAAGTTGCAGGACACAAAATAAACCCACGTAAGCATTTCTACATATTACCAACAAAGTCCAGCAGCAAGAGATAGGAAGAGAAATTCCACTTAAAATAACTGTAGACAATATAAAATACTTGGGTGTCTACCTGCCAAGCCAAACTCAGAACTTACATGAACACAACTATAAAATACTTTTCGCACAAATAAAGTCAGATCCAAAAAATTGGAAAAATATTAATTGTTCATGGATATGTTGAGTCAATATAATAAAAAGGACAATTCTACATAAATTTCTCTATCTATTTACTGCCATACCAATCAAACTATCAAAAATTGTTTTATGTAGCTGGAAAAAATAATAAAATTCATCTGGAAGAACAAAACTCAAGGATATCAAGGGAATCAATGAAAAAAAGGTGAAAAAGGTGGCCTAGCCATACCAGATCTCAAACTGTATTATAATGCAGTGATTATCAAAATAATTTAGTGCTGGCTAAGAAAAAGAGTGATGGATCAGTGGAATAGATTAGGTACAAATTATAGTAAATGACCCTAGTAATCTAGTACATGACAAACCCAAAGATCCAAGCTTTTGGAATAAAAACTCATTATTTGACAAAAACTGCTGGGAAAGCTAGAAAACAGCATGGCAAAAACTAGGTCAACATCTCACACCATATGCTAAGGTAAGTTTGAAATGGGTACGTGATTTACACATAAAGGGTGATACCATAAACAAATTAAGAGAGCATGGAATAGTTTACCTGTCATATTTATGGATAAAGGAAGAATTTAGGCCCAAAGAAGATATAGAGAGTCTTACAAAATATAAAATAGATCATTTTGATTACATAATATTAAAGTTTTTTTTTTTTGCATTAACAAAACCAATGCATACAATATTATAAGGAAAACAGAACACTGGGGGAAATTTTTACAGCCAGTGTTTCTGATAAAGGCCTCATTTCTCAAATATATAGAGAACTGAGTCAAATTTACAAAAATACTAATCATTCCCCAATTGACAAATGGTTAAAGGATATAAACAGGCAGTTTTCAGACAAAGAAATCAAAGCTATCTAGTCATATTAAAAAATACTCCAAATCACTATTGATCAGAGAAATGCAAATTAAAACAACTCTGAGTTACCACCTCGCACCTATTAGAGTGACTCATATAACAAAAAAGGAAAATGGTGGATGTTGGAGGGGATGTGGGAAAATAGGGTGTGAACTCATTTAATCATTCTGGAGAACAATTTGGAATTATGCTTGGAGGGCAACCAAACTCTACATATCTTTTGATCCAGCAATACCACTGCTAAGTCTATCTCCCAAAGACATCCAGAAAATGAGAAAAGGACCTATTTGTACAAAAATATTTAGAGCAGCATTTTTTTTTTGATGGCTAAGAATTGGACATCAAAGTGATACCCATCAATTGGGGAATGGCTAAACAAGCTGTCATGTGATTGTAGTGGAATATTGTTATGCTATGAGAAATGAAAAGCAGGATGATTTCAGAAAAACCTGGAAAGACTTACATGACTGGATATCTAGTGAAGCAAGAAGAACCAGGAGAACATCATACACAGTAACAACGATATTGTTCAGTGAAGAACTGTGAATGACTTACCCTTTCTCAGCAATATCATGATCTAAGACAATCCCAAAGGATTCAGGATGAAGCATACTATCTGCTTCTAGAGAAAGAACTGATGTTTTCTGAATACAGACTGAAGTAGGCTTTTCTTTTATTCTAGTCATCTTGTACAAAAAGATTAATATGGAAATGTTTTACATAATTGCCCATGTATAACCTATATATCTGATTGCTTTCCATCTCAGGGAGGGGAGAGAAGAGAGAGGGAAGAAAGGAAGGATAGAATTTGGAACTCAAAACTTTAAATAAAAATATTTGTTAAAAAATAAAAAGAGAGGGAAACAGACAGGAAGAAGTGACAGAGAGAAGGAGACAGAGAGATAGAGACAGATAAAGAAGGTGGGAGAGATAGAGAAAGAGGGGAAGGGAGACAGAGAAAAGTAGAGGAGGAATACGGAAAGAGAGAGAAGCAGAGAGAGAGAGAGAGAGAGAGAGAGAGAGAGAGAGAGAGAGAGAGAGAGAGAGAGGCCAAGAGAGCTTCTAAATAAACTGTTAAAACTTTCTCTACAGAAAGAAAAGGAGTCACTGTCTCTCATCTGTCCCTCTTCTTACACCCTTCGAGTGACTCAGCTCTGTCTCACAGCCTGGGCCTGCTGGATCAAGGCAGGATCCTAATGCAACATCACTGGCACTTCCAGACCTTTCCCTTAAGCTTTAAGGTTTGCTAAGCTCTTTCCTCCCAATAAACCCATGACACGAGGGTTAGACAGAACTCAGATTCCCAGTCCTCACCCGTACCCACTTCCCCACACTGCTGCCTGGTGCCAGGTTCCTGTCCAGGTGCCACCCCTGCCCACCCCTCAGTGAAGTCAGAGCAGAGCTGGCAGAGCTCTGTGTCTCCCCGGGTGGGCAGGGGCTGGCCGAGGAGCGTGGGGGCTCCCTCTCGGCTGTTCTGTGATGAATAAGATTTTCTCTGGTTCTCTTTCCCACACTGATAACTCACCTATCAGACACCTCCTGTTCAGCTATGGGGGCACCCCAAAGGTTTAGGGAAGATTCCAACCCCTGCTGCCCTCAGGGAGCTCACAGTCCAAGGAATCACAGGGATTTGAGCTCAAATTGTGTCATTGGAAAATACAGACCATGAGCTTCATGTCATGGAAGAAGGAACCTGAGGTTCACAGAAGGTCAAGGACTTGCCCACAGTCCCCCAGCTAGGACCTGGGAGGAGAAGGCATTTGAACCCCATGCCACAGACTCCCAGTCTGGTGGGAAGCACCCTAGTGTTAGAGTGCGCACACAAGATAGGTGTGGGCACCATGCTGGGAGGGCCAAGGGCCAGGACATTGCCACTTAATGCAATCAGAGACAGCATCCTAGAGCGGCCAGGATTTGAGCTGGGCTTTAAGAATGTGTAGGAAAATGATGAACGAAGGTGGGAAAGGCATCATAGGCAGGGGGAACTGTGTGAGCAAAGGAAGAACGGTGGGATGTAAAGAGAGGTGATGTTGTCATCTGTCCAGGCTGATGGGAAAGCAGTGAGGGCAAAGGGAACAAGGGGAGACACAGCTGGACAGGATGGATGTTGCCAGTTTGGGCCTAAGAGGGGACAGGAAAAGTTTATCTGGATAAAGTTTGCTCTGGAAAAGCTATGTGCCCCTATTCCCAAAGGCTGCTGTGTATCCTGTGAGGGAGGAGCCGCCCAGCTCTCCTGGCTGGGTCACCAGGGACACTGACCAGGTGGCGAAACATCCCAGGGTTTGGGCGTGGGAGACGTGGGTTCAAATCTTAGCCCTGACACTATTTCCCTAAAATGTTCCATAGAGAATAAGGGGCTCCCAGAACCTGGGTAAATAGGGATGTTAAGGGGAGGCAGGTAGTAAAGCCTGAGGGTTTGTCCCACTTGTAGGTGACTCTCCAGAGAGGGGTCTGGGGCTCCTCTCTCAGGTCTGGCCTCCTTCCCACTAGGGATGGTTGTAGACTAGCACCCCTCACCTGTCACCACCAGGGCCAGGGCTTCACTGAGCTCTGACCACCAGGGCCCCTGCCCAGAGCGGCAGCTGTAGCTTCTCGCATCTCTCCAGTCATCCACATTCCTGAGCACGAACTCTGCCTGCTGCCAGGATGCATTTCTCTCATCTCTGAGCTCTCCATCCTTCCAGAGCTGGAATCGGTCACTCCCCAGGTGGCCCTAGCACCTGAGGGTCACATCTGCTCCCCGGGGGACCACAGGACTCGGGATGGCCCAGAGGGTGGGCCTGGGAAGGGTGTCTGAGAAGGAAAGAAATTTGATTTCCAGAGATTCCTCTGGCCCTGGTGTGTCTTTCACCTGTAACCTCTTCCTGAGTCACTTCATCCATTCACCACATCATCCCCTGTTCCCTCCCTAATTATTCCAGGAGTGGATTTCTGGGTTGATTAGAAACAATGAGTGAAAAGAGAACAGTGGGATCTTGGGGGCAGGACTCACCCATTTGTGCCCTCAGCGCCCAGTCCAGACACAGCCCTGTAAGAAAAGCTCAGGTTACAGATGCCTCCCTTCCAGCCCACACTGAGCCCATCCCCAGCTCTCACCAAAGCCCCTGGACCTCATTCTGATTTCGTCAGAACACTAAGAGCCCTTTGAGCAGACACAAGGCTCCTGCTCTGCCCCAAATGGTTCTGTCTCCTCCTTAATGAACTTTCTTATCCCTCCGAGTCAGTCAGCCAAGAACCTTGTCACAAAATCCCTCTCTCCCCTGGCCTGACCCTGGACACTCACCAATGGAGAACAGGAAAGTGACTGTGGGGCCCATGGTGGATTTTCAGCTCTGTCCTGGGCTGCCCAGCCTCAACTGTGCAGAGTGGAAAAGGTAGGTGGAGTAGAGGCTGTCCCAGGATGTGGTGGCCAGCCCAGCTGCTGTATACCACCTAACTCAGGCCCCACAATTTCCGCTCTTATACTGATGAATGAGGGACCATGGTCCTTCAGTGCTTACCTCTGAGAGAATCAGAGTCTTAAGGTAAATGTAGCCTGTCACGGGCCAGGGAATCTGATGAGTAACTAGTATTGAAGACCACCAAAGGGCACCTGTGCCACAAATACTGAGATTTGCCTGGAAATGACCAGGGCCCCCATGAAAGTCTCACCCTGAAAGGACCAAGATCGGGCACAGAGGCCTAATGCCATGACCACGTAAGACTAGGCCTCAGACCCTAGACTCAGTTGGTTTGTGAGCAGATGGTCCATCCGTGGTGTGACTTCTGGGTCAGTCTTACCATCTGCTCTTTGGAATAAATAACAAGAACAACAGTAATAATAATAATAATGGCTAACATTTATATAGAACTTTCAGTTTTGCAAAGTAAGTTACCAACACTATTTCATCTCATCCTCACAACGACATACGAGGGAGAGTCTATATTATCCTCATTTTGCAGATGAGAAAATTGAAGTGGACAGAGGTGAAGTCACTTGCCCAGGTTTTTAAAGCCAGATTTGAATTCTGGTCTTCCTGACTACAAATCTGCAGAAGTTATGAAGCTTGTTCCAGGTACTATAGTTATTCAGTATGGGGTACCCACCCTCCAGGTATTCAAATGTCCCAGCTCCTGCATTTCCTCTAAGCTACCCCAACGACAGCACCTTTCACCCCAGGAATAGCCTGCCATAGCATTCACAGCTGCATTTACAGTCTACTCAGTTATTGCACTCACCTGTGGAGCTGACCCTTGACCCAGAGGGCCTCAGGAGCCCTGAGTGAGCACAGCTGACAGTCTGTGCTTGCTTGTATCTCATCACTTTGTGCTTTCCTGATAAGGAGGCCTATGATACAGGCAGCCTCCAGCCTAGACAAGACCCAGCTCAAATTCAAGGACCATTTATTAAGCTCCTACTGTGTGACCTATCCTGTGCTGCATGTTAGAAGTGAAAAACCAAAAGAGAAACAGGACTGCCCCGATGGAGCTTACACTCTATTGGTGAGAACAAAATATATCTAAGTATGTATGTCAGTACAAATTATTTATGTAAAATATTTGTAGGTAGAAGGCACAGCTTTAACTTTCAAGGGAAGCTTGTTAACAACAAAACAAGATTCCCAGAAGGCACAAAGTAAAGGTAGGGGAGAGTGGGATGAGACATTGAGAGGACTGAAGTTGAAATGAATGAGCTGTGATAGAAGAGAGTCTGGTGATCACATTTGGCCAGGGCAGCCCACGGCTCAGATTCCTGCGTGGACGCAGTGGATGGCTAGCCCTTCACTGCGGTAATAAGTAAGATTGACTTCACTTTCGTTCCTCGTGAATGGAAAAGGGGGGTGAGGACACATGTGTGATGTCAGGCCAGATGGTCGCTGGTCCTGTCTGGTGCACAATCCATCATCAAACACTAATTAAGCATCCAATGTCACCAGGCTGTAAGGTAGCGGAATGGCGGAGGAGATACAAAGACAGAAAGTTCTCCTGGAGCTTCCATTGTCTTAGGTGGGACAACATGTGCACAGGTCGACGTTTGTGCAGAACACATATACACAGGACTAATATAAAATAAAGACATGCGTGTGGGTAGATAGTCGTTGGTTTGAGAGGGAAAGCACTGACAGCTGGGGAATCAGGAAAGACTTTGTGTTGAAGCTGATGCATATTAGCAGGGCCCTGAATGAATGGAGGGATCCTGTAAGGCAAAGGTCAGGGAGGAGGGCATTATAGACAGAGGGTCCATACAAAGATGGAGACTGGTGTGGGAAGCAGTGGCTGGACCTCAGAGTGCAGGAAGGAGACCAATGAATAACAAGGCAGGAAGGGACCTTGGGCACAGGCTGTGAAGGGCTTTGAAAGCCACACAGAGAAAAGTCTGCGTTTTATCCTAGACATATTCGGGAGCCATTGTTGTGTACTGAGGAAGGGGATGATATGGAAGTCTTGTTCCTCTGGAAAATTACTCTGTCAGTTGTGAGGAGGCTGGATTGGGGGTGGGGAGAGGAAGTACTTAGTGGAGTTCTGGGGTCAGGCTGGTTATAGAGGAATGTTTGAGATACCCCACTTAGGTCAGCTGATTATCTCTCCAGGGTGGGGGGGTCATGGAAGGATCATAGTTCCCGGACCCTGTACATGTTCCAATTGGTGAATGTATTCATTTGAATGTGGTGTCCAGAAGGAGGTTTGTGCTGAAAGGACCCCAGGAAGAACCTGGGAGTGTGGAAGGTGGTGGCCATGAGTAGGGACTAGGTCATCTGGGATGTGGGGAATCTGCTGGGCAGGGGAAGGTAGAAATATGGCCCTGATTTCTCAACTTTCCTTTTTTAATTTTTTTTAATTTTAGACGTAAATACTAAAATTTAAATACACAATAAGAAAAGGAAAAAAATACACAAAAGAAAATAAAATACTATATTCATATATGCATATGAATATAATGGAATATTATTGTGCTCTAAGAAATGATGTGCAGGTGGGTTTCAGAAAGACTTGGAAAAACTTACATGAACTGACATTGAGTGAAGTGAGCAGAACCAGGAGAATATTGTACACAGTAACAGCAACATTGTATGGTGATCAATTATGATGGACATAGCTCTTCTCAGTAATACAATGCTCTAAGATAATTCCAAGACTTGTGATGGAAATAGCTATCCACATCCGGGGAAGAACTGCTTTTTCTTTTTTTCTTTCTCATAATTTTCACTTTTGTTCTGATTCTTCTTTCACAACACGACCAATGTGGAAATATTTTAACACGATTGTACATGTATAACCTAAATCAGATTGCTTGCTGTCTTGGGGAAGGGTGAGGACAAGGAGGGAGGGAGAAAAATTTGGAACTCAAAATCTTACAACAATGAATGCTGAAAACTATCTTTACATATAACTGAAAAAAACAAAATGCTATTAAGTGAAAAAAATTACCATAAAATATTTAATTTTAATTTATGGAATAAGCCAAGAATTTCCATAACATAATATAATAATAAAAGATGATTCCACATGAAACTGTAAGTCTATTATGTACAACTTGCTATTCCTTTTAAATATATAATAGTTGTGTAAATTTATTTTTTCTTTTTTTCCTTCCCTGTTCCTCACCTTAGAGATGGCTATCATTAGATGCAGATATGTATATGTATGTAAATATACATAAAATTATCCTACACATACTACTCTTTATCAGTTCTTTCTCTGGGTGTAAAGAGTGTCTTCCTTCATAGGCCCTTAGTAGTTAATTTGAGTATTTATAATAGCAAAATGACTTATTCACTCAAAGTTGTTCTTAAAACAATCTTGCTGTTACTGTATACAATGTTCTCTTGGTTCTGCTCTTTTGCTCTTCATTATTTTGCATAAGTTTATCCATGTTTTCTAAGGTAATCGAGCTCATCATTTCTTACAGCACGGTAGTATTCGATCGCAATCATATGCCACAACTTGTTCAGTCATTTCCGCAGTGATGGGCATCCCACGCATTTTCAGTTCTTTACCACCATGAAAAGAGCTGCTATAAATATTTTAGAATGTATAGGTTCTTTTCCTTTCCCCCTAATCATCTTGGGGAAACAGACCTAGTAGTGGTATTTCTGGGTCAAATGGGTATAGGCAGTTTAATAACTTTGGGCATAATTCCAGATTGCTCTCCAAAATTGTTGGATCAGTTCACTAGACCAATAATGAGTTAGTGTCCTGATTTTTCCACATTCTCTCCAAAATTTGTCACTTTCTGTCTCTTCTTGCTTGAACTTTATAGTTTTCCTTTCATTCACTTGATTTTTTTTTTTGCATGGGGAAAATTCCATTGACATCATTGTAATTACTGCTTATACCATTTTCTTGGCTGTGCTGGTTTCACTCTGCGTTACACAAATCTTTCTAGGCTTCTCTGTTTTCATGACATACATCATTTCTTACAACATAGTACAGGTACACATACACATATTTATATTGTTTTTACATTTTAAGTCCAATCCCTGATCAGAAAAATTTGACCCAAAGATTTTTTTCTTATTTAACGGCTTCCTTTCTTACCCTAGGTTGATTAGTTTTGTCTTTACTGAAGCCTTTGAGTGTCTTATAATAAAAGTCGTCTATTTTATCTCTTGCAATTGCTTTTATCCCTTGTTCGGTTAAGAATACATTTTTTTTTTTGGTGAGGCAATTGGGGTTAAGTGACTTGCCCAGGGTCACACAGCTAGTAAGTGTCAAGTGTTTGGTCTGAGGCTGGATTTGAACTCAGGTCCTCCTGACTTCAGGGCCGGTGCTCTATCCACTGCGCCACCTAGCTGCCCCAAGAAGACATTTCCAACCCATAGCTTTGA
Organism: Vombatus ursinus; assembly: GCF_900497805.2. Classification (NCBI taxonomy): domain Eukaryota; kingdom Metazoa; phylum Chordata; class Mammalia; order Diprotodontia; family Vombatidae; genus Vombatus; species Vombatus ursinus. Next base: position 20,875 of record NW_020952161.1, read on the forward strand.
GGCATATATGATTTATTTCTCTTCACTTATTTTATGATATGATTTAATATTAAAGCCAAGTATTAATTTAGAATGTATTGTGGAATATGCTGTAAGCTGCTTGTCTAACTGCATTTTCTACCAAACTTTTCCAATTTTTCCAGCAGTTTTTAATCAAATAAAATTTTTTCCCCTAGGTGTTTATTGTATCCACTTTATTAAACACTGACAACTCATTAATTTTCTTCCAAAGCCACAGTCCCATCCTCTCTTACAGAGTTACAAAGGGCTCAGAGAGCTCTAGGAAATCAATAATCTTTCTTTGCTAGAGCTCACTTATGAGGAGTTTCCAGCTCCAGAAAACATACAACCTCAGAAATCAGATGAAATGATCTGGATCAGAAGCTACTTCTCCCTCAAGAGTGTACCTAGTGATGATACAGGGAGACATGACTAATATCTTTGGCCTTCTTTCCTTGTTTTTCTGAATTCTTACTCAGTGAACTCATCAGCTCCCATGGGTTCAAAGATTATTTCTATGGATATGGTTACCAAATCTATACATAAAGCTCAAGTCTCTCTACTGATTTCAGTCCTACATCACCAAACTCCTACAAGTAATTTCTCTATGGATGCCATGTTTACTCATGGAACAGTATATACATTTTTAAAAAATTTATTTTATTTTTAATTTATAGGACAAACCAAGAATTTCCATAACATAGTATAATTTTAAAAAAAGATTGCACATGAAACTGAAAATAATTTTGTACAATTGCTATTATGTATATATGTGTGTGTTATATATATTATATATAATATATATATCAATTTTTATAATAATTTTTCTCCCTTTACCATAGAGATGGCTACAATTAAAGACAAATAGGTATGTATATTTGTACACACACACACACACACACACATATGTAAAATTACTCTATACATACATCTGATCAGAGTATTTTCTCTGGATGCAGAATGCTTCTTTTTTTCATATATCCATCATAATTAATTTGGGTGTTTATAATAGTCAAAATGAGTTATTCTTAAAACAATATTGTTGTCATAATATACAATGTTCTCTTTGTTCTGCTCATTTTGCTCTTCATGATCTCATGAAAGTCTTTCCGTGCCTTTCTAAGATTGTTGAGCTCATCATTTCTTATAGCACAGCAGTATTCCATCACAGCCACATACCACAGTTTGTTCAGCCATCCCCTCATTGATGGGGATCCCTGTAACTTCCAGTTCTTTGCCATCATAAAGAGCTGTTATAAACATCCCATTCACATTCAAAGTAATAATTACTATTTGTGAATTTCCTTCCATTTTATTTTTACTCACTGTTTTCTTTCTCAGCCTCTCTTTTTACCCTATCCCTGTTACTTTATATTTTCCCTCCACAATCTCATTTCCCATCCCTCCACTCCTTCAAGAATCCCCATCACTTTCTTCATCCCAATCCACACACCTCTCCAAAAGTCTCTCCCCCACCCTGTTCCCTAGCTTTCTCAATTCTCTACATGTTCATAGGACTTCTACACGCTTCCAGATGTACATGTTGTTTCCTCTTCAACTCAGATAAGAGTAAGGTCCCAACATTATCATCCTTCCACCCTCACCTGCTTTCTTTGGATTAGTTCTTCCTTTCATGACCCATTTTTATAATATAATTCTTATATTGTCTTTCCTTGAGCTGTTCTCCAGATTGTTTTTCTAATGAGATGTTTCTGATTTTCTCCTTTTTTTTTCTAATTTTATTATTTCTTAGCATCTTATAATGTCATTCATTTCCTCTTTCCCAATTTTAGTTTTCAAGGAGTTGTTTTCTTCCTTAAGATTTTGTATCTATTTTTCCAATTGGTTAATTTTCTTTCCATAATTTTCTAGGGTTGCTTTTATTTTTTTTTCTGATTTTTCCTCAATCTCTCTTATTTGATTTTTTCATTGCTTTTTAAGTTCTTCCAAGAACTCTTTTTGGGCTTGTGACCATTTAATATTACCTTTTTTTTTTTGGGTAGGAAAGGCTTGTTTTTACTTCACTATCTTCTGAATAAGAACCCACATCTTCTTTTACACCAAAGTAACTCTCTATGTTTGGGTTCTTTTTCCTTTCCTTACTCATTTTAATTTTAATTTTAATTTAATTTAATTTAATTTTTAGCAGTTTATTATTATAATCAGGTTTTAATCCCAAGTCATGGGTAATGTTGCCCTAGGCCTCAGGTCCTCCTTGCTGTTATTTTCTCAATTCTGTCCAGGATCAACTTCAGAGACTCCTCTTTTTCCCTAAGCCACAGTTGAGACCCCCAGCCATACTGTCCTGGAAGTGTTCTTACTCCTTGTGGTACCACACTCCCTGGATATGTGCTCAACTCCTCCCTTTCCACAGCCACCTCCTGGGATCACTTCTGGTCAGCACTACTAGGCCTGGCTTCTGGAAACAATGGAGGGGTGGGGCTCTTCAATCTTCCTCCACTCAGCCATCTGCTGTTCATTAGATGAAAGTTTGAGAGGTAAAATTTTGTGAGGTTAAAGCTCTTGAGCCTATGAGGTGAAATAGCTTGAGGCTGTGAGGCAGATGACAGGTGAGGTAAAATTTCTTGAAGTCTCGTCTGCTTCCTGATAGAGATGCTCCAGGGCCTGCTGTGTGTTGATTCAATGGAGTCAGCCTGGAGGTGACTACACTTCACTCAGAGCAAAAGTCAGCCCCCAGAGGTGCTGTCTTTTCTGAGATCCTCTCAAGCTATGTTAGGAGGACAACTGCTTTACCCCTTTATTTTTGCTGTTCTACATTCGTTTTGCGGTGATTTTCTGTCTGTTTTTGGAGGAAATCTGGAGAACCTGGAAATCTCTGACCTACTCTGTCATCTTCCCAGAATGCCACTCTACATGTACTCATGGAAGAGTAAATGGCATTTAATTTTTTTTGAGAAGGGGTTGTGGTAGAGAAAGGATACTAACTGTTCTACCTACACAATTGTGGTAAAATACTCTCTTCCTATAAAACTATCTATCTAACTATATATAACTACATGTATATATACATATATATGGGCATCTTTATAATACATGTGTATATATATGCATGTGTATGTGTGTATACCTATATATGTATACATACATACATAAATCATAAAGATATATACATATATACATACTATATTTATGTCTGGCTGACCAAATGATACCAACCCAAAATCATAAAGGGAACAGACCCATAGAAGCTTGACAGTAATAGCATTAGAGAAAATACCATAACCTCAGAGGGTTGCCTTTGGAATACAGAGAGGAAATAATGACCGAGCTCAAGGGAGGTAGACTGCCAAAGTGAGTGAGGGTTAGAAAAGTAACTTCAGGAACTATGCTACATGTTGTGGATAATCTGCAATAGACATTGGACCCTGCGTATTTGCAGGGACCCACTGGAGAAATTCTTAACCCTGGCCTTTGGGGAGAATTTGCACCCAAAGTCACAGTTCCAGAAATGAGAGGGGCAAAGGGATGGGCCATTAGCTGCTTGTCTCCTTTATAGACCAACCTCCTGGTAATGGATGAGAGGAATGTGGAGTGCATTTCCATAAACTTTCCCTCCAGGCTTACTTCAGCTACATACCGGCAAAAAGAGTACATTTTCTTGATGTGGTAGGCACTAATCTAGACATGACATTCTTGTTGTTGAAGGCAGAGTACAGTGGAAATATCACCTTCAAATTTTCATCTGAACATCTGGTGGTTTCAGCAAATGGAAAGCTTGAGAAGCCAACATTGTTGTGAGATGGTAGCCCCAAACATTACTAAGATTTTCACATGCATTTAGAGATGTTGCATCATGAACACTGACAGTGATAGTGCCACTCTACCGTGCCCCACTTAGACCACATCCAGAGTACTATGTTCAATGGTGAGTATAACACTGTAGGAAGAATGTGGATTAACTTGGGAAAATCCAGTGCAAGGTGATCTATTTTTTCCACTTATTTTCTCTTATTTTTCATTGTCTGACTCCTTCTCCTCTGGTGGTGGTTTTCTTGAAGACTGGATCTCCAAGCATTTCAGCCTCCTCCAGTACTGAGTAATTTATGGTTCACCAATCTGGGTTCTGCCTTAGTGATTTTTGGGTGGACAAAACTGATCTCAGCTGAATACTAAATTCTTTGCCTCAGCTTTAGTGGAATGTTACTTAACCTCACCACTCCACTCCATGCATACTGACTGGCTATAGTCCCTTGTGCCACTCCCCTTGTTCCACATTCTCTGACCCAGCACCAACAGTCAGAGAGCTGCAGCACTGGTGTTGATTTGTGAAATTTGGCTCTCCAGGATCTGGGGGGTGATGGGGAATGGAATGTGTTACTGAGCTCTATTTTAAGCCCAGATAAGTACTTCCCCTTTCATTCTGGCTCTCTTGCACAGATCTTTTGCAAAACAAAATACCACACTCCTAGAAAGCTTTTTTCTCACTGGCATGCAAATGCAGCACTAACTTTATAACCCCAACAAGCCTCTGCATCCGGAACACAGGCTGTAGTGGCCTGAGCAAACTTCCATATAGCTTGCAGTTGGGATCTCTACTACACTGAGGAGAGGGATAGGGCACGGGAGTATGGAGTGTTTTTTTTTTAATTTATCTTTCTTTTTAGCTTTTATTTAGTATTTTTACCCAGTTATATGTAAAAATGATTTTTAACATTCATTTTTAAAACTTTGAGTTCCAAATTCTCTCCCTTCCTCCCTCACTCTCCCCATTGAGAAGGTAAGCAATTCCATACAGGTTATACATATGTAGTAATGCAAAGTATATTCATAATAGTCGTGTTGTGAAAGAAAATACAAACAAGAAAAAAACCTCAAGAAAAATAAAGTAAAAAAAGTATGCTTCAATATGTATTCAGACACCATCAGTTCTCTCTCAGGAGATGGATAGCATTTTTCATCATCAGTCCTTCAGAATTGTCTTGGATCATTGTATTGCTGAGAATAGCTATGTCATTCATAACTGATCATCTTATAATATTGCTGTTACTTTGCAGACAGTACATTTCACTTTGCATCAGACCATACAAGTCTTTCTAGGTTTTTCTGAGAGCATCCTGCTCAGCATTTCTTACAGCGCAATAGCATTCCATCATAATCACATACCACAACTTGTTTAGCCATTCCCCAATTGAACATTCCCTCAACTTCTAATTCTTTACTCCCCAGAAAAGAGCTGTTATAAATATTTTATACATATAGGCCCTTTACCTTTATCTCTTTTGGATACAAACCTATTAGTGGTATTGCTAAGTCAAAGGGTATGCATGGTTTTATAGTCCTTTGGGCAAAGTTCCAAACTGCTCTATAGAATGGTTGAATCAATTCACAACTTGTGGGGAGGGTTTTGTTGTGAATCTCTGTCTCAGGGCCATGGGTCAGATCCTTGGGGTGTTTACACTGTCTGTAGCATGGGAAATGGAAGAGAGATGCGGCATGAGCTCAGGGTAGAAGTCAGTTCATAGTTTGTTTGACTTTTTTAACCTTTTGGATTCCAGGTGAGACAGCTGACACTGCTTTATCTTTGGCTATTAAATTATGTTTTGAAGACACTGGGGGCGGGGAGAGCAAGAGAAAATACCTAGTCCTCCATCTTGTGGATCATGTGATCCACAATATCATATCTTTATTAGTTCTGCTCTTTTCTTCTAGTGACTTAAGGCTGTGGTTATTACTGCTTTTGCTTAGGTCATTTAGGAAATGTTTTACGTTTAAGGGTCCATGGTGTCAATAGGACTTTTTATGTTAGCAAAGAATTGAAAACAAAGTGAGTGCCTATCATTTAGGGCGTGGCTAAACAAATCATTGTACATAAAAGTAATGGGATTTTACTGTGCTGTAAGAAAAGACACATATGATGAACACAGAGAACCATGGTGAAATTTACATAGTTTAATACAGAGTAAAATAATGAAAGCAAAGAGAACAATATATAGACTGAATTAAATAATTCTAGTGGAAAGAACACCCACAACACTTTTAAAAGTGAATGATAAAACATTATAAAGACAAAGTGAGGCTCCAAAGAAGAGAGATGATGAGACACCCCAACCCCCATTTCTTTGCAGAGGGCTCTTGGGGCTGTGGTCCATTGCACATATTTTCAGACATTCTAATGCAGTTGATTAAATTTGCTGGTTTGTTTTGCTTTTTGCTCTTTTTTAAAAAAATTGTTACATAACGTGTCTCTAGAAGGGCAAACAGGAGGGAATTCTAGGAGGAACTTTGGTGATGTAAAAAAATGAAACATTTCCATAAAATTTATATTTTTAAGAATTAATCAATGATGTCACTGTGATTGATTTTTTTTTTTGTAAATGGGAAGTATATCAGTGTGAACTTAAACGCTGCAGTGGCAAGTAGTAGCAGTATATCTCTGCCAACACACACACACACACACACACACACACACACACACACACACCATAGGACCCCAAGAATTTGAATCAAAGAATGATGGAAAGGCTTGCATAGCTCAATGAAATTTTTAATTGTGCTATGCAGGATTACTCAAGATGGCCATCATAATGGGGAATTCTGACAAAAGGTGATCTACTAAAGAAAGAAATGGCAAAGCACTCTAGTATCTTTGCCAAGAAAATCACATGGATAGTAGTAAAATAATAAAAGAAATGACATTGGGAGAGGAGCCCCTCAGGTCAGAAAGTATCCAATATGCTCCTGGGAAAGAGAGGATGACAATCACAAGTACCTCCATTACTAATGAAGTAGCTGGGCCAAAGCTAAAAGAAAGCTTAGCTGTGGATACATCTGGTGACAAAAGGAAAGTCCAATGCTGTAAAGAACAATTTTTCATAGGAACCTGGAATGTAAGCTATATGAACCAAGGATGTGCTCTGACAGAAGACGGAAAGGTTAAACGTCAACATCTTGGGTGTCGATGAATTTAAATGGGTGAGAATGGGTGAATTTAATTCAGGTGATCATTACATCTACTACTGTGTGCAAGAATCTCTTAGAAGAAATGGACTAGTCCTCATCATCAATAAAAGGGTGAGAAAGTCTGTAGTGGGGCATGATCTCAAAAATGACCACATGATATCCGTTGAAATCCAAGACAAACCATTCAACATCACAGTCATACAAATTTATACTCCCACTACTGATGCCAAAGAAGCCAAAGTTGATCAATACTACAACATCTTCTAGAAATAACAACCTAAAAAGATTCACATTCATCATAGGGAATTGAAATGCTAAAGTAGGAAATCAAAAGATAATTGAAAAAACAGGCAAGTTTGGTCTTGGAGTGCAATATAAAGCAGGGAAGAGACTAACAGAGATTTTTCAAGATAGCTCTCTGGTCATAACAAACACTATTTTTCAACAACCCAAAAGATGACTCTACATATGGATATCACCAGATGGTCAACATAGAAATCACAATACAGAAGCTCTATACAGTCAGGTAAAACAAGATCTAGAGATGAATGTGTATCATATCATGAACTTCTATGGCAAAATTCAGATTTAAACTGAAGAAAGTAGGGAAATCATCAGACCACATAAGTATCACCTAAATAACATCCCTTACAAATATGAAGTAAAAGTGAGGAATAGATTTAAGAAATTCCATCTGGTAGCTAAAGGATCTGAAGAACGATGGACAGAGATTCACAAATTTGAACAGGAAGCAGCAACAAAAACATTACAAAGAAAAATAAGATCAAGAAATCAAGATGGCTGTCTAATGAGGCTTTATAAATAGCTGAGAAAAGAAGGAAAGGGAAAGGGAAAGTAGAAAGAGAAAGATATCCACAACTGAATGTAGAATTCCAGAGAATAGCAAGGACAAATAAGAAGGTTTTTTAAAATGAGCAATACAAAGAAATAGAAGAAAACAATAGAATGGAAGAGACAGATTTCTTCAAGAAAATGAGAGATATCAAAGGAAAGTTTCATGAAAAAATGGGTATGATAAAATATAAAAATGGTAGGGATTCAACAGAAGCAGCAGAGACTAAGACCAGGTGGCAATAATATACAAAAGAACTATACAAGAAAGATCTTAACATCACTGATAACCATGATGGTATGGAAAATAAAGTCAAGTGGAACTTAGGAAGCATCTTATCAATAAGGCCAATGGCACCGACAACATTTCAGCAAAGCTATTTTAAAACCCTAAAAAATGATGCTGTCAAAGTGATGCTGTCAATATGCTAGCATATTGAAAACATAACAATGCTCACTGTATTGGAAAAGATCAGTTCATGTCCCAATCCTAAAAAAGGAGAATGCCAAGGAATATTCAAGTAACCAAGCCATTGCATTAATTTTACACGCTAACAAGATTATACTTAAGATTCTGCAAGCTCGGCTTCAACAACTGAAAATTACTGAAAGAGTGGGCTGCTTTTTGAAGAGGCAGAGGATCTGGAGATCAAATTGCCAACATTGGCTGGATTATGGAAAAAGAAAGGGAGTTCCAGAAAATTATCTGCTTCTGTTTCATTGACTATACTAAAGCCTTTGACTGTGTGGATCACAACAAAATGTTGCAAATTTTCAACGTGATGGAAATACAAGATCATCTTACTTGTCTTCTGAGGAATCTGTATGGAGACCAAGAAATAAGTTAGAACCAAACCTGGAACAACTGATTGGTTTAAGATCAGAAAAGCAATACAACAAAGCTTTATATTGTCACCTTATTTGTTTAACATATGCGGAGTACAACATGTGAAATGCCAGGCAGGATGGATCAAAAGCTGGAATTGTGGTTGCTGGGGAAAATAACAACAATCTGAAATCTGCAGATGATACTACTATGCCAGCAGAAAGTGAAGAGGAATTAAGAAGCCCTTTGAAGGGGTGACAAAGCTGGCTTGAAATTTAACGTAAAAAAAACCAAACCAAGATCTTGGCAACTGGTCCCACCACTTCCTGAGAAACAAAGGGAGAAGAAATGGAAGCAATGACAGATTTTATATTCTTGATCTCAAAGGTGACTGCAAATGGCAGCTGCAGATATGAAATTAAAAGAGGCTTGCTCCTTGGAAGGAAAGCTGTGGCAAATCTGGACAGCATATTAAAAAACAGAGACATCACCTTGCCAGCAAAGGTCTGTCAAGTGAAAGCTATGGTTTTCCCAGCAGCAATGTATAACTGTGAGAGTTGTACTCTAAGGAAAGCTGAGCACCGCAGAATTGATACTTTAGAATTGTGGTACAAGAGAAGGCTTTTGAGAGTCCCTTGGACAGCAAGGAGATCAAATCAGTCAATCTTTAAATAAATTACTTCAGGCTTACTTACTTACAGATAATTTTTGATCCAGTGACACTAGCCTCCTGGCTACTCCACAAACAACCCCATCTCTTGGCTCTGGGCATTTTCTCTAACCTTACCTCATGTAAGGAATGATCTCTTTTCTCCACTCTGACCACTGACCTCTCATCTACTCAACATTCTTTCCTTCAAACAGGGTAACAGCTAATTACATTGACATCTTTGACTAACTGATGCTCATGAATGAATTTGTCAAACTATTACTAACAGAACAAACTGAAGTTAGGCAATTAAAGTCACAGAACCACACGACCTTTGATTTTCTGCTAGCCAGTCAGTGAAGTGTCTGTACCTTAGTAAAGGCTAAATGCTTCATCTTTGTATCTGATCAAATCCAATGTATTACTTATCATCTGAACCAAATTGGAGAGTCAGAATCAGAATTAGAATATGAGACTTTTGGGGTTGAATGCCAGGGTTAGGTTGAATTATCATCTTTGTGCAGGTGACTCCCAGATCTCTATCTCCAATTATAGTAATTCTCCTGAAACATGAGAGACACTGGCATAGGACCATTGAGCATGGCGTGTCACATTAAAGGAGGTGCTGTGCTCTATGAGCACAGCAGAATTGCAGTAGCTCAAAAGAAACAAGAGATGTGCAAATTTAGAGACATCTCCATCCCAAATATTCATGTGGACTATTTGTACCTGACATGCAGTAGGGCCTTCTGAGGTTATATTGGTCTGATCAGCCATAGTCGGGCACATTGTACCTTGATCCCAACATAGTGATGCCATTTTGGTCCTCTTTGAGAATGAAGGACAACAGTCACCAGCCTGTTGGACATCTTGTATCTTATAGACATCTTAACCTCAACATATCTGAAATAGGACTCATGATCTCACTTTCTCCCAACCCTCCCATTTTCCAGACTTCTCTACGGCTGGCCGACGCACCACCATCATCCCAGTATTCCTAGTTTGTAACCTTGCTGCCACCTTTGGTTTGTGTATCTTTTTCCATACATCCGTTCAGGGGATATTTCATGTTATTTCTAGTATGTGCCCAGTTCCCATGCATTTACTTTAGCAAAATTTTAAAAAATGTATATCAGGATGAATAATGATTAAGCAGTCCATTGCAGTAGTAAATTTCTTCTATCCCAGAATTCTACAACAATTGGAAAATTGGATGGCAATAAAACCAACACAAATATAGGCAAACAAGCCAGATTCCTCCTAGTACCAGCTTTCTCTCCTTAAATCAGATGCTAAGGAAAACTCATCAGATAACTGACCGTCTGCAAGATTGCATCAGTGTTGGCACAACTACACATCAGCATTCTGCTCTTTGCCCCTCTGATTGGAGGGCAAGAAGGCAGGATAAAAAACTCCCCAAATCTCTATTTAAAGAGGGCTTCCAGACTTGCCATTTCTTCATTTCCCACCAGTTCATATTCCTTGGACTGGAACCCAGTGTGTAGCTGTACCAGGTACCTTCTTCTTCAGCTAGCTGTCTTTCCTTATCCCGTGTTTTCAGCTTTCTTTTGTGTTTTCTTCCACCATTGGATTGTACACTCTCTGAGTGGACTGTCTTTCTCTTTCATATTTGCGTCCTCAGTGCTTATCACAGTGCTTGGTACATAGGTCTTTAAACAATGTTTATGACTGAGTGACTCATAGCACAACCAGACTCAAGCCAGAGGCATGGGTAGATTGAAAATCTCTGGGTCCAGAGGCTTCAAGAATGGAAAACTTCACCTCAGGAAGCCCAAAGGTGCCAAGCGCCTCAGGGTGGAGACTCTGAAACTCCAGGAAAATGCAGGCGGTAGCACTGTGTAGGCTGCACTAAGAGCAGCCTAGGTTTCTAAGTGATCTGATGCCCCTAGAACTCTGTACTGGGATAGTATAAAGGTTCATTCATATACAATCCTCTGAACCTCAAATGTCCTGAGAAGCTTAAACCGGGAAAGTAAAAGTCAGTGAAGAAACCCAGGGTGAGACCAAGCTGCGCTGACTACCCCACCCATAAGTACAGCAAGGCCCAGAGCCTGGCCTGACCGAGAGCCTTAGCTAGGGAACTCACATGGGAGAGATAAGCAAACCAAAAACAACACTGACCTATATGAAATTACATGTGTGTATATGTGTATGTACACACATGTGTATACACACACACAAACATATATGCATATATAGTACATGCATGTCAGTGTGCATGGATACACATACATGTCTACGCATGTTATATATGTATGCGTGTGTATGTATATGTGTGTGTGTGTATATGTATGAAATATATGTATGGGAATGGCTGAACAGTTGTGGTCTATGATTGTGATGGAATACTACTGTGCTATAAGAAATGATGAGCTCGATGATCTTAGAAAAACATGGATGGGGCAGCTAGGTGGTATAATGGATAGAGCACTGACCCTGGAGGCAAGAGGACCTGAGTTCAAATCTGGCCTCAGACACTTGACACTTACTAGCTGTGTGATTCTGGGCAAGTCACTTAACCCCATTGCTTAACCAAAAAAAAAAAAAAAAAACAAACAAAGAAAAACATGGACAGACTTGCACAAAATAATGAAGAGCAAAATTAGCAGAACCAAGAGAATATTATATAGAGTAACAGCAATATTGTTTTAAAAACAACTTTGAGAGAATAAGACATTTTGACTCTAATAAATACCCAAATTAGCTACAAAGAACATATGAAGAAAGATACTGTCTGCATCCAGAGAAAGGACTGATAAACAGAAGTATGGCTAGAATGATTTTATGTGTGTGTGTATACATATATACTTCTTTATGTCTAATAGTGGCCATCTCTAGGGAGGGGGGAGAGGAAAAAGAAAACAAATTACATAATAACTATTATATATTTAAAAGGAATAGCAAGTTGTACATAACAGATTTGTAGTTTCATGTGCAATCATATGTTTATTATGCTGTTATGGAAATGCTTGTTTTATTCTATAAATTAAAAATAAAATAAATAAAATATAAAAAAGAGGATCTTAAAAAACCAAGGAATCACAGTCTGGATCACAAAATACTAGGAACTTCAACTCTAAATGAGAGTAGATTTTCAAATAAAATATTCAAAAAATGTCTAACCTTAAAACTGAGAATTATCTTGTAAAGCTAAGTATATTCCTATAAAGGAAAAAGGGGGAACTTTAATGTAATAGGAAAAAACCCTAATAACAAGGTTTGAGTAGCAACTCAAAAGTAAAGAGAAACCTAGACATTTACTTGAGTAATTAGGAGGTGCTTTATGATGATGGAGTGCTAATATTCCATGATTCCCATGCTAGAAAAAAGTGGCCCCTATGAGTCTTCTTGGCTTTTCTTCTCAGACTTTGACTTGACACATTTTCTTGGTCATTGTGGAAGAGGTTTTAGGGGAGTTGAGGCAAAGTTGCTAGCTCTCGCTCACCTACCTTGAGTCTGCCCTCTAACAATTAAATAGGAAGGGAAGAAAGAAGTGCCCCTTCAGAAGCTTAATGAGTTCAAAAGATACTCAGAGTTAAATAAGAAATCATAGGACTGATTTGGGTGCAAGATGTTTTAATGGTTTTAAGAGACAGAAGAGAAGGGAGGGTAGAGGGAATATATTAGTATAGACATGAGTAAGGAGGGAATAGTTATTCCTCACCTCATATTTGGGGTGCATGAAGAAAGAGTATGTAAACACATAGAAAGAAGTAGGGGAGTGCATATCATATTAACCTTATTTCTAGCAAGTTCACACACATAAACAATTTGGTGTGGAAACACATCAGACTCAATAGAGAAATAAGCAAGGATTGGGGTGGAATGGGTAAGGGGGAGGATAACAGTAAGGAGGGAATATGTTCATTAGTAAACCTATCTTCCTACTCCTGAAGAAGGGACTGAAAGGAGGAAAATAAAAGAACAAGATCCCAAGGGGGTGTCCTAGATTGTC
>NW_020952162.1:0-1192 GCF_900497805.2 Vombatus ursinus
CACTCCCTTTCACATTCAACTAAACAAACCTTCAAACCCAGATAATACATAGGTATATTTCCATCAATCCTTCAGAGATGACCTATCCAATGCACTCCTGCTCTTTTTGTAGCCTTATTAATATTTTATGTATACCTGTGCAATACCTCATCTACTCATCTGTTAATCTTGGTTGTTAATAAATGACTGGCTCACCTCCCTTTCTGGGCGTGTATATCTTAGATGAAATCTTTTTTTAAAAAAAATTTTGGGGGGCAGCTAGGTGGCACAGTGGATAGAGCACTGGCCCTGAAGTCAGGAGGACCTGAGTTCAGATTTGAGCTCAAACCAAATACTTGACACTTACTAGCTGTGTGACCCCGGGCAAGTCACTTAACTCCAACTGCCTAAAATAAAAGGTAATTGAGGTTAAGTGACTTGCCCAGGTTCACACAGCAAGTAAGTGTCAAGTATTTGGTTTGAGCTCAAATCTGAACTCAGGTCCTCCTGACTTCAGGGCCAGTGCTCTATCCACTGTGCCACCTAGCTGCCCCCCAAAATTTTTTTTAAAAAAAGATTTCATCTAAGATATACACGCCCAGAAAGGGAGGTGAGCCAGTCATTTATTAACAACCAAGATTAACAGATGAGTAGATGAGGTATTGCACAGGTATACATAAAATATTAATAAGGCTACAAAAAGAGCAGGAGTGCATTGGATAGGTCATCTCTGAAGGATTGATGGAAATATACCTATGTATTATCTGGGTTTGAAGGTTTGTTTAGTTGAATGTGAAAGGGAGTGTCTAAACCAGGCTGCTAACACCCACATTCCAAGGGTGAGTTTTAGAGGAGGAAGTAAGCACCACTCCCTTTCACATTCAACTAAACAAACCTTCAAACCCAGATAATACATAGGTATATTTCCATCAATCCTTCAGAGATGACCTATCCAATGCACTCCTGCTCTTTTTGTAGCCTTATTAATATTTTATGTATACCTGTGCAATACCTCATCTACTCATCTGTTAATCTTGGTTGTTAATAAATGACTGGCTCACCTCCCTTTCTGGGCGTGTATATCTTAGATGAAATCTTTTTTTAAAAAAAATTTTGGGGGGCAGCTAGGTGGCACAGTGGATAGAGCACTGGCCCTGAAGTCAGGAGGACCTGAGTTCAGATTTGAGCTCAAACCAAATACTTGACACTTACT
>NW_020952163.1:0-1177 GCF_900497805.2 Vombatus ursinus
CCTGGGATAGGGCCGAAAGAACAACCTGCAGAAAAATCACAAGATCACTCATCAATCAATCAACCAAAAAGCACTTATTAAGGTCTCACTAAGAGCCAATCACTGTGTCCAGCCCTTGCAATACAAAGACAAGAGTAAATCTATCCCTGGCCTTAAAGAGCTCACATTCCATGGGGAAAACAATACCTACACATGCGTCTTGGACATACCCAAAATGGGCGCGAATGTGGCGAAATTGATTTGTCAGAGAGCTGTTGACAGAGACCTTGCCCTTGGCCTTGCAGAGAGTTGAGTCCACTTCTTGTGAAACAGAATGGTGGTGAAGGGCAGGGGGGGCAGGAGAGTTAGCAGCGGCACAGAGATTCCAGAGTGGTTCTCAAACCACAAGCCCTGGTGGCAGTGACTGTGCCCTGCCACTGTGAAGGGGCTAGTGGAGAGGGGGTGATGGGAGAACTGAGGCTTCCCAGGCTTCACCATTGATTCATTAGGCTGTTACCTTGTGGAACTTTTTGCTTTTACGTTTGGTAGAAATAACTGTGACTGTTGTAACTCTTATATAGAATTCCTTTTTGGTTTTATTTTTTGAGACAATGAGTTCTGAAGAAAATGCTTAATTTTCTATTTCCTTGCTCACATGACCCAGAACTACTAAATATGTTTTCACAATATTTCATAAACATGTCCTTTCCTCTACTGTCACCCTAGTGACATAAGTTACAGAAGACAGCCTTACTTTATCACCTCAGCTCCTAGAGTCTCCTCTAAACAATGTGCCGTGGTGAAATGCCTGCTTCTTCCGTTCAAGGCCCTAGCCATTTAAGAACAGACCTACTTGGGAAGGTAGTATGGGCTCATGGATAGCAAGATGAATTTTAAGTAAGAAAGAAATGGCTTCCAATCCAGCCACTAATACTACTAGCTGCTCCACCATGTGTAGGCCATTGAACCTCTCTGAGACTCAGCTTTCTCATTTTTCAAAAAAGAGAAAGGAAGAGTTCCTTCAGACTTTAATTCACAAAATTATTGTAAGGCTCACATGAGACATAAGCCACTTTGTGAAGCAGAGAATTCCCACAATGTACAAAAAAAAACAAAGTGGGGTGGGGGGGATCAGAAGACTGTGTGTGTGGGTGTGTGTGTGTGAGTGTGTGTGTGAATGTGAGTGTGTGTGAGTGTG
>NW_020952164.1:0-1820 GCF_900497805.2 Vombatus ursinus
CCTGGGATAGGGCCGAAAGAACAACCTGCAGAAAAATCACAAGATCAGTCATCAATCAATCAACCAAAAAGCACTTGTTAAGGACTCACTAAGAGCCAATCACTGTGTCCAGCCCTTGCAATACAAAGACAAGAGTAAATCTATCCCTGGCCTTAAAGAGCTCACACTCCATGGGGAAAACAATACCTACACATGCGTCTTGGACATACCCAAAACGGGCACGAATGTGGTGAAACTGATTTTTCAGAGAGCTGTTGACAGAGACCTTGCCCTTGGCCTTGCAGAGAGTTGAGTCCACTTCTTGTGAAACAGAATGGTGGTGAAGGGCAGGGGGGGCAGGAGAGTTAGCAGCAGCACGGAGATTCCAGAGTGGTTCCCAAACCACAAGCCCTGGTGGCAGTGACTGTGCCCTGCCACTGTGAAGGGGCTAGTGGAGAGGGGGTGATGGGAGAACTGAGGCTTCCCAGGCTTCACCATTGATTCATGAGGCTGTTACCTTGTGGAACTTTTTGCTTTTACGTTTGGTAGAAATAACTGTGACTGTTGTAACTCTTATATATAATTCCTTTTTGGTTTTATTTTTTGAGACAATGAGTTCTGAAGAAAATGCTTAATTTTCTATTTCCTTGCTCACATGACCCAGAACTACTAAATGTGTTTTCACAATTTTTCATAAACATGTCCTTTCCTCTACTGTCACCCTAGTGACATAAGTTACAGAAGACAGTCTTACTTTATCCCTCAGCTCCTAGAGTCTCCTCTAAACAATGTGCCGTGGTGAAATGCCTGCTTCTTCCATTCAAGGCCCTAGTCATTTAAGAACAGACCTACTTGGGAAGGTAGTATGGGTTCATGGATAGCAAGATGGATTTTAAGTAAGAAAGAAATGGCTTCCAATCCAGCCACTAATACTACTAGCTGCTCCACCATGTGTAGGCCATTGAACCTCTCTGAGACTCAGCTTTCTCATTTTTCAAAAAAGAGAAAGGAACAGTTCCTTCGGACTTCACAAAATTATTGTAAGGCTCACATGAGACATAAGCCACTTTGTGAAGGAGAGCATTCCCACAATGTACAAAAAAAAACCAAAGTGGGGTGGGGGGCATCAGAAGACTCTGTGTGTGTGTGTGTGTGTGTGTGAGTGTGTGTGAGTGTGTGTGTATGTGAGTGTGAGTGTGAGTGTGTGTGAGTGTGTGTGAGTGTGTGTGTGTGAGTGTGTGTGTGAATGTGAGTGTGTGTGAGTGTGTGTGTGTGTGTGAGTGTCTGTGATTGGTTACCAGAGGTGTTCTGGGAACAACATAGAAGATAAGAACTCAGGTGAATGGGATTTAAGTGATTTGTATTCTTGTTCAGTCTTTCTCAGTCCTGCCCAGCTCTTTGAGACCCCATGTGGGTTTTCTTGTCATTGAAAGAAATGCTTTCTGATAACTAATGATTTGGGGTGATCCAGAGTTTCCCCCCTTTTCCTAAAGTTCTGATTTTAAAAGTTCAGCCTCTTGAAGGACATTGCTGATAAGGAGATTGGGCTAGACCCCACCCAGGTAGGGTAGCCACAGTGTTCTGCTGAGGCATGGGTAGAGCATAAATTCTTTAGATTGCCCGAGGCTGGGCGGAACTTCAGAACTAAATGACCTAAGTAAGGCTCAGGTCCAGTCCCTCGTTGTAATATTCATTCTCTCATTAATTGTTAACCAATAAGAGTTGATAGCCATCCTTTTGAACATTCCTCTCACAAAAGAACAGAAAAACTGTGAGCCTGCCACCATGATTGTTTTTGGTCTAAAACAGAAGGCAAAATGATCATCATTTTATTAAAATGC
>NW_020952166.1:0-7818 GCF_900497805.2 Vombatus ursinus
TCCCTTCCCGGCACCCCACCGGACCCTGTTCCCTTCCCGGCACCCCACCGGACCCTGTTCCCTTCCCGGCACGGACCCTGTTTTGTAACCGGACAGTATAAATATCTCAGATGAAACCCTCGGTGGGACGGCCCCTGGGATGCACGCCTGGGGTCCGTCGCCGGCCGGCTCAAATAAACGCGCTCTCAATTAAAGTCAATTGGGTGTGATGCTCTGATTTCTCTCGGGCGTCCAGTTCATTTGGAGGTTCCACCGAGATCGCCCTTTGGGCCAGCTGCTTCGGCGTTGCTGGAAGGCCGGGGGGGACGTGTTCAGGGGTGGCCACCGGGAAGATGTGCCCCGGCCCCGAACACTGACTTATCCCGTGCGAACCAGCCCGCCCTGTATTCTCCCTCTAAATTTCTTAATTGGGCACCGAGCGCTCTGGTCTCAGTCTGATCGGTGAGTACTCAACGGAAGTAAGTGGCCTGGCTGGACGCAGCTGTAACGCCCTTACTGACCTCCACGGGACGCCGTGTGAGAGTCCTGATTATCTGCAGTCTGGCGCCACATGTTAATGTCTGGAGTGTTGCCTTAACTGTTTATGTCTGTCTTATATGTTTTATCCGTCTGTGATTGTCCTAATTGATTCGCCTCTTCCCGTCCGTGATGGGTCAGGGGCCGTCAAGCCCCGCACCGGGGACCCCTCTCTCAGTTGTCCTACAGAATTTTAAACAGTTTCGGCGCATTGCCAAGGGATATGGGTTTCAGGTTACCAAAGAAAATTTGTCCACTTTTTGCCAACAAGAATGGCCTACATTTGGGGTTGGGTGGCCCCCGGAAGGGACATTTGACGTGACCATTACTGGGAGGGTCAGGAAGATTGCTTATGGGACCCCTGGCCATCCCGATCAGATCCCATATATAACTGCATGGATAGATTTTAAACCCCCATCAAAGCCACTCCGGGTTCAAGCTTTGTCCAAAGTTGGGGTGCACTCGGGGCCAACATCCGGTCAAAAAGTTCCCGGGACTACGCAAGTAGGAGCCAAGGTCTTACCCCCTTCCGATCCTGACCCCCTGGACCCGGCTGAGCCCCGACCCCCACCATATCCTGTTCAGGGGCGGAGCCACCCCTCGGCCCCGCCTCTGACAAGTCCTCCTCATACTCGAACAGGGACGCCTTACGGCTCCTCCGGGTCCGGGTTTTCCCCCGACTCCACTGTATCTGCCTTTCCCCTGCGACAGGTCCCCACGACCCCCGGGGAGTCGGGGAGACCCTTCATGGTCTATGTCCCCTTTTCAACCAGTGATTTATACAATTGGAAACAACAGAATCCGTCCTTTTCAGACAAGCCCCAAAGTCTGATTTCCCTTTTGGAGACAGTCTTCTATACACACCAGCCTACTTGGGATGACTGTCAGCAGCTCCTGCGGGTTCTTTTCACCACTGAGGAGCGCGATAAGATCATATTGGAAGCCAGGAAAAGGGTTATGGACCCCGACGGCCGCCCCTCAACTGATCCGGGCCGCCGGAATCATGTTTTTCCCGAAAGTCGCCCTGACTGGGACCCAAATTCTGATCGGGGGCGAGAGGCTTTAGACAGGTATCGCCAGTTACTGTTAGGGGGGTTAAGGGCTGCAGCGCGGAAGCCCACCAATATGTCTAAGGTTAGTGAGATCAAGCAAGGGAAAAATGAATCTCCAGCTGCTTATTTGGAAAGATTGTATGAGGCCTACCGCACTTACACCCCCATTGACCCTGAGGATCCTAACAACCGGAGAGCAGTGGTGATAGACTTTGTGTCTAATTCGGCTCCTGACATCCGGCGAAAACTGCAAAAATTGGATGGATTCGAGGGTAAGACTCTTACTGAACTCATGGAAGTAGCCAAGCGGGTTTATGACTCCCGGGAGGAGCTGCAAGAAAAACAGGCACGCTCCATGACACGGGCAGTCGTGGCAGCTCTGGCACAAATCCCGGGGGACAGGCAAAGCGGAAAAGGGGGAAGGCCTGGTCCCCGGCCTCAAGGGAGAAATACGGGCAGGCCCCCTTTAGGCCGGGACCAATGTGCATATTGCAAAGCTACTGGCCACTGGAAGTCCGAATGCCCAAATCGGCAGCAAAAGACTAAACCAGAGCCGGTCCTAACCTTGGACATGGATGATTAGGGGTGCCCTGGCTCCAAGTCTACTATGACCCTGGACCCCCTGGAGCCAAGGGTGACACTCACTGTTGGGGGTCGGCCAATCTCTTTCCTCGTAGACTCAGGGGCAGCTGCATCAGTTCTGAACTCTCCACTAGGTCCCCTGTCCTCCTCTAAAATACAGGTCCAGGGGGCTACAGGCCGTATCCAAGCAGTGCCTTTCACCACCGCCCGTGAGGTCCGGCTAGGGGAAGGCTCGGTGTCTCACTCTTTTCTGGTCATGCCCGACTGTCCCTACCCCCTCCTGGGTCGAGACCTCTTGCATAAACTCCAAGCTGTAATTTCTTTTAAGGGACCTACTCCCACCCTGGGGGTCAGCGTGCCCCAGCTCGTCTTGACCTGTCCCCTCTCCGAGGAGTCCCGCCTCCTTTCTCCCAGGCAGCCGTCGGTTGATGCCCCGTCCCCACTGCTGAGTCAGTACAGGAGTTTAGTGCCGGGAGTGTGGGCTGAGTTAAACCCTTTTGGGCTAGCTGCCCACCAGGCCCCTGTGGTGGTCCAACTCCTGTCTACTGCTACTCCTGTGCGGGTCCAACAGTATCAGGTATCCCGACCTGCTCTTCTGGGAATCAAACCCCATATCGACCGACTTCTTCAGGCTGGCATACTACGACCATGTCAAAGTCCTTGGAACACTCCCCTGTTGCCGGTCCGTAAGCCCGGATCCGGAGATTTTCGCCCAGTCCAGGACTTGCGGGAGGTGAATGCCAGGGTGGAGACAGTCCATCCCACTGTGCCTAATCCGTATACCTTGTTGTCCTCTTTGACTCCAACCCGCACATGGTACACTGTCTTGGACTTGAAGGACGCTTTCTTTTCCATCCCGCTGGCCCCTATCAGCCAGCCTATATTCGCTTTCACATGGACCGACCCCTCAACCGGAACGTCCTCCCAACTAACCTGGACTCGATTGCCTCAAGGGTACAAGAACTCTCCTACTCTTTTTGGCTCAGCCCTGGCCTCGGACCTAGCCAGGTTTCGCGTATCCCACCCCGAGGTCACACTCCTCCAGTATGTGGATGACCTGCTGCTGGCCGCTTCATCCGAGACGACCTGCCGAGATGCCACACTGCACCTCCTGCAGCTATTGGACAAGTCGGGCTATCGGGTTTCGGGTAAGAAAGCTCAGCTGTGCTTACAATCTGTTATCTATCTAGGATTCACCCTGCAGTCCGGACAAAGGCTGCTTTCGCGGGAACGTGTGTCAGCTATCCTGGGCATGCCGGCCCCAGCAACCCGCCGCGGGCTCCGCGAATTTTTGGGAATGGCCGGGTACTGCCGACTGTGGATCTTAGGATTTGCGGAAATTGCTAAACCACTGTATGAGGCACTGTCAGGTGAGCCTGCCAAGTTCCTGTGGGGACCAAGGCAGGAGGAGGCTTTTAACAAACTGCGCAGAGCGTTAGCTAGCACCCCCGCTCTTGCCCTGCCAGACCTGACTAAGCCGTTCCGCCTCTATGTCTCAGAATCTCAGGCAGTGGCCAAGGGAGTGCTAACCCAGCCTTTGGGGCCCTGGAATCGCCCAGTGGCCTATCTTTCCAAGCAGCTTGACTCGGTCGCTGCTGGGTGGCCTACATGTCTTCGAACTGTCGCGGCTGTCGCGACCCTGGTCAGGGAGGCAACAAAGCTGACCTTCGGCCAGCCCCTTGAGATTTCTGCATCTCACCACCTGGAGCAGTTGCTGCACACCCCTCCCACTCGGTGGATCTCTAATTCTCGTCTGACTCACTACCAGTCCCTCCTGTTAGATCCAACCCGCATAACCTTCTCTGCGCCCGTGACCTTGAACCCCGCTACGCTGCTTCCCAACTCCCCGCCGGCATCACCGCTGCATGATTGCCTGGACGTCCTTGATGCCATCCACACCTCCCGGCCCGGCCTTACTGATGTACCTATGACCAGCCCTGACATGATCCTCTTCACAGATGGCAGCAGCTTCGTGGAGGATGGGATTCGGAGGGCCGGGGCCGCAGTGGTGACCCCGACCGAGACCCTCTGGGACGCAGCCCTGCCGCCTGGTTCTTCTGCCCAGCGGGCAGAGCTGGTTGCCTTGACACAGGCACTCCGGCTCGCGAAGGGCAAGAGAGTCAATATCTACACTGACAGCAGGTATGCATTCGCGACTGTCCATGTTCACGGATTCGTGTACCAGCAGCGCGGCCTGCTAACTTCAGCAGGGAAGGAGATCAGGAATAAGAGGCAGATTCAGGATCTCCTGGATGCTGTCTGGCTTCCCAAAGAGGTGGCAGTCATCCATGTCCCAGCTCACACCCGTGGGACGGACCCCCAGTCGCAGGGAAATGCAGCCGCAGATAGAGCCGCCCGGGCGGCCGCAAGAAGGACGCCTCTCCCCACCTTCGCTGTCCAGATGGAAAATTTGTTGCCCGCACGACCTTCTTACCAGTCCGGCGATCCGGATGGCGTGCCTGAAAAGGGGGGATGGAGAAGACACCCAAACGGTCTGTTAATCCTGCCCAAAGCCCTCCTGCCCCCTCTGTTGATGACCCTCCATGACCTCACCCATCTAGGCGGAACCAGACTCTATGACCTGGTGAGTAGGCATTTCTACAGCCCAGGGATGAAACAGGCAGCTGAAGAGGCGGCCAGGAGATGCAGTACATGTGCAAAGATCAACCCCCGGCCGGCGACGAGGGTGCCGGCTGATAGACCACGGGGGACCTTCCCCGGGGATCACTGGGAAGTTGATTTCACTGATATGGGACCTGGACAGGGGGGGTACCGATTCCTCCTTGTATTCATAGACACGTTCTCCGGGTGGCCAGAAGCGTTCCCAGTAAAAGCCGAAACCGCCACGGTAGTTGCAAAAAAACTGTTCTTTGAAATTATTCCCAGATTCGGCTTGCCAGCTTCAATAGGGTCCGACAATGGGCCGTCATTCGTATCTGCAACAATTCAGAACTTATCCAAGATGCTGGGACTGAAGTGGAAGCTACATTGTGCGTACCGGCCTCAGAGTTCAGGGCAAGTAGAAAGGATGAATAGGACTTTGAAGGAGCACATTGCTAAGCTCAAACTGGAAACTGGCGATAACTGGGTTAGCCTCCTCCCTTTCGCTCTCCTTCGGGCTAGGTGTACTCCTAACTCTTCCACTCTCTCTCTCTCCCCATACGAGATTCTTTATGGGGCGCCCCCACCTGTTCTACCAAAGGTAACGGGGGCGACCCCAGCCCCGGATTTTACTAACCCCACTCTTCTTAAGTCCTTTCAGGCACTCCGGGAGGTCCAAGACGCGGTACGATCGGTCCTGAAGGCTGCGGGGAGAAGTTCAAATCCTGCCGCTACCTCGGAGGCCTTGACACCTGGAGACTGGGTCCTCACCCGCAAACTGCCTGCCGGATCGGCTCTGGAACCGCGGTGGACTGGGCCCTACCAAGTGATCCTCTGCAACCCATCGGCCGTGAAAGTCGCAGGTCGAAAGGCTTGGATACATCGGTCACACGTCAAGAAGACTCCGGCGCCTGAGCCCGCGACATGGAAAGCAGAGGCGGTGTCGGATCTAAGGCTCCGGCTCTCCAAAACTTGATTCTTTCGCTTCTCCTGTTTGCTTATAAGGAATATCCCGCAGTCTGTAACCCCTACCGCCCCACGCCACATAGGTGGATTCTATCCCGCACCAATGATGGCACCATCATACAGACCTTAACTTGCTATGGCCCGCCTACCTTCAGGTTTGACCTCTGTGCCCTCTTAGGATCGGGATGGAATAGAGATAGGCACCTGCAGGACCCTGTGACGGGAGGGGGCGGGCACTGCCCTACTATTCCCATACCAGCCACCCAACATGGAGCAGGACAAGGTGAATATAATATCAGGGGCATCCAGTTCTATGCCTGTCCTGCTACCGGAAGCCCCTCTTGCCGTGGAGACGGCAGTTTCCACTGCGCAGAATGGGGGTGTGAGACAGTGGCAGACTGGATTCCTGGGGGTGGAAAAGACCCGCTCATCACTTTGGAAAGACAGTCACCTCTCCCGTATTCCTGCTGGCCTGGAAAATGCAACCCCATGATCTTAACGGTCAAACAGTACACGGATGATTCATGGAATCTTGGGCATTCATGGGGGTTGAGGTTGTATATGACTGGATGGGACAACGGTGTCCTTTTTACAATACAAAAGGTCGCCCTACCCGTTCAGCCCCTTCCCATAGGCCCCAACCCTGTCCTCAACCCACGGGCCAAGATAGATCTGATCCCGTCTGCTGAGCCCTCTGCTACACCAGGGTCGGCGACTCTGAAAACACCCGGTGCCCCTGGGGCCTCCATACTTGACACCCTTACTGCGGTCCATGCATTCTTGAATTCCTCCGACCCCAATGTCACTACCGCCTGCTGGCTGTGTCTAAACCCGGCTCCCCCATACTTTGTGGGGGTTGCTTTGGAGTTAAACAGTTCATTTCTGGGGAACTTGTCCATGCAGAACCCCTCCTCCACAGCAATCCCCGCCCGCTGTAACCCAAATAGGCCTAAATTGACCTTGGATGACGTCCAGGGCACAGGGACGTGCTTGCTTGGACCTGACTACCCGTTGAGAGCTTCCCCATTTAATTCAACCTGCACTTCTGTTATCTTAGTCACACCCTCGTCCAATAGGCCGGGCTTCCTGATAACCACCCCACCCGAGACTTGGTTCGCCTGCACTCTGGGCCTCACCACCTGTATACAAGATCGCCACTTCCTCAGCCCCACTGAGATCTGTGTGATAGTTAGGGTGTTCCCACAAGTGTATGTGTATTCCGAGGAGGGGGCCACTGAACACTTTGGCCTACCCCGCTCCAGAAGGGCAGCCCCTATCTTAGTGCCCTTGATGGTGGGGCTCGGGGTGGCCGGGTCTGCAGCCGTGGGAGCAACTGCCCTAGTGCAGGGAAAGGCAGATTATGCGGCCCTCAGTACCCAGGTGGATAAGGACCTACGAGCTCTGGAGGGACTAGTCTCCCACCTGGAGACTTCCCTGGATTCCCTAGCGGAAGTGGTACTTCAGAACCGCCGCGCCCTTGACCTGTTATTCCTGAAACAGGGGGGGCTGTGTATGGCCCTGGGAGAGACCTGTTGTTTCTATACCAATCGTTCAGGTGTCATCCGGGAATCCCTGCAGGCATTAAGGCAGCGGTTAGATGATAGGGACCGAGCCCGAGCCCGCAGCTCCTCCTGGTACCAGGACTTGTATAACTGGTCCCCCTGGCTCACCACTCTACTCTCTGCTATAATGGGCCCCTTGGTTCTTCTCCTCCTAGGATTATTGGTCGCCCCTTGCATCATGAATTGTCTTTCCCGCTACATCCAGCAGCGTATACAGTCTCTGAAACTGTTTGTCCTACGCAAATCCTATACACCCCCGGATCTGGAAGAGTTAGCGCCCCTGGACTCTGTTGAGTCCTCTGTATAACTTGCTCTTGAAAAGGGGGGAATGTGATAGACCCTCCGTTAGGGACCCTGGGGCACCACGCCCCGGGGCCTCTGGCTCAGCTTCCCCTAACGGCTGTTACAACACCCTGGGTGAAATCCTCAAGGGTGGGGTGCAACATCCTGTTCTGTAAATGACCTGCTCCCTTCCCGGCACCCCACCGGACCCTGTTCCCTTCCCGGCACCCCACCGGACCCTGTTCCCTTCCCGGCAC
>NW_020952167.1:0-7804 GCF_900497805.2 Vombatus ursinus
TGGATTAGCGATCCTTTGAGGTAGAGCAGTTTACAATTGGGATTAGCGATCCTTTGAAGTAGAAACTGAGGAGGTTAGGCTAGGGGGTTGTTTTTTTTTGTGACAACTCAGTCCACTTCACTCCCCCCTTTTCACGGACGAAAAGAGTCAGACGGGGGACTCATCAGAGTCCAGAGGAGCATAGGATTGACGCAGGACAAACAACTGGAGTGCTTGCACTCGTTTCTGGACATAGCGGGTGATGCATTTTATGAGACAAGGGGCCATGAGTAACCCAAGGAGGAGAAGGGCCAGAGGGCCCACCACTCCGGAGAGTAGGGTGGTTAGCCAGGGGGACCAATTATATAGGGTCTGATACCAAAAAGACCCCGTTGCCCGTGCGCGGTCCCTCTCATCTAACCGCTGCCTAAAGGCTTGCAAGGACTCCCGAATAACTCCAGACCGATTGGCGTAGAAACAGCAGGTTTCTCCCAACGCCACGCATAAGCCTCCCTGTTTGAGGAACAGTAGGTCCAAGCCTCGGCGGTTCTGGAGAACCACTTCGGCCAGAGAGTCTAGGGAAGTCTCAAGGTGTGAGACTAGCTCTTCCAAGGAGCGTAGGTCCCTATCTACCTGTGCACTCAAGGCACCGTAGTTGGCTTTCCCCTGTATCAGGGCTGAGGCCCCAACAGCAGCGGAGCCGGCCACTCCGAGTCCCACCAGTATGGGAACCAAGAAGGGTACAGCCCTCCTGGAGTGAGTTAAGCCAATATGCTCAGCTGCCCCTTCCTCTGAGTAGACATATACCTGAGGAAAGACACGCACCACTACACAGAGCTCGGTCGGGTTGAGGAAATGAATGTCCTGTATGCAGGTGGTGAGTCCTCTGGTACAAGCGAACCATACTCCAGGTGGGGCGGTTAACAGGAGGTCAGAGCTTTTGGATGTGGGGGAAATAAGAATGACTGAAGTGCACGTAGCGTTGAATGGGGAGGACCGCAGCGGGTAGTCAGGCCCGAGCAAACACATTCCTTTGCCCTGGACATCGTCTAGGGTAAGTCTAGGCTTGTCTGGGTTACAGCGGGCAGGTATGGCAGAGGATTGTTTGGACTTACTTAAAGACAACTTTCCCACAGAGGTGATGTTGAGTTCGATAGCAATTCCTACGAAATAGGGGGGAGCTGGATTCAGACACAGCCAACAGGAGGTGGTTATGTTTGGATCAGACAAATTTAGGAATGAATGGACAGCAGAGAGTGTATCAAAAATGGGGGAACCTAGGTTAGTGAGGGTCTCTGGATTTTCGGGAGCCTCTGGTACCAGGTCCCTAACAGATGGTGGGGCGAGAGTCAACATGGCTTGTGGGTTAAGGATGGGATTCGGTCCTATGGTGAGTGTATGGGTGGAAACTGCGATTTTCTGAATGGTAAAAAGGACCCCGTTATCCCATCCAGTCATGTATAACCTCAAACCCCAAGAATGTCCGAGATTCCAAGAGTCATCAGTGTCCTGCTTGACTGTTAGAATCATAGGGTTACATTTCCCAGGCCAGCAGGAGGCGGGGAGGGGGCTTTGTCTCTCCAGGGTGATTAGGGGGTCTCGGCCACCTCTAAGAATCCACCTGGCCACAGTCTCACAACCCCATTCTGCGCAGTGAAAGTGATTACTACCCTGACAGGAAGGATTCCCCGTGGCCGGACAAACATAGAATTCAATACTTCTGATTCTCACTTCCCCTACCCCGGGTATGGTTGGAGTGGTGGGAAAAGTGGGGCAGTATCCCCATCCCCCAGCGATAGGGTCCCACATAGCCCGGTTTTGATTCCATCCTGGTCCCAAGAGGGCACAGAGGTCAAACCTGAAAGTAGGGGCTCCGTAACTGGTGAGAGCTTGGACGGTGGTCCCATCGTTAGTTTGGGAGAGAATCCACCTGGATGGGGTAGGGCTATAGGGGTCACCCAAAGTCATCTCACAAGCAAAAAGAAAGAGAAGAAGAGTCAAGTTCTGGAGAGTCGAAGCTTTAGGTCGGACACTGCTTCTGCTGTCCAGGCGGTGGAGTTGGGCTCTGGGGCCTTCTTGATGTGTGACCGATGTATCCATGCCTTGCGGCCGGCAACCTTGACGGCAGAGGGGTTGCAGAGGATAATTTGATACGGGCCCGTCCACCGTGGTTCCAGGGCTGGTCCAGCTGGAAGCTTGCGAGTGAGGACCCAGTCTCTCGGTGACAGGGCGTCCGATGAGGTTGCAGGGGCTGGTTCTTTCCCCGCAGCTTTCAGGACCGAGCGCACAGCGTTCTGGACCTCACGCAAAGCCTGGAAGGACTTAAGAAGAGTCGGATTAGTAAAATCTGGGGCTGAAATAGCTGCAGATACTCTTGGAATAATAGGAGGAGGGGCTCCATAGAGGATCTCGTATGGAGATAAAGAGAGGGTTGAGGAATTGGGAGTACACCGGGCCCGGAGGAGGGCGAAGGGAAGGAGACTGACCCAGCTATCGCCAGTTTCTATTTTAAGTTTAGCAATGTGTTCCTTTAGAGTTCTATTCATCCTTTCTACCTGCCCTGAACTTTGAGGCCTATATGCACAGTGCAATTTCCATTTCAATCCCAGCATCTTTGATAGGCTTTGAATTGTTGCAGATACAAATGCTGCGCCGTTGTCAGAGCCTATCGAGGCCGGCAGGCCAAATCTAGGAATAAGTTCAAAGAACAGCTTTTTGGCCACTACGGTTGCAGTTTCAGTTTTGACTGGAAATGCTTCTGGCCATCCAGAAAATGTGTCCACGAATACAAGGAGAAAACGGTACCCTCCCAACCCAGTTCCCATGTCAGTAAAGTCTACTTCCCAATGGTTGCCAGGAAATGTTCCTCGTGGTCTATCAGTTGGTATCCTTGATTGTGATCGTGGGTTGACTTTGGCACATGCAAGGCACCTTCTTGCGGCTTCCTCGGCCGCCTGCTTCATCCCAGGGCTGTAGAAGTGTCGGCTCACCAGGTCGTAAAGCCGGGTTCCGCCTAAGTGGGTAAGGCTATGAAGAGTCATCAATAGGGGTAGCAACAGTGCCTTGGGCAGAATTAGCAAGCCATTTGGGTGTCTTCTCCATCCCCCCTTTTCAGGGGTGCCATCCGGATCACTGGATTGATAAGATGGTTGGACAGGAAGCATCCCCTCAGGTTCCACGACCATAGCGGGTATCAAGGGTTTGCAGGCAGCCGCTCGGGCAGCCTTATCCGCTGCTGCGTTCCCTAGAGACTGGGGGTCAGTTCCACGGGTGTGAGCAGGAACATGAATTACCGCCACCTCCTTGGGAAGCCAGACAGCATCCAGCAGGTCCTGGATCTGACTCTTGTTCCTAATCTCCCTTCCCGCCGAGGTTAACAGACCCCTTTGGAGATATACATATCCATGGATATGAACAGTGGCAAAGGCATAGCGGCTATCTGTGTAAATATTTACTCGCCTCCCTGCAGAGAGTCTAAGGGCTTGAGTTAAGGCAATGAGTTCAGCAGTTGAGCAGATGTGCCAGGGGGTAGAGCGGTATCCCAGAGGGTCTCAACCGGAGTGACCACGGCTGCACCCGCCCTACGGATCCCCTCCTGAACAAAACTGCTGCCGTCTGTGAAGAGCACTAGGTCGGGGTTTGTTAAAGGAACATCAGTAAGTCCAGGGCGGGACGTGTGGATGGAGTCCAGTGTGTCCAGGCAGTCATGTATAGGGGAGGAAGGAGGGGAGTCAGGGAGCAGGGTGGCCGGGTTGAGTGTGACCGGAGGAGCGAAAGAGATGCGCGCGGAATCTAGGAGTAAGGATTGGTAATGAGTCAGGCGTGAATTTGAGATCCATCTTGTCGGCGGGGAATGTAAAAGCTGTTCCAGATGATGTGATGCTGAAATCTCAAGAGGCTGCCCAAAAGTGAGCTTTGCGGCTTCCCTAACCAAGACGGCAATGGCCGCCACAGTTCGCAGGCAAGAGGGCCACCCGGAAGCCACAGGGTCCAGCTGCTTGGAGAGATAGGCAACAGGACGATTCCAGGGCCCCAGGGGCTGGGTCAGAACCCCTTTGGCCACAGCTCGAGACTCAGACACATAGAGGCGGAAGGGCTTGGACAGGTCTGGCAGGGAGAGGGCAGGCGTGCTGGACAGCGCCTTTCGGAGCTTGTCGAATGCTTCCTGCTGCCGTGGTCCCCAAACAAATTGGGTGGGTTCACCAGTTAGGGCCTCATATAGGGGTTTGGCAACCTCGGCAAACCCCAAGATCCAGAGGCGACAGTATCCAGCCATCCCCAGGAATTCCCGGAGCCCGCGGCGGTTCCTCGGGGCGGGCATGCCCAAAATGGCAGCTACACGCCCCCGAGACAGTAACCTTTGACCAGAACGAAGGGTGAAACCCAAGTAAACAACGGATTGAGAGCACAGTTGTGCTTTCTTTCCAGAGATACGGTACCCGGAAGCTTCAAGCAGCTGGAGAAGGTGGAGAGTTGCATCTTTGCATATTGCCTCAGAGGAAGTAGCTAACAAAAGGTCATCAACATACTGGAGGAGAGTGACCTCCGGATACGAGACCCGGAAGGCGGCCAGGTCGGAGGCCAGAGCTGAGCCAAAAAGTGTAGGGGAGTTCTTAAAACCTTGGGGAAGCCGGGTCCAGGTGAGCTGAGAGGATGTCCCAGTGTTAGGATCTGTCCAAGTAAAAGCGAATATAGGTTGGCTTACTGGTGCCAAGGGAATGGAAAAGAAAGCATCCTTCAGGTCCAAAACTGTCTACCAAGTCCGAGCAGGGTCCAGGGAAGACAGCAACGTGTATGGGTTTGGCACAGTAGGATGTACAGTTTCCACCCGGGCGTTGACTTCTCATAGATCCTGGACAGGACGGAAGTCTCCAGACCCGGGCTTGCGAACTGGAAGTAGGGGGGTGTTCCACGAGCTCTGGCAGGGTCGTAGAATGCCTGCCGCCAAGAGTCGATCGATGTGAGGCTTGATGCCCAAAAGGGCAGCTCGAGTCAACGGGTATTGTTGGACACACGCAGGGGTTGCTGTGGACGAGAGCTGGACCACCACTGGGGGCTGGTGTCCTGCTAGACCAAACGGGTTGGTCTCAGCCCAGACTCCAGGAACCAAGCCTTTGAAATGGTTCAACAGAGTTAGGGAGGTAGGGGTGGAGGTGGTCGAGGGGCGGTCTGGGGAAAACGTTAGGGGGAGGAGGCGAGACTCCTCTGACAACGGGCAGGTGAGAACAAGTTGTGGCAGGTTAAACCCGAGAGTGGGGTTAGGTCCCTTAAAGGAAATGATAGCCTGAAGCTTGTGTAGGAGATCTCGGCCAAGCAAGGGGTAAGGGCAATCAGGCATTACTAGAAAAGAATGGGAGACTAGGCCCTTCCCTAACCGGACTTCCCGAGAAGTGGTGAGGGGTACAGACTGTTTTCGTCCAGTAGCTCCCTGGACCTGCACAGTGGACGATGAGAGGGAGCCCAGTGGGGATTTCAGGACCGATGCCGCAGCTCCAGAGTCGACTAGGAATGAGACAGGTTGACCCCCAACACTGAGAGTAACCCTCGGCTCCAGGGGGTCAAGAGTCACAACGGACTTTGAGCCGGGGCACCCCTAGTCTGTATTCAAAGTCAATAATGGCTCTGCCTTCTCTTTCAGCCCGCGATTAGGGCACTCAGATTTCCAATGACCCATGGCTTTGCAGTAAGCACACTGATCCCGAGCTAAAGGAGGCCTTCCCAAGCCTTTACCCTTATAGGGGCGCCCAGCGTTTG
Organism: Vombatus ursinus; assembly: GCF_900497805.2. Classification (NCBI taxonomy): domain Eukaryota; kingdom Metazoa; phylum Chordata; class Mammalia; order Diprotodontia; family Vombatidae; genus Vombatus; species Vombatus ursinus. The sequence goes on from NW_020952167.1 coordinate 5,734, forward strand.
GCCCCTCCCGCCTTCCTTTCCACCCTTGCTTCTGAGCCTCCCCTGGAACCTGTGCTAAAGCTGCCACTACCGCCCTTGCGACCGTGCGAGTTTGCTTGTCTTGAGTCTCTTCACGATAGTCAAACACCCGCTTGGCCACTTCCATGAGTTCAGTCAGATTTTTACCCTCAAAACCTTCAAGTTTCTGTAGCTTCCGACGGATGTCCGGAGCTGAATTGGCTACGAAATCAATTATGATGGCTCTCCGGTTATTGGGATCCTCTGGGTCGATAGGGGTGTAGGTTCGATATGCCTCGTAGAGGCGCTCTAAGTATGCAGCTGGGGACTCATCCTTGCCCTGTTTAACCTCACTGACTTTGGACATATTAGTTGGCTTCCGTGCTGCTGCCCGTAACCCTCCCAGCAATAACTGGCGATACCTGTCCAGTGCTTCCCTACCGCGATCAGTGTTGGGGTCCCAGTCGGGCCGGTTCTCAGGGAAGATGTGGTTGCGGCGCCCCAGGTCAGTAGAGGGATGTCCATCTGGGTCCAGAACTCCCTTCCTGGCTTCTAAAAGAATCCTGTCATGCTCCTCGGTTGTGAAAAGAACCCGGAGGAGCTGCTGGCAGTCATCCCAGGTGGGCTGATGAGTATAAAAGACAGTCTCTAGGAGGGAGATTAGGCTCTGGGGCTTATCAGAGAAGGATGGGTTTTGCTGTTTCCAATTGTACAAATCACTGGTGGAGAAGGGAACATATACCATGAACGGTCTCCCTGATTCTCCGGGAGGGGAAGGAACTTGCCGCAGGGGAAACGCTGACACAGTGGAATCTGGGGTCAAACTGGAATTAGAAGGGCCATAAGGAGCACCTGCTCGAGTATGGGGTGGACTTATCAGAGGAGGGGCTGAGGGGCTCAGAGACCCTGAGGTTGGGTACGGGGGTGGATCTGAAACCTGGGACTGGGAGTACTCAGCTGGATCTAGGGGGTCAGAATCAGGGGGTGGTAAGACAGGAGTAAGCTGTGTGACGACCTTAGGACTTTCGGGAGGCTTGCGGCTAAAGGTCGTCTTTGATTCCGTTCCTGGTCTTAGTTTTGAAAGGGCCTGGACCTGTAGTGGTCCCGAAGGGGGTTTGAAATCAATCCAGGCGGTGATATAGGGGACCTGATCGGGGTGGCCAGGTATACCATAGACAATTCCCCTGACCCGGCCGGCCACCGAGACGTCAAACGTACCCCCCGGGGGCCAGCCTACCTCGAAGGTGGGCCATTCCTGTTGGCAAAGGAGAGCTAATTTCTTTTTAGTAACCTGAAACCCATAACCTTCTGCTATACGCCGATATTGTTTGAGGTCCCGTAAGACAATAAAGAGAGGGGAGCCTGGCTTAGGGCTCGAGGGTCCTTGTCCCATGGTGGATTAAGGACTGAGAAAGAAAAGAGTAACAAATAGACGTGCTCACGTAAGCAAGGACCAAACACGGACACAGGGAAGACACAGTCAAAACAGGGTAGAGGGGAATCAAACTGCCTCAATTCCGAACGACCTAGACAATGAGACAGGAATTTACACCCCCCCCTCACGGAACAAATAGTAGATAGACGTGCACACAGTCGACACAAAAACGGAAAAAAAGACACAGTCAAAACCCTGGATGCTCCTGACACAGTAGCGGAGAACAAACCCGTCTCAGTTCCGAACAACCTGGAGAATGAGGCAGGAAGTCTTTCTCCCCCACCCCGCCACGGAGCGCACAGTGGACACACACACACACAATGACATCGGCGCCGGACAGACACAATCAGACAGGCAGGACTCTCACACGGCGTCCCGTGGAGGTCAGTAAGGGCGTTGCAGCTGCGTCCAGCCTGGCCACTTACTTCAGAAGAGTACTCACCAGAACAGACAGATTACAGATTGCTCTATGCCCAATTGAGGATTTGTGGTCCGGGCAGCCTGGTACGCACGGGCTATCTCAGCGTTCGGGGCCAGGGAACGTCTTCCTGGTGGCCACCCCCTGGACGGTGAGAAGCCTGGCCTTCCAGAGATGCCCGTGTCTGGTGCCCAGAGGGCGATCTCGGTGGGACCTCCAAA
>NW_020952168.1:0-3115 GCF_900497805.2 Vombatus ursinus
GATCAGAAGGAAATCATTTCTACACTGAGGAAGCCTTCAGTTTATGAGATAGAAAACCGAAATCAGGGAATTGAAGCCCCTGGGGCTTTCTAGCATTCTCTATCAAGGGCCTTTCCCCAGAAGACTAAGGTGAACTTACAGATTAATTAGTCCAATCAGAAGTCCTGGACTTCTACCAGGGCACCATTTGATTAGTTTCTTCCTCCCCCCTCAGAATCAGAATGAGGAAAGAGTGTCTCTACTCCTCTCTACCCTCCTTCATCCCCAGATGGCCTCAGGGAGCTGACTGAAAAGCTATCATGACTACTTGGGTCCACCACATACACCCTAATTTGCCTTTTTATCACACACACATGTGCACAAACACACGCGCACACACACATATACAGACTCATAATTAAAAAATTCTGTGGATATTAGCCTGTATTTTGCCAGAAACAAATGGTGATATTTCTCTCAGCCTCCACTGGACATGCTGTCTATCTACTGTGTCACCTAGCAGTCAATCTCAATAGGCTATAATGTGGAACTAAATCTATGAAGAAGAAAATTAGTAAGGGTAAATGTAAAGCCCTAAGATCCCAAAAAGTCAATTTCACAGGTACATGAAGTGAGAGACACAGCAAGAAAGCAGTTCAACTGAAAGAGATCTGGATACTTTAGCTGGGTTAAGCTCTGTAAGAGTGAAGAGTGTGCCATGGCAGGGAAAGGAGCTCCTGCTACCTTAGGCTGCATTAAAAATGGAAAAATATCAGGGATTAGGGAGGCGATAGACAGCCTTGTTACTGTGATGTGCCCTGCACACATCTGAAGCACTGAGTTCAATTCTGGGAATCTCTTTTAAAAGGAGATGGATAGGCTGAAAAGTGTCCAGAAGACATCACCCCAGGGATTGAAATTATGATGGACAGTTGAAGGACCTGCAGATGAGTAGCCCAAGGGAGGGGAAGGGAAAGAAAGTAAAAAAAAAAAAAAAGAAGGGAAGGAAAGGGAAAATGATAGGGAAGGGGAAAGAAGGGAAGCAAAAGAAAGGCAAGGCAAGGGAAGACAAAGGTAGGCAAGGCAAAGGAAGGGAAACCACTCAGAACCATCTCCTCACTCTCAAGTCCCTGTACTACGGGGCTACTTTGAATCTGCCAGGCCAACAAATTTCCCACTGTCCCCTCTCCTTCCACCATTAAATAAGCCTTTGAGAAAACCCTGAGTATTGTCCTACATTTGATCAGAAACAAGTGGTGCCATGTCCAGGATGTTCTGGGCAACTCCCTCTAATCATAATAATAAATGACATTTATTTAGCACTTGAAAGTTTTGAAAACTCTTTACAGAAAAGATCTCTTTTGAGCCTTGCAAAACAAGGCTCTGAGATAGGTACTATAGATACTATGAGCCACACTTTACAGATAAGAAAGCTGAGGCTGAGAGAGGTTCAGTAACTTGGCCATCAGGGTCACATAGAGTGGGAGACATCAAGAGATCAAAACCCAAGTCTCTGGAACTTGCTACACTCCTGTACTCTATCCGTTATACCCCACTACTGCGAAGAGAATGAGAGTTCCTTACTCTAAGTTAGAGTGACATACTGTCTCCTCTTTTTTGCAGATCAAGACATAAAACATGACTGTCCCTAATCTCTGATGTCAACAAGGTAACAAGATGGCAAAAATGATAATGTTTGAGATGGATGAGTTGGAAGATCTGAGTTCAAATCCTGAGTCACAGGCTTCCCACATGTATGACAACTTGGGAAAAGTCACCTAATCCTTCTCAGTCTAAGTTTCCTCATATGTAAAATGGGCCTCCCTGATTTACGGTTGTTTGTTGTTAGAATCAAGTGAGATAACACATGCAAGGCACTTTATGAACCAAAAGAGCTATGTTTATTTTTATTAAAGAGCCAGTCATTATCATCATCATCATTATTGGCACAGCTGGTCCTGGAATCCATCTATCCTAATTCTGTTCCTTTATGCTTAACTAAGGACTAAAATTCCCTGAACCCCACTTACGCAAATATCAGACCAATCACGTCAAAGCATTCAGGCTATCTAATACATTAGATAATTCAAAGGTCATTTATTCTCCCCTTCAGGAAAAAAGGACTATGATTTGTTTAGGTATTGAGTTTTTCTTTAATAATAACTGACATTCACATAGTTTTGTACTATTTATGCGGTTTGGGGTTGTGGGAATTAATCAGGGTTAAGTGACTTGCCCAGAGTCACACAGCTAATAAGGGGCTGAGGTCAGATTAGAAGTCAGGTCCTCCTGGCTCTAACGTCAATTCTATCCCCATTTTACAAATGAGGAAACTGGGGCAGACAGGGGGTTAAGTGACTTGCTCAATATCACACAACTAGCAAGTTTCAGAATGGATTTGAACACAGGCCTTCATAATTCCACATCCAGAGATCTATCCATTGTTCTACCCAGATGCCTCAGCACTTTAGTTTGTATTGTTTATAATCTATCTTACTATTTATGTTTTTTACTGCATGTATTTTAATGTACGAATGTATTTTCACTTATAGATATGAAAAACCTTCTAAGTGCTTTTCCTGTGTGCCAACTGATAGCAAGGGTCAACCTGAGTATGCCAGTGTTGGATCTGAAGTCAGGAAGACCCAAGTTCAAATCCTGGCTCAGACATTTACTAGCTATGTGACCCAGGGCAAGTCCATGAGCCTTTCTTAGCCTCAGTTTGCTTATCTGGAAAACAGAAATAATAATAGATTCTACCTCACAGACTTGTTGCAAGCATCAAATAAAATAACACATAAAAATCACTTAACAAACGTCTGGATAATCTAAATGCTAATTATCATTATTATTATTTGCCTACGGTCACACTACTACTAAATAGCTGAGCCAAGATTCAAATCCATATCACTGCTCTTTCTACTACACCATAGTGCCACCAAGAAATGCAGGAGGGAAAATGTAATCACCACTTTATAGACACACACATAATGATATGTGTAAACATGTATTTAAACTGAAATACAAAGTAAAACTTTTACAAACACAATAAAAGAAACTCTCCATGGCCTCTGTGTTCAGAGAAAGACATTTTGAATATCTCTCCAGCTCCTATTGTTGGTAAGATTATCTAAAG
>NW_020952169.1:0-1279 GCF_900497805.2 Vombatus ursinus
TAGATGAAGACACAGGGTCCAAAGAACAAGATGACTACAGTGATGTGGGAAGCACAAGTGGAGAGGGCCTTTCGGCGTCCTTCCTTGCTATGCCCCCTTAGGTGGAACAAGATAACACTGTAAGAGCTCAGGAGAATTAAGAAGCTGACCACTGACAGGCTCCCCCCATTAGCCACAATAAGCACCCCAGTGAAAAAGGTGTCAGTGCAGGCCAGCTCCAGCAGAGGGAGCACATCACAGAAATAATGGTCAATCACATTAGGGCCACAGAAGGGTAAGTGGACTAGGAGGAGAATTTGGGCAGTTGAGTGTAAAAAGGCAGCCAAATAGGCCATCTCAACCAGAAGGTCACAAATCCAGTGGTTCATAATGGTCACATAGTGCAGAGGCTTACAGATGGCCAAGTAGCGGTCATAAGCCATTATTATGAGTAGAAACATCTCAATGCCACCAAAGAAATGGATGAAGAACACCTGGGTGATGCAGCCCTCTAGGGAGATGGATTTCCTCTCAGCAAGTAAATCTGCAATGAATTTGGGAGAAGTGGTGGAGGAATGACAGATCTCCACAAAGGAGAGGTAGCTGAGGAAGAAATACATGGGTGTGCCAAGACTCTTGCTGAAGCTCACAGTCAACACAATGAGGGAATTTCCCAGCACAATAGCCATGTACAAGAACAAAAACAGCACAAAGCAAACTCTCTGAATCTCTGGATTGGGAGACAGTCCTAGAAAAACGAATTCTGTCACATTGCCAGTCTGCACCATGGCTTCTGGTCCAAGAGGGAACACCTGGGAGTCTATACCAGAGCACACAGCTGTTTATGGGACTTTGACCACTAAACTATTCTACTCAAAGTTGCAGAGTAGAAGCAGCTAGGGTGGTGATCAAAGGAATTCCCAAGGATCACACAGACAGTGCAAGAAAACAAGCTGTAAAGTAAATATAACAAGTCAGTGGTAAAAACCCAAGGAAGGCAAAGGAGACTGAACAAGAGGACACTGTGATGTGACCATGTGGATTTCAGATAAACAAACCAAGACAAGGGCTAAGGAGCTGGTCTTTCAGAACAAGTGATAAAATTTGGGGAAAGAAATGTTTGGAGGATAATGTGTCATACAAATGAGCTAGAAGGGATAGATGACTCTTAGGGCTCCAGCCTCTCTCTAGTTTTTAATTCTGCTCTTCTGATCTTTCAGATGGACCTCCTGTTCTTGGGCAACCATGGATCTTGGACAGTTATCTTGGTGAAGGGTCATCTGCAATAAGACAAAGCAAT
>NW_020952170.1:0-5929 GCF_900497805.2 Vombatus ursinus
ATCACAAAGTTACCTATAACAGCTCTCCCACCCTTGAAGCCATTGCTGATCTCTAGTGATCAGCACAGCAATGTTTTGCTACCTTGACCTACTTATAATAAAATCTCTTTAATTCTTTTGGTCCTGAGCTTTGCCTCATTAATCAGGGTGAAAGCCCAAATGAAGACTTTTCCTCTCAACAGAATCACCTCAGAAATGATCTACTCCAGGCTTCCTAAAGATTCATCCAACTAACACTTATTACTACCTTGCTGTGTGTGAGGAGAGCTTTTGCTAGACTCTGGGGATATTAAGACAAAACAAAATAACCCCTGCTCTCAAATTCTACTAAGGGACAAACTGTGAAGAGAAGTGAAATGACTTACCAAGGTCACACTAGTAATAAGTAGCAAAGTCAGTATTCTAAATCACAACTTCTGGCTCCAAATGGACAATTCTTTCACCTCTGTCACATACAAGGCAGCCAACCTTTCTCTGTGTAGAGATCATCACCAGATGAGCCTTACTGAGAAACATAGCAAGAAATAAGAATCAAGAGAACATTTATTTTCTGAGATCCCAGTCAAAAAAAAAAAAAAAAAACATGGGAATTTCACAGAGAACCAAGATCTCATGGCTGGGTTAGTTCAGCAATAAACCAAAGAATATTTAAAATGCCTGATAGAAGATCAATTGCTCAAGTTCATCAGTTTCTAGCAGGAAGGATCTTGGTGACACCAAATGGCTAACAAGTACCCTCTCCAGCCTTCTCTTTATTGACTACAGGATCTGAGAGGGACTCAGCTAAAAGAGGCTTTGCCTCTCTCTTATGAGTGCAGGGAAGTTAGCTGCAGCACTCTGGGGGTGCCAGCCAAATAAGGACTGGTGGCCTGAGGAAACCCTGCCTGTGCCCACCTCAGGGAGCGGATTTAGCCAAGCCAGTTCACCCCCACCCTCCTCAGTGAGATCCAAGCTACAGAGCCACCCATGCCTAAGCCTATACTGCTTTAAAATTTAAAATTACTGAGCTTTAAAAGGATCAGAAGGAATTATTTCTACACTGAGGAAGCCTTAAGTTTATGAGATAGAAAACTGAAATCAGGGAATTGAGGTCCCTGGGGCTTTCTAGCATTCTCTATCAAGGGCCTTTCCCCAGTAGACTAAGGTGAACTTAGAGATTAATTAGTTTAATCAGAAATCCTGGACTTCTACCATTCTCTTCCTCCTCCCTCAGAATCAGAATGAGGAAAGAGTGTCTCTGCTCCTCTCTACCCTCCTTTATCCCCAGATGGCCTCAGGGAGCTAACTGAAAAGCTGTCTTGACTACTTAGGACTACCACATACACCCTGATTTGCTTTGCATCAGGCACACGTGTGCATGCTTGCATGCATATGAGCTCACATGCACGCACATACATACACACACACACACACACACACACATATACACACACCACCCATAACGAAAAAATTTCTGCAGAAATTAACCTATATTTTGCCAGAAACAAATGGAGTTATTTCACTCAGCCTCCACTAGACATGTTCCTAGAATCAGCAAATGCTAACCCTAGGAAATACCTTAGAGATCTTTTAGTCTAGGAGTGTGTTGGAGACAACTTAAACTGGCTAAGATGAGTCAATTGTAAATTTTCAGAGCCAACACAAACACCTCAGAAATCAGTAAGTACTATAGATTAGGATTTAATGTATTTTTTTGTGGTTAGTATAGACCTAAGAAAATGATGGGGAAAGGAATTGTCTGAAACTTGATTTGAACTCAAGTTTTCCTGACCTGGGTTCCAACTCTATCTCCTGTGTCACCTAGCAGTCCATCTCAATGGGTTTAATGTTGAATCAATTCTATGAATAAGAAAATTAATAGGGATAAATATAAAGCCTTATACTAAGATCCTAAAAAGTCAATTTCACAGGTACATGAAGTGAGAGACACAGCAAGAAAGCAGTTCAACTGAAAGAGATCTGGACACGTTAGATGGGTTAAGCTCTGTAAGAGTGAAGAGTGTGCCATGGCTGGGAAAGGAGCTCCTGCTACCTTGGGCTGCATTAAAAATGAAATATCAGGGATTAGGGAGATGATAGCCTTGCTACCATGATGTGCCCTGCACACATCTGAAGCCCTGAGTTCAATTCTGGGAACTCTCTTTTAGAAGAAGATGGATAGGCTGAAAAGTGGTCAGAAGAGATCACTCCAGGGATTGAAATTATGAGGGACTGTTGACGGACCTGAAGATGTGTAGCCCAAAAAGAGAAAGGAAGAGAAAAGAAGAGAAGGGAAAGAAAGTAAAAAGAAAGGAAGGGAAGGAAAGGGAAAAAGATAGGGAAGGGAAAAGAAGAGAAAGAAAAGGAAGGGAAACCACTCAGAACCATCCTCCCCTCACTCTCAAGTCCCTCTACTATGGGGCTACTTTGAATCTGCCAGACCAAAAATATTCCCACTGTCCCCTCTCCAACCACCATTAAATAAGCCTTTGAGAAAACCCTGAGTATTGTCCTACATTTGATCAGAAACAAGTGGTGCCATGTCCAGGATGTTCTGGACAACTCCCTCTAATCATAATAATAAATGACATTTATTTAGCACTTGAAAGTTCTGAAAACTCTTTACAGAAAAGATCTCATTTGAGCCTTGCAAAACAAGACTCTGAGATAGGTACTACAGATACTATGAGCCACACTTTACAGATAAGAAAGCCGAGGCTGAGAGAGGTTCAGTAACTTGACCATCAGGGTCACATACAGTGGGAGACATCAAGAAATCAAAACCCAAGTCTTTGGAACTTGGTACACTCTTGTACTCTATCCATTATACCCCACTACTGTGCAGAGGATGAGAGGGACTTACTCTAAGTTACAGTGACATACTATCCCTCTTTTTCACAGATCAGGAAACATAACGTGACAGTCCCTAATCTCTGATGTCAACAAGGCAACAAGATGGCATAAATGATAGAGTGTTTGAGGTGGATGAGTTGGAAGATCTGAGTTCAAATCCTGAGTCAAAGGCTTCCCACATGTATGACAACTTTGGAAAAGTCACCTAATCCTTCTCAGTCTAAGTTTCCTCATGTATAAAATGGGCCTCCCTGATTTACGGTTGTTTGTTGTTAGAATCAAGTAAGATAACACATGCAAGGCACTTTATGAACCAAAAGAGCTCTGTTTACTGTTATTAAAGAGCCAGTCATTATCATCATCATTATTATTGGCACAGCTGGTCCTGGAATCCATCTCTCCCAATTCTGTTCTTTCATGCTTAACTAAGGACTGAAATTCCATAAACCCCACCTATTCAAAGGTCATTCATTCTCCCCTTTAGGAATAAAGGACAAGGATTGGTTTAAGGTATTGAGTTTTTCTTTAATAATAACTGACATTTACATAGTTTTGTACTATTCATGCAGTTTGGGGTTTTGGGAAGTAATCAGGGTTAAGTGATTTGCCCAGGGTCACACAGCTAATAAGGGACTTAGGCCAGATTTGAACTCAGGCCCTCCTGATTCTAGGGCCAATGCTCTATCCACTGTGCTACCCACCTGCCCTTAATTTTCTTTTTTTTTTTATTTTTAGGCAGTTGGGATTAAGTGACTTGCCCAGGGTCATACAGCTAGTAAGTGTCAAGTGTTTAGTCTGACGCCGGATTTGAACTCAGGTCCTCCTGACTCCAGGGCTGGTGCTCTATCCACTGGATCACCTAGCTGCCCCCCTAATTTTCAGAAAACCCTTTACAAGCATTATATTCTTTGATCCTCACAATAACCCTGTAAGATAGGTACTATTATTATCCCAATTTTACAGATGAGTAAAGTGGGACAGACAGAGGGTTAAATGACTTGCTCAATATCACACAACTAGTAAGTGTCAGAATGGATTTGAACACAGGTCTTCATAATTCCACATCCAGAGATCTATCTGTTATTCTACCCAGCTGTCTCAGCTGCCTAGCATTTATTTTGTTTTGTTTATATTCTATCTTACTATTTATGTCTTTCACTGGATGTATTTTAATGCATGAATGTATTTTCACTTACAGATATGAAAAACCTCCTAAGTGCTTTTCCTGTGTGCCAACTGATAGCAAAGGTCAACCTGACACTTACCATATGTCCAGTGTGGGCAATTCATGTGTAGACGATATCCAGGCCCCACTAGGGTTCAACAACAAATTTTGATCCAAAAACATTTATTTATTAAGTTCAAGACCCAGTGCTTTACACTAGGATCCTAAAGATATAAAAGCATTCAGTTCCTGCCCTCAAGGAGTACAATCTACAAGACAGAATGCAATATGTAAACAAATAAATATAAAGCAGGGCTAAATATAATCAAGGCAGAGGATGGCCATCTCCTATCTTTCTTATCTCCATCTTGTCACTGAACCCAAATGGCTCCAGAGGAGAAAGTGAGGCTGGAGACCTTCCACAGCCCTGCTTCATTTAAATCCAATTCACTTGCAAATCATGTCACCATCTTCCTGATGTCGTGGTCTTCTTGCAGAACAAAGGACAAACAAAGTTTGGGTAGTCTCAGCTGCCACACTGGGGACCCAACTGGCCAGTTCCAGTTGGGCAACTAAACTCCTTCCTTCTTCTTTTCTTTCCTTCCTTTCCTCTCCCTTCCCTCCTTTGTTTCCCTCTGTGCTCTTGGAGTACCATGTTCTTAGATGTAGGTGCTCTGCCCAAAGGAATGTAAATTTTAATGGCTGAAACCTAACAAGATATCTTGGGGTCTACTGGTTAGATTTCTTTTTTAAAGATCATTCCTTAAAACCAATTCATTCTGGCTCTCAATAAATGGCCAACATCAGGTCCCAGGCCAAGTACCATTCAGTGGTCCATATTTGGGCCCTGATGGCTCAAAGTGAAGGAAAATAGTAATTGTTTGTGTATTGGCCAGAAACCCTAGGGGTCTTCCCCTCCTAGATTTTTTTAATTAGGTAAAAGGGGATGTTCCTTGGCTTTGTCTCTTAACTAGTCATAATCACTAAATGGGCCTTGACACAGTCAAAGTGAAAACTCAGAAAGACCTTAGCTTAAAAGAAGCCATCCCCAGTCATCCTCATATATGTCTTGCCACTGGACCTTCCTCACTTAAATCCAATTCACTTGAAAGTCATAGCATCATCTTCCTGATATCATGGTCCTCTTCCAGGATGAAGGACAAACAACAAAAACAACAAGGTGGAAGAGAGTCAGGGTGAAGAAGACAGGGAATTGGCCTCATATTTCTGTGATGTTCATAGAAGACTAAAATGAAAAAAGATCTCCAAGACTTAGAACACTGATTCCCAGAGGAAGGAAAAGTGAGGTGGCACAGTGGAGGGAGTGCTACATCTGAAGTCAGAAAGACCCAGGTTCAAATGCTGCCTCAGACATTTGCTAGCTATGTGACACTGGGCAAGTCCTTTAACCTCTCTTAGTCTCAGTTTCCTTATCTGTAAAGTAGGGATAATAACAGAATCTACTTCACAGACTAGTTGCAAACATCAAATGTGATAATACGTGAAAATTAATTGACCAACTTTAGTGTTATCTAAATGCTAGTTATCATTACTCTAATTAGCCTAAGGTCACACAACTACTAAACAGCTGAGCCAAGATTCAAACCCATATCACTGCTCTTTCCACTACACCATACTGCCATCAAGAAATGCAAGATAGTAAATATAATCATGACCTTTTTATAAACCCACACAAAATTATATACATATAAATATATATTTTAAAAACTGAAATCCAAAGCAAAACTTTTACAAATACAATAAAAGAAATGCTCCATGACTTCTGTGTTCAGAGAAAGCCATTTTGAATATCTCTCAGAGTCCTATTGTTGGTGAGAGTATCCAAAGCTTCACAATCTATTCCACTGTTGCTGGTTTTACCCATTCTGATTCAGGACAAATTAATGTCAGGGGGCTTCCATCACTCTCTTC
>NW_020952171.1:0-5196 GCF_900497805.2 Vombatus ursinus
TAGATGTATGATTGGAATTTAGAACTAAATGGGATTTTAAGGATTGTCTCATTCAAGCCATATGTTTTGCGAAGAAACTAGGGGCCAGGGAAGTGAAGAGATGTGCCCAATGTCACACAGCTGTGGAACTCTCCTCATAACAGCCTAATGAAGTGGACAATGGAAATATCTCCCATTTTGCCCCACTATTATCCACATTTTATTGAACAGGCAATGGAGTCTCAGTTGAGATTAAAAAGCAACTGCCTTGGGAGCAGCTAGGTGGCGCAGTGGATAGAGCACCAGTCCTGGAGTCAGGAGGACCTAAGTTCAAATCCAGCCCCAGACACATAACGCTTACTAGCTGTGTGACTCTGGGCAAGTCACTTAACCCCAATTGCCTCCCAAAAAAAAAAAAAAACTGCTTCCTTGACCTTAAGTCCACTGCTGTTCCCACTGCATGATGCGGTCTTATTAGAAATATGATTATCTCCCCTCTCACAAATACCTGACATGTGACCCTGGGCAGAACATCTGACCTCTCAGTGCCCCAGACTGCTCTCTGAAACTATAGTTTGCAAGATGGCGGGGGGGGGCAGGTCACAGCCAAGATGGCGGAGTGAAAGCAGTGACTTGCTTGAGCTCTCCCCCAAACTCCTTCCAAATACCTGTAAAAAAATGGCTCTAAACAAATTCTAAAGCAGCAGAACCCACAAAAAGACAGAGTGAAACAAATTTCCAGCCCAAGACAACCTGGATGGTTGATTAGAAAAGTATATCACGCTGGGCAGAGAGGAGTGCAGGTTGGCATGGGTGCGCAGGCGGGAGCAACCCGGGAGCAGGTCTCAGAGGACTGAATCACGGGAAGCTGTGGTGCTTTCCAGACTTCTCAACCCATGAACACCAAAGACAACTTAGAAAGTCAGTGGAAAAAGTCTGTGACTGTGGTGAGAGAAGGAGCTAGGCGTCAGCCTCAAGTCCCAAGTGCAGCCTTTGGGGCAGCAGCTGCCTCCTGAGCTCCAGGCCCACAGACTGAGGCGGAATATAGTGGCTGATCAGAGGGGGATTGAAGGGATCTCTCTCTGCCAGTACTGAGGCAGGAATCTCTTGCTGTGCCCATGCTTGGATCTGGGTCACAGTTCTGAGGGGCGGTCCTGGGGCAAGGAGGAGCATGGGCCTGGTGGAGCTTGTTGTGGCAGTGGAGAGGAAACACCCCACCCCTTGTCATACCACCTTGGAAGAACTGAAAATTTACAGGTCCCTAGAAGTACCTCTGAAAACAGCTGTACAAACCCCCGAAGCTTGGGACAGCACATTCTCCACATTGGAAGCAGACTCTTACCTTAACAAAGAGTTTAAAACTCAAGTACTTGACTGGGATCATGAGTAAACAGCACAAAAACACTCAGACTATATTTTCTTACTTTGGTGACAAAGAAGATCAAAACATACAACCAGAAGAAGACAACAAAGTCAAAGCTCCTACATCCAAAGTCTCCAAGAAAAATATGACTCAGTTCCAGGCCTTGGAAGAACTCAAAAGGGATTTTGAGAAGCAAGTAAGAGAAGTAGAGGAAAAACTGGGAAGACAAATGAGAGTGATGCAAGAAAATCATGAAAAACAAGTCAACAGCTTGCTAAAGGAGACCCAAAAAAATACTGAGGAAAATAACACCTTAAAAAATAGCCTAACCCAAATGGCTAAAGAGGTCCAAAAAGCCAATGAGGAGAAGAATGCCCTAAAAAGGAAAATTGGCCAGATGGAAAAGGAAGTCCAAAACATTACTGAAGAAAATACTTCCTTAAAAATTAGAATAGAGCAATTGGAAGCCAGTGACTTTACGAGAAATCAAGACACTGTAAAAACAAATCCAAAAGAATGAAAAATTAGAAAACAATGTGAAATATCTCATTGGAAAAACAACTGACCTGGAAAATAGATCCAGGAGAGAGAATTTTAAAATTATTGGACTATCTGAAAGCCATGATCAAAAACAGAGCCTAGACATCACCTTTCAAGAAATTATCAAGGAAAACTGCTCTGATATTCTAGAACCAGAGGGCAAAATAGAAATTGAAAGAATCCACCAATCTCCTCCTGAAAGAGATCCCCAAAGGAAAACTCCTAGGAATATTGTAGCCTAATTCTAGAGTTCCCAGGTCAAGAAGAAAATATTACAAGCAGCCAGAAAGAAATAATTCAAGTATTATGGAAACACAATCAGGATAACACAAGATTTAGCAGCTTCTCCATTAAGGGACTGCAGGGCATGGAATATAATATTCCAGAGGGCAAAGGAGATACGATTACAACCAAGGATCATCTACCCAGCAAAACTGGGTATAATCCTTCACGGGGAAAAATGTTCATTCAGTGACATAGAGGTCTTTCAAGCATTCTTGATGAAAAGACCAGAGCTGAATAGAAAATTTGACTTTCCAATACAAGACTCAAGTGGAACATGAAGAGGTAAACAGGAAAGAGAAATCATGAGAGACTTATTAAGGTTGAACTATTTACATTCCTGCATGGAAAGATGATATTTGTAACTCATGAGACCTTTGTCAGTATTAGGGTAGTTAGAGGGAAAAAAATATATGTATGTATATATATGTAGATAGATAGATAGATAGATAGATATAGATATAAATACATAGATAGATAAAGAGATAGAGAGAGGACACAGGGTGAGTTGAAGATGAAGGGGTCATATCTGGAGAATAAAATTAAGGGGTGAGAGAGGATTATAATAGGAGAAGGAGAAAGGGAGAGATAGAACCAGGTAAATTATCTCACAAAAAAAAAACAGAAAAGAAAAGGCTCTTACAGTGAAGGGGAAACAGGGAAGGTGAGAGGGAATGAGTGAATCTTATTCTCATAGGATTTGACTTAAGGAGAGAATAACATACACACTCAATTCTGCCTTACCCCCAGGAAAAAGGGGGGGAAGGGGACAAAAGAGTAGGGGGATGATAGAGAGGAGGGCAGATTGGGAAAGGGGGTAATCAATACTTCTGAAGAGGAATAGAGTCAAAAGAAAGAATAGAATAAATGGGGGGCAGGATAGGATTAAGGGAAATAGAGTTAGTTTTTCACAGCATGTCTACTATGGAAGTGTTTTGCATAACTGCACATATATAACCTATATTGAGTTGCTTACCCTTTCAATGAGGATGGGTGGGGAGGGAGGAAGGGAGAAAATTTGGAACCAAAAGTTTTAAAAACGTATGTTTAAAAAAAATGTTTTCACATGCAACTGGGAAATAAGAAATACAGGAAATGGGGTACAGAAATCTATCCTGCCCTACAGAAAAATAGAAGGAGAAGGGCATGAGAAAAGGAGGGGGAGAGATAGCAGGGAAAGCCAACTAGAGGAAGGGGTATTCATAATGCATGCCATCTTGGGGTGAGGGGAGGGGTGAGATGGGGTGAAAATTTGGAACTCAAAATCTTGTGAAAGTAAATGTTGAAAACTAAAAATAAATAAATTTGTTTAAAAAAAAAAGAAAGAAAGAAACTATGGTTTGCAGAGGTGATACCCACCCACTTTGAAAAAAGGAATTCCCTCAGCAGAAGTATTCCTATGCCAATCAAATCACAGGTCTGGTTAAAAATAACAATAATAGCAATAATAATAACACTGTATTTAAGGAAGAAATAAAAAAGCTAGAAAGTGTCCAGAGAAGGGCAACCAGAATTTTGAAGGGCCTTAAGTCTTTTTCATATGAGGATAAGTGGAAGGAACTAGAGATGCAGAAGAGAAGCTTCAGGGACTATATGGAAGCTGTCTTCAGATATCTGCAGGTCTGTCATGGGAAGAAGAAATTTGACTTTTGGGTTTGGTTCTAGAATGGCAGAACCAGGAGCAATGCATGCAACATGTAAAGATGTATGTTTACACTTAATGTCAGCAAAAGGTTCCTGACCATTGGAGCTGTCCAAAAGTGGAATGGGATGCCTCAGGAAGCAGTGGCTTTTCCCTCTTCCCTTTGGAGTTCTGAAAGAAGAGGCTGGCTGACCACTCGTTGGGATGGAACAGGGGGGATTCCGTTTGCACGTAAGTTGGACTGGATAGATGCTGAGGTCCCTTTGGACTCTTGAATTCTATGAATTTGGGATTCCATGACTAAAATTCCAGTTTTCTTTCCGAACCTTAATGAATAGGAATTATTACTAAGGATTGTTTCTGCTCTCAGTTATTCCTTGGATGGTACAAAAACTGACCCATTTCACAGAATGACAAGATTTAGAACTAGAAAATATGATAGAGATCATCTATACCTTCTTTATCAAAAGAAAGCCAAGGCCAAGAGGGAAGTTACTCTCCCAAAATTCAGTCACACAGGTAAGAAAATTAGAGAGGCAAAGTCAAACACAGAACCTCTGACTTCAAATCCAGGACTCCTGCGCTCTACCACACAACCTCAGCTGATGAGAGAATCGGAAAGTTGTGAGGCACCTCAGCCACCATCTAATCTAACACATACTGAAAAACAGAACATCCACCAGGAGATATCCCAGGAATCATCTGCCCTCTGCTTAAAGATCTCCAATGAGGGTGACACCATCCATTTGATCCCAAGGTAACTCATTCCCCTTTCATAAGAAAATTTTTCATATGACTGTACATTTAGAATTTAAAATTATCTCAGAAGCTACCTAGTCCAGTCCTCCTATTTTATCGCTCAGGAAACTGAGGCACAGGTAGATTAAGTGAATTAATGAAACTCATACAGAGGTACAATTTCCAACAGCAATCTTTACTTACCTTCTATGATGACCCCCTTTCGACACACTCTCCAGTCAACCCAAACTCGCATTCTTAGTACTCGTCACACCCAGCAATCTGCCTCCTGTCTCTGTGCCTTTCATTGGTTGTCCAAGAAACCTAGAATGCAATCCCTCCTCACATTCAACTGTTACAATCCTTTCCTTCAAGGCTCCACTCAAGCACTATTTTCTCCATGAAGCTTTCCTGATCTTCCTCTCAGCTCTTATGCCTGACCCTCTCCCCAAAATATCTTGTCTTTATTTTTGCATTTTGTCTCTATGTATATATGTTGTCTCCCCCAAAAGAAGGTAAGCTCCTCAAAGGCAATCACTGACCTTTGTCCTTTTTTCCCCAGCACCCAGGACAGTATGATGGCATATATAGTAGGTTCTTAATAAATGCCTATTGATTTATTATTCATGGAGGTGAGTCTCTGAGCATAAAC
>NW_020952172.1:0-2126 GCF_900497805.2 Vombatus ursinus
GTAGAAAGTGTCCAGGGAAGGGCAACCAGAATTTGGAAGGGCCTTAAGTCTTTCTCATATGAGGATAAGGGGAAGGAACTAGAGATGCAGAAGAGAAGCTTCAGGGCCTATATGGAAGCTGTCTTCAGATATCTGCAGGTCTGTCATGGGAAGAAGAAATTTTACTCTTGGGTTTGGTTAGAAAGGCAGAACCAGGAGCAATGCATGCAACATGTAAAGATGCATGTTTACACTTAATGTCAGCTAAAGGTTCCCGACCATTGGAGCTGTCCAAAAGTGGAATGGGATGCCTCAGGAAACAGTGGCTTTTCCCTCTTCCCTTTGGAATTCTGAAAGCAGAGGCTGGTTGACCACTTGTTGGGATGGATCAGGGGAGATTTCTTTTGCACATAGGTTGGACTGGATAGCTGCTGAGTTCCCTTCGGACTCTTGAATTCTGTGCATTTGGGATTCCATGACTACAGTTCTAGTTTTCTTTCTAAACCTCAATGGATAGGAATTATTATTGAGGATTGTCTCTGGTCTCAGTTGTGACTAGGATGGTACAAAAGCTTCCCCATTTCACAGAATGGCAGGATTTAGAACTAGAAAATATTTTAGGAAATCATCTACACATACCTCCTTTATTATAGAAATTAGGAAGTCAAGACCAAGAGTGAAATTACTTACCCAAAATTCAGTCACACAGGTAAGAAAATCACAGAACCAAACTCAAACACAGAATGTCTGACTCCAAATCCAGGACTCCTCCACTCTACCACACAACCTCAGCTAATCAGAGAATCTGAAAGTTGTGAGGAACTTCAGCCACCATCTAATCTAATCCATTCTCCAAAACAGAACATCCACCAGGAGATATCTCAGGAACCATCTAGCCTCTGATTGAAGACCTCCAAGGAGGGCATCCCTATCTATTTGATCTCAAAGTAACTCCTTGCACTTTTTTAAGTAAGTTTTTAATAGGACTATCAAGGGGTGTGGAAGCTGTGGCCTTCAGGCCACAAGGGGCCCTCTAGGTCTGGGAGTGCAGGCCTTTGACTGAATCTAAATTTCACAAAACTAATCCAAGGATATGTTCAGTGAAGTTTGGATTCAGTCACAGGGCTGTGCTTGAGAAGCCCAGCTGAGGCCTTGAGGCTGCAGATTCCCTACACCTGGCTTAGAATTTAGAAGGATCTCAGAAGGGACCTAGTCCAACCTTACCATTTTACAGCTGAAGAAACTAAGGCACAGGGAGATTAAATCAATTGATGAAAGTCATACAGAGGTAAAATTCCCAACAGCAATCCCTAATTACCTATGTTGACCCTCTTTCCACACACTTTCCAGTCAAGCCAAACTGGTCTTCATAGTACTCCTCATGCCCAGCAATCTGTCTCCTTTCTCTGTGCCTTTCCTTGGTTGGCCAGGGAACCTAGAATGCAATCCCTCTTCACATTCAACTATTACAATCCTTTCCTTCAAGACTCCACTCAAGCATTAACTTCTCCATGAAGCTTTTCCTGATCTTCCTCTCAGCTGCTTGTACCTGACCCTCTCCCCAAATTATCTTGTCTCTATTTTTGCATTTTGTCTCTACTTATATACGTCGTCTCCCCCAAAAGAAGGTAAGCTCCTCAAAGGCAAAGACTGATCTTTGTCCTTTTTTCCCCAGCACCCAGGACAGTATGAGGCATATAGCGTTATTAATAAATTTCTGCTGATTTATCATTCATGGAGGTGAGTCTCTGAGCATAAATGACATTATACACACCCAACCTGGTGAAGACCCTCCAAAGCTGGGCTGGAAAACAAAAGGAAAGGAGAAGAAGGCCAAATGAGGAATGTCCTTTCAAAGGACAAGGCTGGGTTAGTGGGGAGTGCTGATCTCAGCCCACACTGCCCCTTGGCCCAGGCCTTGCCCCATCCCACCTGGGGCACAACAAATCTAGTTGGCCTCCTACCACAATTTAGGAAACAATAGCTCAGGAAACTCTGTAGAAATTTCAATAAGTTTATGAGATATTGCTTCCATCCTTGAGACCTTAAACCTATTAATGTGTGTAATTGAATTAATAATCAGAGCTCCAAGGAATTGGAGAAAGTTCTGTTGACTTGGCAGCCCATTGTTCCCAGCCCTGCTTATC
>NW_020952173.1:0-1013 GCF_900497805.2 Vombatus ursinus
TCTAGCAGGAAGGATCTTGGTGACACCAAATGGCTAACAAGTACCCTGTCCAGCCTTCTCTTCATTGACCACAGGATCTGAGAGGGACTCAGCTAAAAGAGGCTTTGCCTCTCACTTATGAGTGCAGGGAAGTTAGCTGAAGCACTCTGGGGGTGCCAGCCAAATAAGGACTGGTGGCCTGAGGAGCCCCTGCCTGTGCCCACCTCAGGGAGTGGATTTAGCCAAGCCAGTTCACCACCCCCTCCTCAGTGAGATCCAAGTTACAGAGCCACCCATGCCTAAGCCTATTCTGCTCCCAAAGGTGCTGACCTTTAGAAGGATCAGAAGGAATTATTTCTACACTGAGGATGCCTTAAGTTTATGAGACAGAAAACTGAAATCAGGGAATTGAGGTCCCTGGGGCTTTCTAGCATTCTCTATCAAGGGCCTTTCCCCAGTAGACTAAATTGAACTTAGAGATTAATTAGTCCAATCAGAAGTCCTGGACTTCTACCAGGGCACCATTTGATTAGTCTCTTCCTCCCTCCTCAGAATCAGAATGAGGAAAGAGTGTCTCTGCTCATCTCTACCCTCCTTCATCTTCAGATGGCCTCAGGGAACTGACTGAAAAGCTATCGTGACTACTTGGGCCTACCACACACCCTAATTTGCTTTTTCATCATGCACACACATATGTGCACACACATACACACACATCACCCATAAATAAAAAATTCTATGGAAATTAGCCTGTATTTTGCCAGAAATAAATGGTGATATTTCCCTCAGCCTCCACTGGACATGCTCCTAGAATCAGCAAACTCTAACACCAAGAAATACCTCAGAGATGTTTTAGTCCAGGATTGTGTCGGAGACAACTCAAACTGGCTAAGATGAGTCAATTGTTAAATTTTCAGACTGAACACAGACACCTCAGAAATCAGCAAATACTATAGATCAGGGCTTAATGTATTGTTTCGTGACTTGTCTCTAGGCCTAAGAAAGAGATGGAGGAAATGTTAATAATGCAGATT
>NW_020952174.1:0-2602 GCF_900497805.2 Vombatus ursinus
GGGCAGATCACCTGACCTCTCAGTGCTCCACACTGCTCTCTGGAACAATGGTTTGCAGAACTGACACCCATCCACTTTGAGAGAAGAGTACCTCAGTGGCAGTATTCCTATGCCAATTAAATCACTCATCTAGTTAAAAATAATAATAATAATGATAACAATAACAACACTGTATTGAAGGAAGAAATTGAAAACGTACAAAGTGTCCAGGGAAGGGCAACCAGAATTTGGAAGGGCCTTAAGACTTTCTCACATGAGGATAAGTGGAAGGAACGAGAGATGCAGAAGAGAAGCTTCAGGGCCTATATGGAAGCTGTCTTCAGATATCTGCAGGTCTGTCATGGGGAGAAGAAATTTTACTTTTGGGTTTGGTTAGAAAGGCAGAACCAGGAGCAATGCAAGCAGCATGTAAAGATGCATGTTTACACTTAATGTCAGCAAAAGGTTCCTGACCATTGGAACTGTCCAAAAGTGGAATGGGATGCCTCTGGAAGCAATGGCTCTTCCTCTTCCCTTTGGAGTTCTGAAAGCAGAGGCTGGCTGACCACTTCTTGGGATGGATCAGGGGAGATTTCTTTAGCACATAGGTTGGACTGGATGGATGCTGAGGTCCCTTCGGACTCTTGAATTCTATGAATTTGGGATTCCATGAATAAAATTCTAGTTTTCTTTCCAAACCTCAATGAATAGGAATTATTATTGAGGATTGTCTCTGGTCTCAGTTATGCCTAAGATGGTACAAAAACATCCCCACTTCAAAGAATTTCAGGATTTAGAACTAGAAAATATGTTAGAATATCATCCACATACACTTCCTTTATTACACAAATTGGAAAGTCAAGGCCAAGAGGGAAACTACTCTTCAGAAGGTCAGTCACAGAGGTAAGAAAATTACAGAGCCAAAGTCAGAACCTCTGCCTCCAAATCCAGGACTCCTGCACTCTACCACACAACCTCAGTTAATCAGAAAATCTGAAAGTTGCAAGGAACCTCAGCCACATCTAATCTAACCCATACTGCACAGGAGATATCCCAGGAATCATCTGCCCTCTGCTTAAAGATCCCCAATGAGGGTGACACCATCCATTTGATCCCAAGGCAACTCATTTCCCTTTCATAAGGAAGTTTTTCATATGACTATACATTTAGAATTTAAAATTATCTCAGAAGCTACCTAGTCTAGTCCTCCTATTTTATCGCTCAGGAAACTGAGGCGCAGAGATTAAGTGAATTAAAGAAGGTCATTCAGAGGAGTTAGTCTCAACAGAAATCCTTCATTACCTCCTATGTTGACCCACTTTCCACACACTTTCCAGTCAACCCAAACTGCCATTCTTAGTATTCCTCATGCCCAGCAATCTGTCTCCTATCTCTGTGCCTTTCATTGGCTGTCCAGGGAACCTAGAATGTAATTCCCTCCTCATATTCAACAATACTGTCCTTCAAGGCTCTACTCAAGCACTATCTTCATGAACCTTTTCCTGATCTTCCTCTCTGCTGCTTATGCCTGACCCTCTCCCCAAATTATCTTGTATCTAATTTTGCATTGTATCTCTATCTATGTACATTGTCTCCCCCAAAACAAGGTAAACTCTTGAAAGGCAATGAATGACCTTTGTACTTGTTTCCCCAGCACCCAGGACAGTATGATGGCATATAGCAGGTTCTTTTTTTTTTTTTTTTTTTTTTTTTTTGGCTAGGCAGTGGGGTTTTGTGACTTGCCCAGGGTCACACAGCTAGTGTCAAGTGTCTGAGGCAAGATTTGAACTCAGGTTCTCCTGACTCCAGGGCCGGTGCTCTATCTACTGAGCCACCTAGCTGCCCTCATATAGCAGGTTTTTAGCAAATGTCTGTTGATTTATTATTCATGGAGGTGAGTCTCTGTGCACAAGTGGCATTACACACCCAGCCTGGTAAAGACCCTCCAAAGGTGAGCTGGAAAACAAAAGGAAAGGAGAAGAAGGGCAAATGAGGAATGTCTTTTCATAGGACAAGCCTGGGTTAGTGGGGAGTGCTGCTCAGACTTATTACCTACCCGCTGGGTATGAGGAGAGGTTTTGCTAGACTCTGGGGATATTAAGACAAAACAAAATAACTCCCGCTGTCAAGTTCTACTAAGGGACAAACTGTGAAGGGAAGGGACAAACTGTGAAGAGAAGTAAAATGACTTACCCAAGGTCACACTAGTAATAAGTAGCAAAGTCAGGATTCTAAATCACAACTTCTGGCTCCAAATGGACAGTTCTTTCGACTCTGTCACATACAAAGCAGCCAACCTTTCTCTGTGTAGAGACCATCACCAGATGAGCCTTACTTAGAAACATAGCAAGAAAGAGGATTCAGGAGAACATTTCTTTCATGAGACCCCAGTTTAAAAAATGGTAATTTCACATAGAAGCAAGATCTCATGTCAGTTCAGCAATAGAAAAGAATTTTAATATTTTAAATACCAGGCTTTAACAAACACTGTCTCTAGCCAGTCATGACAATGAAGCTGATTCCTTCATTTCCTAAAATCAGATGAACTTGACCATCCTAATCTTTTTATCCCTCCAAGGGAGGCCTGAGAGAAGATCAATTGCTCAAGTTCATCAGTTTCTAG
>NW_020952175.1:0-1358 GCF_900497805.2 Vombatus ursinus
GTGGAGGTGATCCTTAAAGGCGCTAATTGGCTCTGCTTTGTTTTAGGATTAGGGCTGGCCCTGTAGGATCCTGCTCACCCAGGACCTAATCCCCGCCTGTTCTGGAAGACACTTCAGTCGTCTGGGGGAGGCCTTGGCCCAGGACACTGTGGGGCAGCATGCCAGGCCCCACACGGGAGATTATAACCCAGGTTCTCATAGGTGTGCACAGGAGAGGGAAGCTGGCTCACACAACGCTCAAGCAAATGTATGCACGTTAGACACAAATGCACACATTCATCCACATGGGCACACAACACAAACTCAGGGATGCATACACACAGGAATGTACACAAACATGCACACATATAGACACTTACAGGCACACGGGTACCCAATGCAACATATTCATGGCTGAGCAAATGTATGACCATGTATGTGTCTTTGCCGTGTGTATGTATATGTATATTTGTTAGTACATTTGCACAGCCATGAATATGTTGCATTGGGTACCCGTGTGCCTGTAAGTGTCTATATGTGTGCATGTTTGTGTACATTCCTGTGTGTATGCATCCCTGAGTTTGTGTTGTGTGCCCATGTGGATGAATGTGTGCATTTGTGTCTAACGTGCATACATTTGCTTGAGCGTTGTGTGAGCCAGCTTCCCTCTCCTGTGCACACCTATGAGAACCTGGGTTATAATCTCCCGTGTGGGGCCTGGCATGCTGCCCCACAGTGTCCTGGGCCAAGGCCTCCCCCAGACGACTGAAGTGTCTTCCAGAACAGGCGGGGATTAGGTCCTGGGTGAGCAGGATCCTACAGGGCCAGCCCTAATCCTAAAACAAAGCAGAGCCAATTAGCGCCTTTAAGGATCACCTCCACTTCCCCTCTCCTGGCTGGCGCTGCAGAATTCCTGGAGCAGACGTGGGCTTGCAGGCTCAGCTTTGGGGGAGTTGAATGGATGCGGGCAGGGGGTGGGAGAGGTGGAGGTGATCCTTAAAGGCGCTAATTGGCTCTGCTTTGTTTTAGGATTAGGGCTGGCCCTGTAGGATCCTGCTCACCCAGGACCTAATCCCCGCCTGTTCTGGAAGACACTTCAGTCGTCTGGGGGAGGCCTTGGCCCAGGACACTGTGGGGCAGCATGCCAGGCCCCACACGGGAGATTATAACCCAGGTTCTCATAGGTGTGCACAGGAG
The DNA here is from genome assembly GCF_900497805.2 of Vombatus ursinus. Taxonomy (NCBI): domain Eukaryota; kingdom Metazoa; phylum Chordata; class Mammalia; order Diprotodontia; family Vombatidae; genus Vombatus; species Vombatus ursinus. Next base: position 1,177 of record NW_020952175.1, read on the forward strand.
AGGGAAGCTGGCTCACACAACGCTCAAGCAAATGTATGCACGTTAGACACAAATGCACACATTCATCCACATGGGCACACAACACAAACTCAGGGATGCATACACACAGGAATGTACACAAACATGCACACATATAGACACTTACAGGCACACGGGTACCCAATGCAACATATTCATGGCTG
>NW_020952176.1:0-1038 GCF_900497805.2 Vombatus ursinus
AGAGATGGTATCTGAGACCACACTAAAAACTTGTAACCTGTGGCTCATTAGTCTTCTTTGAAAACGAAGAAAGAACAGCTACAATCAGTCAATGGGCTCTACTATGATGAGACCATCCATGGTTTGTTTGTTTGTTTGTTTGGTCAGGTTAAATAAAACCTGTAATGTATTCAATGTCTTATCAACTTGAGTGTTATAGGGAAGCTGAGGCTTCTGGTTGACAGAGTAAACCAAGTCAGATACTGGTGTTCCCAGAATTACCTTGGCTAGAGTCAAGAGCCTGAAATTTCTTTTTTGAGACATAAGCCAGATAGTGACATTTTTAGGGTTTCGTTCAGTGGGAGCAAAAGCTGGAGAGACATTATGAGAGAGCATCCCAAGTCATAACTAATTCCTTCATGAACAGAGACTGGTGCCCAGTTGTCACACAGGTTACTAGTATCTTTGCCAAAAAAAACCACAAATGAAGTCATGAAGAATTGGACATGACTGGACAGCAACAACAGTTTCCATATAAAAAAGGACTAACGATAGGATTTTTAGAAAAATTAAGATTCTCTATGAATTTGAAAAGTAAATTGACTGGCAACAACAAAAGACCCATTTATATACAATTTATTTCAGGCACACATTTACTGTGGAAAATGGAGTCCACTTGAAATCAATGGAAATTGGTTCTGTGACAAATACACAATTGGGCAACCAGAAACTTTGGGGCTGATGCAAGGAATTAGCCCTGACAATGGAAGATGTAGAAACCTTATTGCCAGTTAATTAAAACAGATTGAACAAAGCATACAACTAAGAACAAAGCTCAATCCTTATAAATGTCTTTCATCTGCGGTTATATATTGTTACAGCCACCAGTTAATAAAGTCTTGCACCATTCAAAGAACCGGACAGGACTATTATCACTGCTTTTATAGATGATGAGTTGATGCACCAAAGTTTCATACAACATGCCCAAGGTCCCCTGTCGAGTCAGAAGCTGAGTCAGGAATAAGATTTAAGAGATCTACTCTAAGCAAGAAAGGATGC
>NW_020952177.1:0-3656 GCF_900497805.2 Vombatus ursinus
TAAATTCAGCATAGCACTGGCCACCTTTCTCCTTCATCAGCAATTCAATGTGCTTAAGGAGCACCTGAACCTGAGAATTCTGTTCTTCCCCATCTACTTTGTTGTTGAAAGCACAGTACCGATTCCCACAGTCCTGAACCAGCTCCTTCAGGTACTCATTATCAGTTTCTTCAACATACACTGGAAGTAACTCATCTTCCAGATCTTCTTTCCTTGTGAAGAGAAGTAACATGTGCCTCCTGGCTTCAGCTCCAAAGAACTCCTGAATGCCCTTCACTATCTCTTTATCTTCCACTGTGTGATGGCCAAGAGGGGTCACCAAGAGCAGGATGTGGGGGCCAGGGGAACAGAGGGTGATGCAGTGCCTGATCTCTTGTTCCCTCTCTTCAGTAGAGATCCTTGGAGAGAAAAGATCAGGAGTATCAATGATCACAACTTCCCTCTTCCCCACAGTTCCACTTTCTTTCTTGCAAGTTTTGGTCACTGGAAAGTCATTGAACTTGGACTCAAACACTCGCTTCCCCAGGATGCTGTTTCCTGTTGCACTCTTCCCTGCACCATGTTTCCCCAAGAGGAGAATTCTCAGTTCTGAGGATCCAGAGGCCAGTTCTGGCTCTCTCCCCTGCTCCTGGCTCTTGTCATCTGGTTCTGTTGGCACAAAAGTGACCCATTAATAGTCATTCCCTCTGACCTCCACCAGGCCATCAGTATAACAAGAGAGTGTATGCTATTTCATTACAATTCAATTCCACTCATAAGGCATTCAATAAGCAATCAATGAGATGGTCAAATCTGTACTAGGCATGATGGTGGGCAGAGAAAGAATAGAAGGCACTTTTATAGGAGGCATTTTCATGATTTATCATCAGAAAGGAGCAGGGAACCTGCCTCAGTGAGTGAAGCATTTTGTCAGTCAAGTCAAATAACAAACACATTAAAAACCAGTGTGCAGAGCCTTGTGCCATATGCTTGGAGAGATACAGAGTTTAGCTAAAACAGTACTCCTATTCACATGGCATCTGTAGTCTTATAAGACAGGAATCTAAATAACTGTAATACATACAACAAATTGGGGGGGCCAAACTTGTGATTTTATTGGTATAAGGAATCCTGGGGAAGAAACACCCACTACCAAGGCAGCTTAGCACCTGCATTGCAACTTACAGTTGCTTGGAACACTGATAGGGTAAGTGGCAGGTGGCCCAGAATTCTTTTGGGACATCTACTCAAACTGGTCTGTCCTTATCCATAGAGATCTGATGGTATATTCCATGCAGGTCTACAACAATGACTGAATCCATAGCATGATGTACTACTGGTCTACCTTACTTTTCTAATTTAAGTCCACACACAACTTCATCTTTCTAGTCTTCTAAACAACTCATATAAGTGAGCCACATGGCCTATGGATATCTGTGATGACCCCAATCCTCATTTGGATTATTCTGGTTTTGGTTTTGTTTTTTAAGATTTTCTAAAACTCAAATACACAATAAGAAAAGAAAAAGAAACATAAACTTAAATAGTAAAACTTAAATACCAAATAAGAAAAGAAAAAAATGTGATGTCGCAGCAGAACATGAGAGGATTTATTTATCATTTATTATGGGAAGGAAAGAAGGAAATAAGTTTTTATTAAGTGCCTATGTATTAAGTGCCTACTATGTGCCAGGCACTGTGTTAATCTCTTTACAAATATTATCTTATTTGGTCCTCATAACAACCTTGAGAGGTAGAGGCTATTATTGTTCCCATTTTACAGTTGAGGAAATTGAGGTAGATAGAGGTTAACCAGGGTCACACAGCTAGTAGTCAGGCCAGATTTGCATTCAGATCTTCCTGACTCCAAGCCCAGTACTCTATCCACTGCCCTGTCCAGCTGCTGTTATAGAAATGTGAATTATTGTTGTCGTTATGCTGCATTTAAGGATCTAAATTATCTGGGCAATTGGTTCCTCTTTCTACTTCCTTTTGCCTGAGGAGATGCATTAATATATACTCAGGGAATAGGACAAGACTCAAAATGTAGTCTTACCAGGTAGACTGGGTTCCTTTTGATGTGTTTTGACTCCTATCACACAACTCTGAAAAATAAGAAGGAAACATCCCACGTGAATCACCAAATTCATCTTCTTCCAAAACAAATTTTAAAAACACCGTTCAAAGATCAGTATTTGAAGCTTTTGAAGAGCATATTAGTCCAGAAGTCATCAATAGAACCCATAGTACTTCTCCTCCTAAATGTTCAAGAGTCTGGAAGAGGAATTCTTAACTTTTTTGCATCATAAACCCCTTTGGCAATCTATAAAAGTTCATGGATCACTTCTCAGAATAATGCCTTTAGATGCATAAAATAAAACATGTAGGATTACAAAGGAAACCAATTATATTGAAATATAGTTATTGAAATGTTTCTTAAAGTTCATGGACTCCAGGTTAAGGACTTCTGGCCTAGCACAAGGCCAACTAGGTCTACACAGAAAGACAATTAGTTCATCTATTGCTCATACTACTGACTCCACTGGGGAAAGGAGAGGACCTATATGAGACAATTTCAAAAATTGCCACTCCTGTAAGGTTTTGCTTGTATCTACTTCTTTCTTGATTTGTTATCACATACCTCTCTATGAAGGGCTCTCAAATGTGGCAGGAATATCCAGTGACTCCACACGTGATGACTATAATTCTCACCATTATTCTCCAGAGCTTTTGTGCTATAGGAACAGTGTACTGTTGCCTAAGTATTATACAATCTGACACTTTCGTTTTATATTTAACCACAAAGAGGACATTGTTGGCCAGCTGTCTGAACCTATTCAGTAATAAAGAGAAAGAGCAGCTCTTTCCCATAATTCCACTTTTTCACCCTCACTGGTCATGTGCTCCCTCCAATGGCTGAGGGCCCTCAGAATTAACACCAAACTCTTTACATCTCTCAAAGAAATGGCTATCTCTCCTGTGTTTTCTCTACCCCATTTCGGTGGCAATGCTAGTCTTATTAATATAAGGATTTAGTGTCTGGACTTATTTCATCATATATATAATATATATACAAACATATATTTATATACCTATATACACATGCACACACATTCATACATATATATGTGTTTGTATATATGTAATTTTCATATATATATACATACATGTATGGGTTTTTTAAAATCATACGAGTAAGAAAAGAAATAAAATGAAATACATCAAAGAAGTCTATGGACACATCCTTCTCAAATGTGGATCTTCATAAGAACAAATAGCCACCAAACTCCCTTGGTCTATAGGGTAAGACAAAACCAAGAAGTTCAAAGATAGTACAGATGCTCAGAATCAAACCTCCTTTATCCCATAAGGCAAATCACCTAACCATTAATGATCAATTCCTCATCTGTAAAAATGAAGAGCTTGGGCTAGATGATCTCTAAGGTCCTTTTGGATTTCTAGATCCTATACAAATACTTTCTTAGAGTTAAAAGCATCATGAAAATGTGAGAGATTACTATTCTGAACCATGTAATGCTTAGCTTACCTTCCTTTCTAGGATATCTGGTAGTTTTGATGATATATCTGCTTTGGAGTCCATAGTATTTTCTTGCTTTCTTCCACTCACAATAAATTCAGCATAGCACTGGCCACCTTTCTCCTTCATCAGCAATTCA
>NW_020952178.1:0-3047 GCF_900497805.2 Vombatus ursinus
CCTCTCAGAGTCTCCTTACCTGTAAAATAGAGGAGTTTGTTAGAGGTAATAGGGAGCCACTAAAGATGTTTGAGTGCAGGTATAACATGGTCAGATCTGTGTGTTAGGAATAGCAATTAGACAGTTGTATGGAGGACTGAATGGAGACTTTATTCTTTATTAAAGGGAATTCAGGGATAAGCCAACAAGGAGAAGAACTTGTAGGGGTGGGGAAGTTCCACAGCTCCTGAAATTATAGATTCTGACAGAACACCTCTTTCCTTATGTGTAAAGCTGGCCCTGCTGAATCTCAGAGCCAAACGGGAATCACTCCTGATGCGTCCAGCTTTGCCTTCTTACATAAAAATGAGACCCTGAAACCTCTGAAAAGTGAACGGTAAATGGTACCAAAGGCCATTTAGTTCCATCAGCACAAAAACTCTGGGACATCCCAGCTTTTATCTCTTTCCAACCCTACCCTCTTTCCTTTGTGAATGGAAGATCTGGTCCCTTCAGGGAATAGGCCCAGAATCTGCCATTGGCTGACAGAATAACCCCTGAGGGGAGTTTACTGACCACAGAATCCCTTCCTATTGCTCTAGGCCAGCAGTCAGGTAGGTCTGAAGTGGACAAAGATCTCTCTTTTGTTCACCTCTCCCACCACATCTGCTGAGCTACTGGCCCAAGGCTGGGTGTCCCTTCCAATGCTCCCTTGCCCACCAAAGCTCAGCTACTTTCCTCCTAGCCCTAGCTGGCCAGGAAGTGCTGCCTCTGAACTGAGGCATAGTCAGGAAAACTCCAAATATTAGAGCTAGAAGGAACCTTGGAGTTATCTAGTACAACCCCTGATTTTTACAGAAGAAGAAGCTGAAACTCAGGGTTGGAAAGAGATTTATTTGCCCAAAGTCTTGCAGGTGGGAGCAGAGCAGGTACCAAAATCCAAATTCCCTTTGGTGAGAGACTGAGGGAAGATGTCCATTCACAGACAGGGAGAAGTGAAGGACAAAGAATGGAACCTGTCTAGAAAATGGACTTGGAAAGTACAGAGAAGACTTTAAAGGCATTGGGAGCTTTTATTTGTAATTTATGGAATAAAACAAGCATTTCCATAACATAATACAATAAAAAGATGATTGCATATAAAACTGCCAATCTACTATGTACAACCTCCTATTCCTTTCAAATATACAATGAAATTATCATGTAAATTTCTTTCTTTTTCTTCTTTTTTCTTCCCTCCCACCCCCCCACCCCAGAGATGAAAACCATTATACACAAATATGTATATGTATGTAAAATTATTCCATACATACTTCTATTTATCAGTTCTTTTTCTGGTTGCAGATAGCATCTTTCTTTATATGCCCTTTACAGTTAATTTGTGTGTTTACATTACACAAAGTAACATTTGCTCAAAGTTGTTCTTAAAACAATATTGCTGTTATTATATACAATGTTCTCTTGGTTCTGCTCATTTCACTGTTCATTATTTCATGCAAGTCTTTCCATGTTTTTCTAAAATCATTGAGCTCATCATTTCTTACAGCACAGTAGTATTCCAAATAAAATAAACACTTTTATTGAATTTAAAAAAATGATTTTAGGGGTGATTAAGTTTTTTATTTAAAAATAAGGAAACAAAACTTAAAGTGATACAAAAAAATCATTAAAGTTCATCTTCAAAATATTTCATTGAGTTCCCCAAAAGCTATGAGACTATTTCTTTAACTTGTTTTTTAATTCACTGCTTTTAATTCAAAATATTTCTAAATCAACTGCATGGATTGTCCTGCTCTAAGGAAAGCTATCTTCTACATTAGGTAGCTCCTATTTACCATCTTACTAATGGACTTGCTCATTTACATGGGTCTGAATTCTTTTTGTGATCCTTACAATATATATTTTACATAGTATGTGCATATATATGTGTACATACACATATACATATATGTGTGTGTGTGTATAATTTACTAAAAAATGAAATCAGCCTTGAATTTGTTTCTCTCTGGATGACCTAAAGCTAACAACAATAAAAGCTGATGCAAAGCATGACAGCACCTGCCAACTCACAGCAAATGGCTAGCCCACATTTCTGGGACTTGGTGGGTTTGCACCCCTAGGATTATAGCTCATGACCCCACTACCACCACCACCGTAAGTTTACCTTTAATAGTCAGTGAGATGAGAAAATTAGTTCAAAGCAAAGGTATTTAATGAAATGGCTTATAACAAAAGGAGCAACAAAATATAATATTGCCCAGAAACCTGGGGCACACTCCAACAGATACACACAGCCTCAGTAGGAAGATTGAATACACATGGAGAACACATATAGAAGGAACATATATGTCACAGCACTTGGAAGGAGATGGATTTCAATTCACATCTCTTGAGATGCAAGGACACTGATGTTTTTGTAATGGGAATAGGCCAGTGAGAGCCCAGTGCTTTTGAGCATGTCTGGCATGCTCAGCATGAGCTAATTTCCCACATGACTTTGGAGCATGCTCAGGTATTCTATTTCTGATCTATTAACCACAGAGTGAAGAGATGATTTTGATATGCTACTGAGGTGGATATGAGAGTGCATACAAAAGACTGTTAATGGGCAGCACAGACCTTTTCCTTGTCTTGGTGGTGAACAAGGAGGATGAGCCACAAAGACCCTCCTCTAGATGAGAGAGGGACCTCAGTTCATCACTGATCCAAAGCTCCCATGAAGCTACAAGTGCATGGTCCTGCTATTTCCAAGAGGGGGCATAGCAATAGGGTCAGTGACCTCCTGCCAGCTACCTAGCTCCCCACCTGGGTTCATGGGGCTCTTATTCTTTGCCACTTTTATACTTTCTTGCTCTTGGGTGAAGCAGTTTCAGAGAAGGCTGCAACCTTGTGAACTTTGAAAGGCTGGGAGAGGGAACCACCAAAGATTTGGGAGCTGGAGTCCATACCACATTTTTGCAGACAGCTGAGACTGATGAGGATCAGAGTCTTGAGTGGCACGTGCTTGATTGGCATAGCAGTTGAAATTATTTAGTAGAAACTATTTTGAGGTTAAGCCCATTCTCTCC
>NW_020952179.1:0-5370 GCF_900497805.2 Vombatus ursinus
CACCCAGCTTATCTCATAGCACTGCCCAATTGCCTCAGGGCTTCTCCAATCCAGCCCATCCCAGTACACACGACTCTGCCTACCACAGCCCCTGCCTCGACTTCCAAAATACCCAGATCCTACCCTACCCTTGCCACAGCGCCCAACCTGGTAGCTGCCAACATCAGACAGTCCCTCACAATTCCCCCTTTTTGTTTAATAGAGGGGTGGAGACGGGGTCTCCATACTAGGCCTTCGGTTCTGAGTGCCTCTACAAAACCTCTAAGAATCCTAAGAAAACCTCCTAAAATAGTGGGTAGTAACAATAACAGTATAAATGCAAAAAGAGTATAAATGCCCAATGGGTTACAAAGGAGGGGATGGGGAAAGACATATGCTTAATCCAAACTAAGGTGATGAACAATATCATCAGTCTCATGTTGGTGCCAAGTGTCAGATATGTTCTGCGCCAGTCTAATTAACATCCGTAAAGCCTGGAGTATAGAGGAAAGATTTGTAGCCTAGATCTGGGAAAAGGCACAGGTAACATTACATCAAATAGGAAAGAAAAGAGAGTGTCATTATACTTTGTGAAACGGTGTCGCAAGTGGCGTTATGGTTTAAGGGTGTTACACAAATGGATCAATATCAGCCATCACATGGCAACTGCTGTCTCAATTCCAGCCACATAAGTTCATTCCCAATGTCCTGAGTAGCCAATGCTACTTTTTCAATCTGCTCCTCCAGCTGTTGATCAATATCAGCCTGCACTTGGAGGGCTTGGGCGAATTTATCGGCCAGTTCCTCTATTTTTGAGGCAAGCAATTGCTGTCCACTATATAAGTCCTGTATCTGGAACTCCTCGAAGATGGATGCTGCCAATGACAAGTGCCCCCAGCCATTCTCTCGTGTCTCCCAGGGCACTGGAGCTGACGCAACCTGTAGCAAAGTCCTGATCGCACAAAAAGTGAAAACAGTTTTACTCAGATTAGTCATCCTAACTGTCTTTTCTTTCTGCTCTCTCTGAATTTTTTGTTGACTGTGTTTCTTCTCCCATCCTTGTTGTCTCTCCCAGGGCTTCTTCAACTCGTTTTGTTCTTCTTTCTGGTACCCAGCAGCTCTGGCCATCAGAATCTGTAAGACATAAATACCCCGTCCATCTCCACAACACTACAGATGGGCCTTGCCAGTTTCCTTCATCGTCCTTCCAGAGGACTTTCTGGTTAAGGGATGTTGCATGTAGTGCTGTTTTTAAGGGGCCAGATGAATTACAAGTGGGTGGTGTTATTAGCTGTAGCATGCTAGGGGATAGGCCCGTGTCTCTATCTAGACAGAGAAAATTGTATGTATATAAAGCTTTATCCACATCTGCTTGGGTGGGCCACCGCCCTGTGCCCCAACCTCCTACTCCCCCTTTTTGTTTACTGAGGGTAGCTTTCAAGGTACGATGGGCTCGCTCAACAATAGCCTGACCTGTGGGGTTATAGGGGATCCCTGTAACATGCTTAATGTCAAAGGATGTAAAAAAGGCAGTCATTTGTGTAGATAAATAGGCAGGCCCGTTGTCAGTTTTAATGACGTGAGGGATCCCCACAGAGGCAAAACAATGGTACAGATGCTTAATAACTGATGGGGTGTTCTCCTTACTGGATACAGTGGCCATTATAAATTTGGAAAAAGTATCAATGCAGACATGGATAGTGACACGGCCAAGATGAGTGACATCCATTTGCCACAAGTCATTGGGAAAAAGACCTCGTGGGTTAATCCCCTTACTGGGTGGAGGGGGAAGAAAAGGAACACAGCGCACACATCGCCTCACAATTTGTCTAGCCTGTTCACAAGTTAAACCATACAGGCGTCTCAGGGAGCTCGCTGGTAGGTGTAAAAAATCATGGGCTAGTTCAGGAGGGGTGAGGACTGGCAGTAGGGAGCACTGTAAGGCACGATCCGCTACATCATTGCCTTCAAAAATGCCTCCTGAGGGGGACTGATGAGAATAAACATGGAGAATGTAAAGGGGGTTTTTTCACTGCAACAAAATTTGCTGCAATTCCCTCAGGAGAGAGGATATGGTGGACTTATGAGGTTGGAGGATGGCGTCCTCTATGCATTTAAGAACCTTTACTGCATATAGACTATCAGAGATTATGTTTATAGGCTCAGGATATTTACGGCAAGCCTGGAGGATTGCAAAGAGCTCATTTTTCTGGGTAGAGTCATAGGGGGTTTCTAATACTGTTATTTCCTTGGAGGCCTCATGATAAATAGAGGCCTTATAGTTTTTTGTAGCATCAGTGAAAACATTTGAGCCTTGAACAGGTTCCCCCATAACCTTTCGTTGGAGTGGTACTAAGGTTATTTGCTCTAGCATAGGGAGAAGCAGACAGGAGGAATGAGGACTTATCTCGGCCCATTGGGAGCAATGTGCCCAAGACCAATAGGTTTGCATAATTGCTTCTCGCTGTCCAGGTTCAAAATTCGAGTAAAGTAAAGGTCGCTGTCCAGACAAGTGGACAGCCCTTTGTACTGCAGCTAAGGCTAGTTCCCCTAACATCTCATAATAATTTGGCAGTACCTTGTGAGCCTTCTTTGCATATACAAATTCTAACAATTTGGGACCTTGGTGTATAACACAAAAAGGACTCTGTTGATTGACCAAGGAGACCTCTATTCTACTTTTGGGGTCCCATCTGGCGGTCTGGGCTTGGGCAGCAAGTGAGAATATTTGGGACACTGCTGCCTTAGCAGCAGGAGTCCATGCCCGAGGGGAGTTCAAATCTGAATTTCCTTTTAAGATATCATATAAAGGCTGCATTACAGCAGGAGGAATGGGTGTGCGGGCCCTGAGCCATTGGATCTGTCCCACTAACTTTTGGAAGTGATTCAAGGTGGTTATCTTATCAAGCACTAGTTCAGGAATTTGATTGCTAATAAAGACAGCCTCCATATGAAGGCCTAGGTATATGAGTGGGTAATTTTGTTGGACTTTGTCAGGGGCCACCACCAAACCATAATGAGCAAGTGCAGAGACAGTTTCTTTTACTAATCTTGCTAGTGTCTCATGACTGCTGGTGGCTAATAAAATATCATCCATATAGTGAAGTATTGTGGCTTTAGGCCATTTGTCCCTGATAGGGTCCAGCACTCTTCCCACATAAGCCTGACGTAAGGTGGGACTGCAGCACATTCCTTGGGGCAGGACCTTCCACTGATATCTTAAATCTGGTCCTGCATTATTGGTAGTGGGTATGGTAAAGGCAAATCTCTTTCTATCTTCTGGGGATAATGGGATAGAGAAAAAACAATCTTGGATGTCTATGACTGTCACAGGCCATCCAGAAGGCACTAAATTAGGAGAGGGGAAGCCAGGCTGTAGGGTTCCCATGGGCTCTAGGGTGGTGTTAATCGCCCTGAGATCTATTAACATTCGAAATTTCCCTGATTTCTTTTTTATTACAAACACTGGGCTGTTCCAGGGGCTGGACGTTGGCTCAATGTGCCCCACCTGTAACTGGTGCTGCACTATATCACGTAAAGCCTGGGCTTTCTCTGCAGGGAGGGGCCATTGGGGTACCCAGACTGGGTTATTAGATCTCCATGTTAGAGGAGTGGGTCTGGTACAATAAAATTTTTCTTGTTGCCCAACGGCCCCAATTAAAAATCCTGCGGGGGTGGTATATAAACAGATGCACCACAAGCCTTCAAAATATCTGTTCCCCATAAATTGTATCTCAAACCAGCAACCACCGGGGTCGATTTGGAAAATTCCCTTGCTGTAAAGGGGAAGTCCGAACCACCAGGTAAAAGTCGGAGATTTTCCTGATGCAGCCCCAAGGGCGCATTCTGAGGGGGTGGAGCTTCCATCTGGTAAGCTTGTTGAGGGGCTCTCCTTGCCCCGCCTCCCAACTGGCTTGCAGCATTCTTTAGCATAATGGCCGGATTTGTTACAACTGTAACATATTGCCTTAGGGCAGGCTCCACCAGGTTTCTGGCTGCATTGTGCCTTGAACTGACTGGCTTTCCCGTATAGATAGTACAATTTAGTTTCTTTTGTTTTCAGCACTTCTGATAGTCCTCTCCAAGCAGCTGCCTGTAGGCAGGCCACAAGATCCGGGAAGGGTTTATCAGGACCTTTTTTAATCTTGGTCAGGGAGGGCCTTTGTTTCCCCAAAGCCTGAATCTTACTAAAAGCCCATAGTGCACATTGGGAAACAGCTGCAAACGCTGTATTTAGTGCCTCTTTTAACTCCTTAAATTTCTTCCATTCTAAAGGGGCCCAGGTCCTCCCTCCGTCGGTTAAGTGTGGGGGAAGGGGCCGTCCCTCCAAGTGGCTTTCCTTGATACAGTTTCTTGCTCTCTCCCGGCTACTGCTCTCCCGCTCCTGCCCTCCTGCTCGGCCTTGCTTTCTTTTCTCTTGATTATTTTCCCATTCACTGTTTCTAGTGACCTCTGTGTCACTCCCTGAGTCTGTCTCACTCCTAGACTCTTCCTCACTACTAATTTCTGCTTCTTTCACTCTTTTATACACTTCTTTCCCTTGCACCTCCCGATCCGGGACCTTACCAAACAATTGTCCCATCCTCCTTCCTTAGTCCTATCGGCTAAGGGTCTCGTCTCTCTTCCCACAACCAGACCAGCTGGTCCACGGGGCCTCTGGCCTATTTCCTCCACCCCACGTTGGGCGCCACTTGTACTGGCCGCATGCCAACCTTCTGCCAGCCGTGCGTCAGTACCCACTCCTTCTATAAGAAGCACACTACCAGAGTCTTACCCACACCTGGGTCTTCGGTCCTCAGCCGGATCACCACACAGAGACGAGCCATTGGGAGGTGCCAACACCAGAGCTTTATTCAGAGGCCAACACAGCAAACCATCATAGCAAGCCCAAGCAGCAAGGCCAGAGCAACAGGGCAGGAGCCAGGGGAGAGCGCACGTGTGATCTGACCACGCTTGTTCCTAAGTACCTACCTAGCCCCTCCTCCCCAGCCCGCTACTAGCCAATGATTGTAGGGTCAGATACCGGAAGGGGCTGTCTGAGTTTAGCACACCAAGGGGGAGGGAGTGACGTAGGAGGCTAGGATTGGATACAGGATGGAGGCATCTGGGATTGACGCATAGACAAGAGTACGTGACCTAGGAAGTCAGGCTCAGACGCTGGGAGGAGGGGTCTGGGTCAGTGCTGCACAAAGGGACCCAGGAAGTCAGGAAGGTCACAAGAGGCATCTGGGGATGACGTTGCATATAGGGAGGGGGCTAAGCAGAGGGAACTCAGTCCTCTGCCATCCCACTCCCACGTGGCACCGCCCCTTGCCTCAGGAGCTCAAGCTCGGCTACTTCCTTGCACCCAGCTTATCTCATAGCACTGCCCAATTGCCTCAGGGCTTCTCC
>NW_020952180.1:0-2850 GCF_900497805.2 Vombatus ursinus
GAGGGATTGGGGTGGGGGAGAATGTAACATAGATGGAGTAGGTTCCGAGAGGGAATATGGTGGTCTAGACTCAGGACAATGAGGGAGAGGATTATCAGAATGAAAGGAGCACACACACAGACATTAGAGACTCACACACATTCACTATATGCTCCCAGAGGCATACTCACTGAGACACTTAAAAACACATACGGAGGCAGGCAAACTCATAAACATACACACACAATCTGTGTTTTAAGAAACACAAAAACACATCTCACATAGAAAGCAGTCACTGACAGACTTAAAATCATACATGATATTCCTAAGTCAAATTTGCTGTGTGAATGTTCCCTGCCCTTATAGCTAACTTTGTTCCCTCCCTCTTTTCCTCCTGCCCCCAGTAGAGGCTGCCTTAGACTCCAGTACTCACCTGCCCTACCTCTGGTCTCCTTCCCCCGAGGCTATCATAGTTGCTTCTCCAGAGAGACATTTGTGCCTCTGGGGAGGGAAAATCCAGTATGGCTTTAAGCACAGGTTTGTCCAATCCCCTGGGGACCTTGTCTAACCTTGTCCCCACATTTGAGAGTTTGCTCCCATTGGCTATGGCTTGGGTTCAGCCCCACCAGTTAGGGGAAGAACTCGAGTATGGTATGGGTATGTGGTTGGGAAGATTATGGGAAGCCTAGGTGACTTTGGATAAGCCTGTCTAAATATGGAGCCTCAGTTTTCTGGATAATGGGAGGGTTACAGTGGCACATGCTATTTCTCCCTCTCCTGCCAGCTACATTCTACTCCCTTATACCCCAGAAGGCTATAGGATGGAACAGAATCAGAGTTGTGACCCAGGGTGCCCTGCCCCTGGGGTAGGACACCCCAACCAAGGAATACACATACACACATATATACATACATATACATGTGTGTGTAATATATATATACATAAAGTATATTGATATGTACTTTATATATGTATATATGTGTATGTATATATACATATATATGTATACACACACAAAGGACCTTCCTGGTCACCCACCCTGGGCCAAAACTCTGATTCTGTTCCATCCTATAGCCTTCTGGGGTATAAGGGAGTAGAATGTAGCTGGCAGGAGAGGGAGAAATAGCATGTGCCACTGTAACCCTCCCATTATCCAGAAAACTGAGGCTCCATATTTAGACAGGCTTATCCAAAGTCACCTAGGCTTCCCATAATCTTCCCAACCACATACCCATACCATACTCGAGTTCTTCCCCTAACTGGTGGGGCTGAACCCAAGCCATAGCCAATGGGAGCAAACTCTCAAATGTGGGGACAAGGTTAGACAAGGTCCCCAGGGGATTGGACAAACCTGTGCTTAAAGCCATACTGGATTTTCCCTCCCCAGAGGCACAAATGTCTCTCTGGAGAAGCAACTATGATAGCCTCGGGGGAAGGAGACCAGAGGTAGGGCAGGTGAGTACTGGAGTCTAAGGCAGCCTCTACTGGGGGCAGGAGGAAAAGAGGGAGGGAACAAAGTTAGCTATAAGGGCAGGGAACATTCACACAGCAAATTTGACTTAGGAATATCATGTATGATTTTAAGTCTGTCAGTGACTGCTTTCTATGTGAGATGTGTTTTTGTGTTTCTTAAAACACAGATTGTGTGTGTATGTTTATGAGTTTGCCTGCCTCCGTATGTGTTTTTAAGTGTCTCAGTGAGTATGCCTCTGGGAGCATATAGTGAATGTGTGTGAGTCTCTAATGTCTGTGTGTGTGCTCCTTTCATTCTGATAATCCTCTCCCTCATTGTCCTGAGTCTAGACCACCATATTCCCTCTCGGAACCTACTCCATCTATGTTACATTCTCCCCCACCCCAATCCCTCCTTTAATGACAGCTCTTCAAATACTTGAAGACAGCTATCATGTCCCTGCTAACTCTTCTCTTCTCCAGGCTAAACATCTCCAGTTCCTCGGAGGGATCTTGACAGTGAGGGTGGCCAGACACAACTAATTTCCTCCCCTTCTCTACTGGCCTGCCCCACAGTGTCTTCCTATCCTATCTCACGGGGAATGGAGGAGAGCCGAACTGGAGAATGGAATAGAGACAGACAGAGACAGAGGTGGCTGGGGGAGGGGAGGAGGAAAGAGACAGAGACACTTTAAAAGAGGGATTGGGGTGGGGGAGAATGTAACATAGATGGAGTAGGTTCCGAGAGGGAATATGGTGGTCTAGACTCAGGACAATGAGGGAGAGGATTATCAGAATGAAAGGAGCACACACACAGACATTAGAGACTCACACACATTCACTATATGCTCCCAGAGGCATACTCACTGAGACACTTAAAAACACATACGGAGGCAGGCAAACTCATAAACATACACACACAATCTGTGTTTTAAGAAACACAAAAACACATCTCACATAGAAAGCAGTCACTGACAGACTTAAAATCATACATGATATTCCTAAGTCAAATTTGCTGTGTGAATGTTCCCTGCCCTTATAGCTAACTTTGTTCCCTCCCTCTTTTCCTCCTGCCCCCAGTAGAGGCTGCCTTAGACTCCAGTACTCACCTGCCCTACCTCTGGTCTCCTTCCCCCGAGGCTATCATAGTTGCTTCTCCAGAGAGACATTTGTGCCTCTGGGGAGGGAAAATCCAGTATGGCTTTAAGCACAGGTTTGTCCAATCCCCTGGGGACCTTGTCTAACCTTGTCCCCACATTTGAGAGTTTGCTCCCATTGGCTATGGCTTGGGTTCAGCCCCACCAGTTAGGGGAAGAACTCGAGTATGGTATGGGTATGTGGTTGGGAAGATTATGGGAAGCCTAGGTGACTTTGGATAAGCCTGTCTAAATATGGAGCCTCAGTTTTCTGGATAATGG
>NW_020952181.1:0-4797 GCF_900497805.2 Vombatus ursinus
CCCTGCCTCGACTTCCAAAATACCCATATCTTACCTTACCCTTGCCATAGCGCCCAACCTGGTAGCTGCCAACATCAGACAGTCCCTCACAATTCCCCCTTTTTGTTTAATAGAGGGGTGGAGACGGGGTCTCCATACTAGGCCTTCGGTACTGAGTGCCTCTACAAAACCTCTAAGAATCCTAAGAAAACCTCCTAAAATAGTGGGTAGTAACAATAACAGTATAAATGCAAAAGGGGTATAAATGCCCAATGGGTTACAAAGGAGGGGATGGGGAAAGACATATGCTAAATCCAATCACTAAGGTGATGAACAATATCATGAGTCTCGTGTTGGTGCCAAGTGTCAGATATGTACCGTGCCAGTCTAATCAACACCCACAAAGCCTGGAGTACAGAGGAAAGATTTGTAGCCTAGATCTGGGAAAAGGCACAGGTAACATTACATCAAATAGGAAAGAAAAGAGAGTGTCATATACTTTGTGAAACGGTGTCGCAAGTGGCGTTATGGTTTAAGGGTGTTACACAAATGGATCAATATCAGCCATCGCATGGCAACTGCTGTCTCAATTCCCAGCCACATAAGTTCATTCCCAATGTCCTGAGTAGCCAATGCTACTTTTTCAATCTGCTCCTCCAGCTGCTGATCAATATCAGCCTGCACTTGGAGGGCTTGGACGAATTTATTGGCCAGTTCCTCTATTTTTGAGGCAAGCAATTGCTGTCCACTGTATAAGTCCTGTATCTGGAACTCCTCGAAGATGGATGCTGCCAACGCCAAGTGCCCCAGCCATTCTCTCGTGTCCCAGGGCACTGGAGCTGATGCAACCTGTGGCAAAGTCCTGATCGCGCAAAATGAAAAGTTTTACTCAGATTAGACATCCTAACTGTCTTTTCTTTCTGCTCTCTCTGAATTTTCTGTTGACTGTGTTTCTTCTCCCATCCTTGTTGTCTCTCCCAGGGCTTCTTCAACTCGTTTTGTTCTTCTTTCTGGTACCCAGCGGCTCTGGCCATCAGAATCTGTAAGACATAAATACCCCGGCCCTCTCCACAACACTACAGATGGGCCTTGCCAGTTTCCCTCATCGTCCTTCCAGAGGACTTTCTGGTTAAGGGATGGTGCATGTAGTGCTGTTTTTAAAGGGCCAGATGAATTACAAGTGGGTGGTGTTATTAGCTGTAGCATGCTAGGGGATAGGCCCGTGTCTCTATCTAGACAGAGAAAATTGTATGTATATAAAGCTTTATCCACATCTACTTGGGTAGGCCACCGCCCTGAGCCCCGACCTCCTACTCCCCCTTTTTGTTTACTGAGGGTAGCTTTCAAGGTACGATGGGCTCGCTCAACAATAGCCTGACCTGTGGGGTTATAGGGGATCCCTGTAACATGCTTAATGCCAAAGGATGTAAAAAAGGCAGTCATTTGTGTAGATAAATAGGCAGGCCCATTGTCAGTTTTAATGACGTGAGGGATCCCCACAGAGGCAAAACAATGGTACAGATGCTTAATAACTGATGGGGTGTTCTCCTTACTGGATACAGTGGCCATTATAAATTTGGAAAAAGTATCAATGCAGACATGGATAGTGACACGGCCAAGATGAGTGACATCCATTTGCCACAAGTCATTGGGAAAAAGACCTCGTGGGTTAATCCCCTTACTGGGTGGAGGGGGGAGAAAAGGAACACAGCGCACACATCGCCTCACAATTTGTCGAGCCTGTTCACGAGTTAAACCATACAGGCGTCTCAGGGAGCTCGCTGGTAGGTATAAAAATTCATGGGCTTGTTCAGGAGGGGTGAGGACTGGCAGTAGGGAGCACTGTAAAGCACGATCCGCTACATCATTGCCTTCAAAAATGCTTCCTGAGGTGGACTGATGAGAATAAACATGGAGAATGTAAAGGGGGTTTTTTCGCTGCAACAAAATTTGCTGTAATTCCCTCAGGAGAGAGGATATGGTGGACTTATGAGGTTGGAGGACAGCGTCCTCTATGCATTTAAGAACCTTTACTGCATATAGACTATCAGAGATTAAGTTTATAGGCTCAGGATATTTACTGCAAGCCTGGAGGATGGCAAAGAGCTCATTTTTCTGGGTAGAGTCATAGGGGGTTTCTAATACTGTTATTTCCTTGGAGGCCTCATGATAAATAGAGGCCTTATAGTTTTTTGTAGCATCAGTGAAAACATTTGAGCCTTGAACAGGTTCTCCCATAACCTTTCTTTGGGGTGGTACTAAGGTTATTTGCTCTAGCATAGGGAGAAGCAGACAGGAGGAATGAGGACTTATCTCGGCCCATTGGGAGCAATGTGCCCAAGACCAATAGGTTTGCATAATGGCTTCTCGCTGTCCAGGTTCAAAATTCGAGTAAAGTAAAGGTCGCTGTCCAGACAAGTGGACAGCCCTTTGTACTGCAGCTAAGGCTAGTTCTCCTAACATCTCATAATAATTTGGCAGTACCTTGTGAGCCTTCTTTGCATATACAAATTCTAACAATTTGGGACCTTGGTGTATAACACAAAAAGGACTCTGTTGATTGACTAAGGAGACCTCTATTCTATCTTTGGGGTCCCATCTGGAGGTCTGGGCCTGGGCAGCAAGTGAGAATATTTGGGACACTGCTGCCTTAGCAGCAGGAGTCCATGCCCGAGGGGAGTTTAAATCTGAATTTCCTTTTAATATATCATATAAAGGCTGCATTATAGCAGGAGGAATGGGTGTGTGGGCCCTGAGCCATTGGATCTGTCCCACTAACTTTTGGAAGTGATTCAAAGTGGTTATCTTATCAAGCCCTAGTTCAGGAATTTGATTGCTAATAGAGACAGCCTCCATACGAAGGCCTAGGTATATAAGTGGGTAATTTTGTTGGACTTTGTCAGGGGCCACCACCAAACCATAATGAGCAAGTGCAGAGACAGTTTCTTTTACTAATCTTGCTAGTGTCTCATGACTGCTGGTGGCTAATAAAATATCGTCCATATAGTGAAGTATTGTGGCTTTAGGCCATTTGTCCCTGATAGGGTCCAGCACTCTTCCCACATAAGCCTGACATAAGGTGGGACTGCAGCACATTCCTTGGGGCAGGACCTTCCACTGATATCTTAAATCTGGTCCTGCATTATTGGTAGTGGGTATGGTAAAGGCAAATCTCTTTCTATCTTCTGGGGATAATGGGATAGAGAAAAAACAATCTTGAATGTCTATGACTGTCACAGGCCATCCAGAAGGCACTAAATTAGGAGAGGGAAGGCCAGGCTGTAGAGTTCCCATGGGCTCTAGGGTGGTGTTAACCACCCTGAGATCTATTAACATTCGAAATTTCCCTGATTTCTTTTTTATTACAAACACTGGGCTGTTCCAGGGGCTGGATGTGGGCTCAATGTGCCCCACCTGTAACTGGTGCTGCACTATATCACGTAAAGCCTGGGCTTTCTCTGCAGGGAGGGGCCATTGGGGTACCCAGACTGGGTTATTAGATCTCCATGTTAGAGGAGTGGGTCTGATACAATAAAATTTTTCTTGTTGCCCAATGGCCCCAATTAAAAATCCTGCGGGGGTGGTATATAAACAGATGCACCACAAGCCTTCAAAATATCTCTTCCCCATAAATTGTATCTCAAACCAGCAACCACCGGGTTCGATTTGGAAAATTCCCTTGCTGAAAAGGGGAAGTCCGAACCACTGGGTAAAAGTCGGAGATTTTCCTGATGCAGCCCCGAGGGCGCATTCTGAGGGGGTGGAGCTTCCATCTGGTAAGCTTGCTGAGGGGCCCTCCTTGCCCCACCTCCCAACTGGCTTGCAGCATTCTTTAGCATAATGGCCGGATTTGTTACAACTGTAACAAATTGCCTTAGGGCAGGCTCCACCAGGTTTCTGGCTGCATTGTGCCTTGAACTGACTGGCTTTCCCACATAGATAGTACAATTTAGTCTGTTTTGTTTTCAGCACCTCTGATAGTCCTCTCCAAACGGCTGCCTGTAGGCAGGCCACGAAATCCGGGGAGGGTTTATCAGGACCCTTTTTAATCTTGGTCAGGGAGGGCTTTTGTTTCCCCAAAGCCTGAATCTTACTAAAAGCCCATAGGGCACATTGGGAAACAGCTGCAAAGGCTGTATTTAGTGCCTCTTTTAACTCCTTAAACTTCTTCCATTCTAAAGGGGCCCAGGTCCTCCCTCCGTTGGTTAAGTGTGGGGGAGGGGGCCGTCCCTCTGCGTGGCTTTCCTTGCTACGGTTTCCTGCTCTCTCCCGGCTACTGCTCTCCCGCTCCTGCCCTCCTGCTCGGCCTCGTTTTCTTTTCTCTTGATTATTTTCCAATTCGCTGTTTCTAGTGACCTCTGTCTCACTCCCTGAGTCTGTCTCACTCCTAGACTCTTCCTCACTACTAATTTCTGCTTCTTTCACTCTTTTATACACTTCTTTCCCTTGCACCTCCCGATCCGGGACCTTACCAAACAACTGTCCCATCCTCCTTCCTTAGCCCTATCGGCTAAGGGTCTCGTCTCTCTTCCCGCAACCAGACCAGCTGGTCCACGGGGCCTCTGGCCTATTTCCTCCGCCCCACATTGGGCGCCCCTTATACGGGCCGCACGCCGGCCCTCTGCCAGTCGTGCGCCAGTACCTACTTCTCTTAAAAGAAGCACACTACCAGAGTCTTACCCACGCCTGGGTCTTCGGTTCTGAGCCGGATCACCACACAGAGACGAGCCATCGGGAGGCACCAACACCAGAGCTTTATTCAGAGGCCAACACAGCAAACCATCATAGCAAGCCCAAGCAGCAAGGCCAGAGCAACAG
>NW_020952182.1:0-4465 GCF_900497805.2 Vombatus ursinus
TCTTTCCATGCAGGAATGTAAACAGTTCAACCTTAATAAGTCTCTTATGATTTCTCTTTCCTGTTTACCTCTTCATGTTCTACTTGAGTCTTGTATTGGAAAGTCAAATTTTCTATTCAGCTCTGGTCTTTTCATCAAGAATGCTTGAAAGTTCTCTGTTTCACTGAATGACCATTTATTCCCCTTAAGGATTATACTCAGTTTTGCTGGGTAGGTGATTCTTGGTTGTAATCCTATCTCTTTTGCCCTCTAGAATATTATATTCCATGCCCTGTGGTCCCTTAATGTAGAAGCTGCTAAATCTTGTGTTATCCTGATTGTGTTTCCACAATACTTGAATGGTTTCTTTCTGGCTGCTTGTAATATTTTCTCCTTGACCTGGGAACTCTGGAATTTGGCTACAATATTCCTAGGAGTTTTCCTTTGGGGATCTCTTTCAGGAGGAGATCAGTGATTCCATTTCTATTTTGCCCTCTGGTTCTAAAATATCAGGGCAGTTTTCCTTGATAATTTCTTGAAAGATGATGTCTAGGCTCTTTTTTTGATCATGGCTTTCAGATAGTCCAATAATTTTTAAATTCTCTCTTCTGGATCTATTTTCCAGGTCAGTTGTTTTTCCAATGAGATATTTCACATTGTTTTCTAACTTTTGATTCTTTTGGATTTATTTTACAGTGTCTTGATTTCTCATAAAGTCACTAGCTTCCAATTGCTCTATTCTAATTGTTAAGGAAGTATTTTCTTCAGTAAGCTTTTGGACTTCCTTTTCATTTGGCCAATTTTGCTTTTTAGGGCATTCTTCTCCTCGTTGGCTTTTTGGACCTCTTTTGCCATTTGGGTTAGGCTATTTTTTAAAGTGTTATTTTCTTCAGTATTTTGGGGGGCTCCTTTGGCAAGCTGTTGACTTGTTTTTCATGATTTTCTTGCATCACTCTCACTTCTCTTCCCAGTTTTTCCTCTACTTCTCTTATTTGCTTCTCAAAATCCTTTTTGAGCTCTTCCAAGGCCTGGGACTGATTCATATTTTTCTTGGCAGTTTTGGATGTAGGAGCTTTGACTTTGTTGTCTTCTTCTGGTTGTATGTTTTGATCTTCTTTGTAATCAAAAAAAGATTCTATGGTCTGACACTTCTTGCGAGGTTTGCTCATGATCCCAGCCAATTACTTGAGTTATAAACTCTTTATTAAGGTAGAAGTGTGCTTCCAATGTGGATAATGTACTGTCTCAAGCTTTGGGGGTTTGTACAGCTGTTTTCAGAAATACTTCTAGGGACCTGTGAATTTTCAGTTCTTCCAAGGTGGTATGATAAGCGGTGAGGTGTTTACTCCTTTCCTGGCCTGTGCTCTGGTCTATGAGTGATCACAAGCACTCTTTTCTGTCTTGGAACTGTGAGGAGGATTTCTTCTCCACCTCCATTACAAGCTCCACCATGCCAGCAATCCTCCTTGCCCCAGGACTTCCCCTCAGAACTGTGACCCAAATCCAAACACGGGCAAAGCAAGAGATTCCTACCTCAGCACTGGCAAAGAGATCTCTGCAATCACCCTCTGATCAGCCACCTGATTCCTCCTCAGTCTATAGGCTGGAAGCTCAGGAGGCAGCCACCCCCCTGGGGCCATGCTTGGGAACTAGAGTTGAGACCTAGATTCTCTCTCACAGTAGAAACAGACTTTTCTCACTGACTTTCTAAGTTGTCTTTGGCATTTGTGGGTTGAGAAGTCTGGAAACTGCCACAGCTGCCCGTGATTCAGTCCTCTGAGGCCTGCTTCAGGTTCACTGTGGCCTGCACACCCATGCCGAACTGTTCTTCTCTCCCAGCCAGGTGCGATATACCTTTTTAATCAACCATCCATGTTGTCTTGGGTTGGAAAGTTGTTTCACTCTGTTTTTTTGTGGATTCTGCTGCTTTAGAATTTAGAATATGTTTAGAGCCATTTTTTATAGGTATTTGAAGGGGTTTGGGAGAGAGCTCAAGCAAGTTACTTCTTTCACTCCACCATCTTGGCTCTGCCCCCTCTAATTCTTAAGAATTAAATTGGATTAAGTCTTAGGCAGTTAGGTGACACACTGGATAAAACACTGGACTTGGGATCAGGAAGACTCATCCTCATGAATTCAAATCTGGCTCAAGATAATTAGCTTTGTGACCCTGGGCAAGTCACTTAACTCTATTTGCCTCAGTTTCCTCATGTATAAAATGAGCTGGAGAAGGAAATAGCAAACCACTCCAGTATCTTTGCCAAGAAAACCCCAAATGGAGACACAAGAGTCAGGCATGACTGAAAAATGACTGAACAACTAATTGTTAGGAGGCTTTTTGTTTTCACTTTAATGGATCAATTTTATATAGAGCCAACTTCTATATCCTTCATATGAAATCTTTATCTGAAATTCTTCATATGAAGATATATTCTTTATATGAAATCTCTTCATGGGCTTGAAGACAGAAATTAAGATAAACCTCAAGCTTTTTCTTCTAATCGCTTGTTATCAGTAGCTTTAAATTTTCCTTTTTTCTTTCCTTTACTTTTTGTTATTCTTCTCTGGAGTTATTCTTCTTTAAGAGTCTAGAAAACAAGTTAATTTCCATAGTCAGTCTTCCAGCTTTTAAAGCTCTCCTTTGATCCTCTCCCATGGCTTCATTTATCACTTCTCTGCAGAGGAGTAGTAATTTATGAATCAGGGCTGGTGTTTCTACTGACATCCATTTACATATTTCCAACTTCTGAATATCTCTGCCTGAGTATTCCTCTTGCACTTTGACTCAACATGTGCTAAACTCAATTCATTATTTCTCTCCCAACCCTTAACCCTGCCTTTGCTTCTAGTTTCCTTATTTCTACTTCCTTTTTCTACTGATTTCCCAGTCTCTCAGGCTTGAAGTCTTGCAGTCACCTGGACTATTTTTCCCTTACTACTTCCCAATACCCAGTCGGTTTTTGGTTCTTGTTGAATCTGTCTTCACAGTAGCTTTCACATCTGTATTTTCTCCACTCACAGCTGCAGGATCCTAGTTCAAGGCTTTATGTCATCCCACTTGAATGAGTTTAAAAGCTTCCTAACTGCAGCTCTAGGCTCTACACTCTCCATTTTATTCTCACACAGCTGCCAAAGAGATCTTCCTAATGCACATGGCTGAGCATTTCACTACTCTACTCATAAACCTTTTGGTACTCCCTGCCACTATTAGGATCAGATACTTTCTATAGTCCTGCCCCATCCTGCCTGGCCAGATTTTATTTCACACTCTTTCCTTTCACATATTCTACATTCCAATGAAATGAACAACTCTCTTTTTCATGATCTTGTCCTATACTGCCCTACCTCCAAGCAGTAGTACAGGTTCCTTATGTCTGGGGTGTACTCCTGCCATATCTCCAACTATTCAAACCCCATTTTTCTTTCTTTTTTTGTGATAAAGAGGTTTTATTTTTTTGACTTTTTTATTTTTATTTTTATTTATTTTTAGTTTTCAACATTTACTTCCACAAGATTTTGAGTTCCCAATTTTCACCCCATCTCACCCCTCCCACCACCCAAAGATGGCATGCATTCTGAATACCCCTTCCCCTAGTCTGATTTCCCTGCTATCTCTCCCCCCCTTCCCCTTCTATTTTCCTTTAGGGCAGTATAGATTTCTGTACCCCATTTCCTGTATTTCTTTTTTCCCAGTTGCATGTGAAAATTTTTTTTTAAACATGTGTTTTTTAAACTTTGAGTTCCAAATTTTCTCCCTTCCTCCCTCCCCACCCACCCTCATTGAAAAGACAAGCAACTCAATATTGGCTATACATGTGCAGTTATGCAAAACACTTCCATAGTAGACGTGCTATGAAAAACTAACTCTATTTCCCTTAATCCTATCCCACCCCCCCAATTATTCTATTCTTTCTTTTGACCCTGTCCCTCCTCAGAAGCATTTGCTTCTGATTACCCCCTTTCCCAATCTGCCCTCCTCTCTATCATCCCCCTATTCTCTTGTCCCCTTCCCCTCCTATTTTCATGTAGGGTAAGACAGATTTCCATACCCAATTGAGTGTGTATGTTATACCCTCCTTAAGTCAAATCCTATGAGAATAAGATTCACTCATTCTCTCTCACCATCCACTCTTTCCCCTCTACTCTAAGAGCCTTTTCTTTTCTGTTTTTTTTGTGAGATAATTTACCCTGTTCTACCTTTCCCTTTCCCTTCTCCTAGTATAATCCTCTCTCACCCCTTAATTTTATTCTCTAGATATTACCCCTTCATCTTCAACTCACCCTGTGCCCTCTATCTATCTATCTATCTATCTATCTATCTATCTATCTATCTATCTATCTATCCATCCATCTATCTATCTATATGTATGTACATATATAAAATTTTTCCCCTCTGACTACCTTAATACTGACAAAGGTCTCATGAGTTACAAATATCATCTTTCCATGCAGGAATGTAAACAGTTCAACCTTAATAAGTCTCTTA
>NW_020952183.1:0-6962 GCF_900497805.2 Vombatus ursinus
ACTGAATGGGTACAGAGCCATTGTGCTGACCTCATGGTTATATACCTGTAAAATCTGGACAGTCTACCAGCACCATGCCAGGAAATTGAAACACTTCCATTTGAATTGTCTTAGGAAGATCCTGAAAATCACCTTGCAAGATATGATACTAGACAATGATGTCCTTTCTTGAGCTGAAATGCCAGGCATTCAAACTCTACTGCAGGGAGCTCAGCTGGAATGGGCTTGTCATATTGTTCAAATGTCAAACATATGTTTGCCTAAAATATTATTTCATGAATATTTTAATCACTTTATTTGCAAAATTCCAAATTCTTTTCTAAAATGGTTACACTGATTCATAGTTCCACCAACAATGCACCAGTGTGCCTATGTTTCTACAAGCTCTCCAACATTGACCATTCTTATCTTTTGTCATCTTTGCCAATATATTGCATTTGAGATTAGACTTCAGAGTTGTTTTTATTTGCACTTGTCTTACTATTACTGATTGGGAATATTCTTTCTTACAGTTATGTGTTGTTTGACATTTTTGAATACTGTTTGTTCTAATCATTTGACTATCTATTAGTGAATGATGAGGGAAAAAATATCATATTAAATATCTCAGAAAAATGACTGATATCCAAGATAATATAACAATTAACTAAATTATATTTCTCATATCGAAATCTGTTTCCCAATAGATAAGTAGTCAAACGATATGAACAAACAGCTCTCCAAAAAATTTTACCCCATTAAAAATCATGTGAAAGAATGCCCCAAATCATTAATCATAAAATAAAGGCAAATAAAATTACCTCTGGGATTTTTCTCAGAGCAGTAAATCTGTAAAAGTGAAAATAGGTATTGCTCATCCAGGCTATCAGAATTGTGGAAGATTGGCATACATATATATTGCTGGTGGAGTTATGAGGGAATTTGTCTAAGAATTTTATAAAAGAGTTTGGTATTATATAAAGTGACTAAATTGCCCATCCCTTTTGACTCATTTTTTTGACTTTTAAACATGTGTCCCAAAAAAGTCAATGATTAAAAGAAAGGTCCTAAATACTTTGAAATATTTATAGAATAAATTCTTGTGTTAGCAAAGAAATGGAAACAAAGTAAGTGTTCATCAACTGGGAAGTAGGTGATAAAATTGTGGCAACTAAATATAATGAAATTTTATTGTCCTACAAGAAATGATGACTGTAATGAATGCAGTGGAGAATGGGGAGATTTGTATGAATAAATGCAATGTAAAGTAAACTGAATCAAGCAAACTATATACATAATAACTGCCACAGTAGTTATGGGGGAAATTATGAAAATCAAATACCACAAATTCTAAAGACCAAACTTGGATCCAAAGAAGAGGAGAGTTCCCCTTCATTTTGAGGATGGGGGACGGGGGACTATGGGTCTGAAACACAGCATGTAATACCAGATTTTTCTTATCTGTTAGTTTTCATGAAAATTTCTCCTCTTCTTATTTTTTATTAGAAGAGATGGCTCTCTGAGAGGAGGAGAGGGTAGAGAGTGATATTTTGGGAGATGTAGATGAAATAAAAAAAATAAAAATTAGCCATTTAAAGACTATGTCTGTGTTTTTGATGCTTCCATCTATTGCTTCTGATTTTATCTTCTAAGGAAAATCTAAAGAACTCCAATTCTTCTTCCATATGACAATCCTTGAGTTTTTTGAAGACATTAATTATGTCCCATCTGCAATCTTCACCTCTCCAGGCAAAATGTCTACGTTTCTGCAACAATTATTTTAGGCAGACCTCAGAGGGAATGAACTTGAATCCCTTCATCATCTTGATTGCCTTCCTTTGGCCACTCTATTCCTTATCTATATTCTTCTCAAAAGAAAATACTCAGAAGGGAACACACTCTTCCAAATGTAGTCCTGTCAAAGTCAGGCACACTGGGGCTAACACTTCCCTATTCTTGTTGAGATGTTCCATTACCTTGAAACCCATTCTTAACAATCAAATAATCCAGGTAAATTGCTTATTTAAAAGGTAATTGTAGTTGGAAAGATGGCATCTTGGCATGATAGGATGATGACACATAAATGGAGCAGTAAGGAGGATTCTAGCCCCATTTGGGATGAGACATAGACATTTCTTGTACAAAAGAGCATGCCTTGTTTTCTTGCTCTCCTGGAAACTTGAAATCAGAGAACAGTGTTTTCCAGTGATAACCTTATACCTCCTATGGTATCCACATCATCTTTGTAGATTCCTGTCTAGAGCCTTTACATCTGATGAGTTTCCCATCTTTCCAATAGGAATATAAGACTCATTCTGGTTAGATGATAATTACTGCCATCTGTGTCTTCTTCCAAGTAAAATGTAAGTTTCTTGAGAGCAAGAACTCTTTCCATTTTGCAATGTTTTCTACCACCACACGCTCAGGGACAATGATTTTTGTTTGCTCATCCTCAAATCAGGCTAAAAGTGTCACCTGAAGAACAGGGTTTGTTTGGGTTGACACTCAGCATTGACATGAACTTTCTCTTTAGCAAAATAATTTGTCTAAAGCCCTCAGCTAGTTCCAAGGACACTAGGTTGTAAAAGTATGCTTTTGAATCAGAGGGGCAGAGTCAGGTGGGCTACTAAAGATGTCTGAGAAATGTGACCTGTGTGGCGCAATATGAAGTGTGCCAGATTTGGACTGATAGGGTCATAGTCATATAATAACTACAAATATGACTCTGGATAAGTCACCAAATCTTTCTGTTCCTCCAAATTCTTTTCTGCAATGTGAAAATTAGGTACTAGGAATCCAATCCAGTTTCATATCTCTGATCTTATGACATCTCTGATTCCTCAGTTTTCCCATGTGTAAAATGAATGTATTGAACAAGATAGCATCTGAGGCCCCTAATGACTCTAGTCCTATGATCCTATGACATGCTGAGGTCTCTTCTAGCTTTAGCTGTATGATAGTGAGCCTTCTCTGGACCTGAGTGTTTTCATCTATAAAATGAGTGGTTTGGGCTATAGACCTCTGCTATCCCTTATGACTCTGTTCTCATGATATCCCCCAATGTGATCATGAAGAAGAAACATTTTAAACTTTGTCAAAAGAGTCACAGGACTTCTCAAGGTGCCAGAACAAACTCTACATTAAAAGTTTCTGTAACGAGTGATGCTCCATTAAATGGAAAAGCAGAGAAGTGAGAAAAACCTTCTGTGTTGATTGATTGGTCCAAAGAAGGTACCAACTTTCAAAAGCTGTTCAAGTTAAGGTTTTCCTCCTCTGAGGCAGAATAGGGCTTGCTGCCACACCCAGAGGGACACCTACTTCAGCTTGCTATTCCACAGAATCAGGATCAGTGACTGGCCAAAGGGATAAAGCAACATGATTGACATACCCAACTTGAAAGCCAGCTTACTCTTTGCCTCTGAATGGCTCCAGTAGTAGACATATAAACCCACATAGGTACAACAAAAAAGAGTATGAGGAAGGAAGAAAGAGCTTTCATGGCTCAAACCTGTGCTTCTAAGCTAGGATCTCTAGAATCTGTGGCATTGTGTTGCATCTGCCAGGTATGCCTCCATAGGGAGAAAATTAATAGGCAGAAGGAGATTGTAGACAGAGTAAATGGAGTAAGACTCAGAAGGCCAAAGAGAACCTGGAGCATGATGAACTTACTTTTACTCACTTGGACCTCCTGTGACACATTTCTCTCCTTTCCTTTACTAAAGATGCTGCCATCATAATAATGCATTATCTCCATCACTGGAATGATAATGGGCAAAGACATAATAAAGAGCTCTATAAGAAGCATGAAGAGCATCCTATCAATTCTTTATTTCATTCAGAGGAAAATGTGTTTGGAGAAGTTAGTGATCTTCATGAAGTAGAAGATTCTGAAGATAGTGGCAAACCAAATATTTGAAATGTGACTCAGTACCAAGAAGACATCAACTATTCTTACTTGAGTGGGTGCATCAAAAGAGATATTAAATAATGGTCCCATATTATTGCACATGACAATCCAATTCTGGAGATGGCCATGCTGACCAGGATGAGATCATTTGATGGCAGTTTCTTGCTCTTGACCCAATCAACGCAATTCACCAGAACTATGAATCCATTTACCAGGATGCCCAATGGAAATTCACCATTTTCCAGAGCCATAAATATTTTCTCCCCAACACTTAGCATGACATCAGAAAAGAGATCTGTTCAAATGTTACCAATATTTATTATGTTTTTGATGTTATTATTATTGGATTAATTTCCAGGCAAAATGAGTATGAAATGCTATGTCCTCTTGATAATTGGTGATGCAATAATTTTCTTCTCTGTCTTTAATAAGGTTTCTATCCTAGGCAAGAAAATGTCTAATCACCTATTTTTTCCTCTCTTTACAGATGATAGAACAATTTTAGAGAGGTGAGATGACATGTCCAAGCATCCTAGAATCAAGAGTCTGAACTAGGATTTTGACCAAGTTGAATGCCAGTAGACAAACAACTAGTAGAAGTAATAACTTAATTAAAAACCAACTCTTTATTATAAATATAACATTAGAATGTCTTTATTAAGATATCCTCTTTGCCTTCCCAACAGCTCAGTTAAATTTGCCCAGCCAAGACACAATCTTTCTCTGTGGCATTTGTGTCCTTTTCAGAGGTGATCATAGAAAGGATTAGAATCCTGTGTTAAGATGCAAATAGGGAGAGGTCATCTTTCAATATTTTCCTCTTTGTGTC
Organism: Vombatus ursinus; assembly: GCF_900497805.2. NCBI lineage: Eukaryota > Metazoa > Chordata > Mammalia > Diprotodontia > Vombatidae > Vombatus > Vombatus ursinus. The sequence continues at coordinate 4,716 of NW_020952183.1, forward strand.
TCAGCCTATTTTGTATCCAAACACATGAACTGTGTGTGATGAATGTAGAGATTATAATTCACCTCTATCATTTCCCAACATACTGAGTATGGAAGTTATCACCAATGGTTTATAAAATCAAACTCATGCTGAATATTTCTGGTTTGAAAACTATAAATGAATTGAAGCACAATGGGCAACTAATCTGATTAGCTCATACTCAAAAGAATTACCTTTCTTTCAGTTTTCATGGTAACTCAGACAAAACAGTATACCATGCTAATTCAACTATAAAAACACAGCTTCACATCAGGTAGAAAAGCAGGAACTATTGGTCAACCACCATCTTTTTGTTTAGTTCTCTGTAAAATAAGCTTATTGAGAAAAAATGATAATAAAAATGATAATAATTCACATGTATCTAGTATTTTAAAATTTCCAAAATATTTCCTTGCAGTAACCTTTGGAGGTGTGAATTCAAAGGCTCTTTTTCCTCTCTTTACAGATGATGGAACAGTTTTAGAGAGGTGACATGACATGTCCAGGTATCATAGAATCAAGAGTCTGAACTAGAATTTTGACCAAGGTGAATGCTGATAGACAGCCAGCTAGTAGAAGTAATCTTCGACTTAAAAACAAATGATTTATTTTAAATATTCTATTAGGCACCCTCACCTTAATCAACTTTTCACTTCCTAAACCAAGAGTTGGGTTTGAATGCTTGGTAGTTCAGCTCAAGAAAATACCTCATTGAAAATGTGGGAAAATTGGAACACTAATGCATTGTTGGTGGAGTTGTGAAATGATCCAACCATTTTGGAGAGCAATTTGGAACTATGCCCAAAGGACATATAAAAATGTGCATACCCTTTGACCCAGCAATAGCACTTCTAGGGCTGTATCCCAAAGAGATCATACAAATGGGGAAAGGACTCACATGTATGAAAATATTTAAAGCATCTCTTTTTGTGGTGGCAAAGAATTGGAAATTAAGAAGATGCCCATCAACTGGGGAATAGCTGAATAAGTTGTGGTATATGAATGTAATGGCATAGTATTGTGGAATAAGAAATGATGAGCAGGTGGACTTCAGAAAACCTGAAAGGACTTATATGGACTGATGTTGAGTGAAGTGAGCAGAACCAGGAAAACATTGTACACAGTAACAGCCATATTGTGCAATGACTATTATTGATAGACTTAACTCTTCTCAGCAATACCAGGATCTAAGACATCTCCAAAGGCCTCATGATGGAAAATGCTATCCACAAAGAAGAAGGAAGTATGGAGTTTGAATGCAGATCTAGGCATACTATTTGCTATTTTTTCTTCTGTTGCGTTTTGTTTTCTCTTTCTTGTGGTTCCGCCTATTTGTTGTAATTCTTACTTACAACATCACTAATGTGAAAATATGTTTAATAGAAATGTATATATATATATATATATATAGAAATGTATATATATATATATATATATATATATATATATATATAGCCTATATCAGATTGCACGCTGTCTTGGGGAGGAAGGTATGAAGGGAGGGGAAGAAAAATTTAAAACTCAAAACCTTATGGAAGTGATTGTTGATCATTCAAAATAAATTAATAAAGAAATCTAAAAAAAGAAAAAAGAAAAGACCTCATTGTCCCATAAATTATCTAGTCAGGTGATTTTCAGAATCATCCTATGACAACTTAAATAGAAACTATTCAATTTTCTGGCAAGTTTCACAGGCATACAATAATGAGGTCAGCACAATGTCTGTGTGCTTGCTCCCAAGTGTTTTTTACCATGGTGTTTTCAGTGATGTTGTCAGACACCTTCAACAAGGAGGAAAATGGCATCAACATCAGCTACTGCACTGATGGTAAATTATTTATCTTGAAAAGGCTACAAGCCAAGACTAAAGTGGTAAGAAAATTAATTGGTGACTTTCTGTTTGCAGATAATTGTGCACTCAATGCAGCCTCTAAAGCTGAAATGCAATAGTGTATGGATCAGTACTCTGACTCTTATGACAGTTTGCCCAGACAATTAATATCAAGAAAACAGAGGTTCTCCACTTGCTAGCACCACACCATCCATATGGGGAACTATCAGTTCAAGCAAATGGAAAGACTTTGAATGTTGTGGATAAGTTCACTTACCTTGGCAGCGTACTTTCCAAGGATATACACATAGATAATGATGCTGATACCTGCACTGCCAGAATTAGCTCATTGTTTGGGAGGCTCCAAAGGAAAGTGTGATAGAGAAGAGGGAATAGCT
>NW_020952184.1:0-11436 GCF_900497805.2 Vombatus ursinus
CTTATTACTCAGTTGTCTGTGTTTTCAGATGTCCTGAGTCCCTCAGTTCCCTGCTAAATATAAAGTACAGACTGGGGGATTAGGGGACGGGGAAGGGCATCAGGTGTAGGGATGGAACAGCAAATGGTCTAATGTAGACCCTCTCCACCCCATGCCAGGGAATGAGGGTCCTGGCCTCTCTGTAGCTTGCTTTTTCTACCCCTCCTCCCTCACCAGCCCCTCCCCATTACCTCCTAAGTCTTATCTGAGGACAGAGCTGCCCCTGTCCTTTGGGCACCCTCTAGACCCTGCTCAGAAGGGGGACTCACTTTTCGAGGCAATGAGCAGCTGTCATCACCCATTCTGAGTGGATGAGGCTGCCCCCACAAATGTGGTGATTCTTATACCGTAGACTGGCCTGCCAAGGCCACCTGGTTATGGAGCTGTCCTGGCCACCGATGATTCGTCCTGAGTCCTCTGGCTGCCCACACACTTGGAAGCGAGTTAAGGGAGATTGAAGAGATTCAGACATCCCATCCAACTTCCCCACCTCATCGCGTCCTCCCCTCTCCCACACTGGGTCCCCCTTCCCCTCTCCATGCCCCCCCTTCTACCTCCCACCCCACATTTGGCCCACTCAGGTTTTGTCCTGGTGTCTTGGCCTCTTCCTTCCCAGAGGTACGCACCCTTCTGGATCATCTTAGGGTCTGGGTCCAGGGCTCCCATTTTATCTTTCTTTAATTCCACCTCCTGGAGCCCTGGGGGAAGGAGGCAGGCACAGGTGAGGTGGGGGCCTTCTAGGCCCACCCGTTGGTGCCCAGCCCCTCCTCATCCTGCTGAGGCCCGACTCCCTGCCCCACCTGGGTAGGCCTGGGCCCCCAGCAGCAGGGGCAGCAGGAGTGTGGGGCTGACCCAGCTCATGGCCAACTCCCCAGGAGGGCTCCCTGGCCTGTCCCTCTGGCTGTGGCTGCTGGCACTCTGCTGAGCCGGGACTTTCTCTGGGCTGGCGCCCCCTAGGAGCAGCCCCTTGTCTCCCCTGGAAGAGGCTTCTTGTATGGGGAGATCTCCAAGACCCAGAGAGAGCTTGGATAGCCCCAGAGGGTCAGCCTGGCTCCCCGTGCCTGGGTCAGGCTTGGACCCGCTGGAGGAGGCACAATTCAGGAGAGGAGGCCCAGGGAGCAGCATGATGCCACTCCCCCTCCCCCACTCCCCAGGTCACTCTGTTCCTCTGTCCCAGTATGGTTCCCCCTAGTGACTTCAGTGGGAAACCCCAGGCTCCCCAGCCTGGGTCAGCCCTGTCACTCCTTAGCCCTGTCCCCACAGGGTCATAGTGACAAGTGGAAGTGATGCCTGTCTAGAGTACTGGGGAGATCCCTGATGTTGTAACCCATTGGAAGATGGATAGGAGGTGTCCTGCTTCTCTGGGATAGAGGGCAAAAGGTTCTCTCGGTCCCAGGGCTGCCAGCAGGACATCAAGCTTGCCCACCCTGAAAATGGGCACAGATCCCATAGGTCTGTATAACTCATCTGAAAGCAGGAACGTGATAAGAGCAAGAGAAGGGGGAGGGGAAGAGAAGAAACATTTATAGAGTGCCTACTCTGTGCCAGGCCCTGCCCTCAGGGCTTTTACAGATGGTAGCTTGTTTGATCCTCATAACAATCCTGGGAGGTAGGTGCTGTTATCATCCCCATTTTACAGTTGAGGAAATTGAGGCAAACATGGGATTAGTGATCTGCCCAGGGTCACCCAAGTAGTTAGTGTCTGAGTCTGGATTTGAATTCAGGTTTTTCTGATTCTGATAGAGTTGGGATCTGAACCCCTAACAGGAAAAGACCGTGTCTTTGGGATCTGGAACCCAAAAAAGAAAATCCCTGGACTTGTCCCAAATCTCTGGTTTTGGCCTGGGGCTGTAATCCATTCAACTGGCCTTTTGTGGTGGCTACTCCCACTCTCCCAATTTAGTTCTGTTACCTCCCCATTGCTCCTGGTCATTTCCCACCCTTAATCCTATCTAGACTCCATTCTTCCTTGGCCATGTGGTCCAGGTTCCTGGAGTTCTGTTCACCCCAGCTTATTGTCCACTCCCATCCAAATCCTCCTTAGACTCCTCCTCCAGTCACCCCAGACAACTTGACCACCCCTGGATCCCTTCAACAGTCTTTCTGTATGTAAGATTCATCTTGTCTCCTTTAAAGTGCTCAGATTATTAAAATCTGGCCCCCTTGTATTAGCTATACAAATGCTTGGATTCCTTAAGAGTCTGGCCAATATGGTGGATTTTCTAGTAAACTTTTGTGTTTGGCTGAAAGAAGGGTTGGGTCAAATTCATTTGAGCAGGACCTGCATGTCGTGATTTTGGGGTTCCACCACCCCTAAAGCTCTAAACCTCAACAATTTCAGGCACAAAGTCAGCTGTCCAGGTCCATCCTAGGAGCTCTGGGGGAGCTCTGGAATTGGGCATGATAAGACCTGATGATAGTGGTAGATAAGGGGCTTGTAATCCTGGAAGATCTGGAGTAGGGTATAGAGAAGGGTTGATGTTCTTATTCTTAATAAAAAAAAATGATAAACTTATTAGCTGTCAATTAAACAACCAATCAAAAATACGTATTAAAACAAGAGGCAAACTCTTAGCCCAAACTCTTATCCTTTTATAAGAGAGGACCAAGCCAGTTAGTCTTTTTGTACCTTGAGGACCATCTCCTCTAGAGGTGATGGTCACTCCCTCTTTTTTTTTTCTTTTTGAGAGGGGGGCAGCAATCTTAATTGTTTTTTCTTTTTTTATTAATTTATTTTGATCTATCAAAAATCATTTCCATAAGCTTTTGAGTTTTAAATTGTTCTCCCTCTCCCTCCACAAGACAGTACACAATCTGATATAGGCTCTATATACACATTCCCTTGAAACATATTTTCACATTAGTCATGTTGTAAAGAAGAATTAAAACCAATAGGAGTGACGAGGTTTAGAGGTTTAGGGGTGTTGGGACCCCAATATCACAACACACAGATCCTGCTGGAAGGAATTCAACCCAAACCTTCTTTCAGCCAAAGACAATGCTTCTTAGAACATCCATCATATTGGGCAGTCTCTTAAGGAGTCTGAAGATTAGCAAACTTTTGGCTAGATTATAAGAATCTGAGCAGTGGCTAGATTTTAAGAATCTAAGCTTCTTAATGGAGACAAGATGGATCTTATATACAGAAAGACTGTGGGAGGCATCTAGGAGTGCCAAGTAGTTTGGGGTGACTGGAGCTAGGAGCCTAGCTAGGATTAAGGGTGGGAAATGGCTGGGGCCAAATGGAGATAAGACAATCCAGGGCTAGGCTAGGTTAAGGGTAACAGAATTGGGAGATTGGGTGTAGCCACAATGAAAGGCCAAGTGATGGGATTATAGCCTCAGGGGAAAACAAGAGATTTGGCCGTATGGGAAAGTCCAAGGTTTTTCCTTTCTGGGATCTAGATCCCATCCTCATCCAGAGGAACCACAAGAAGGAGAAAACAAAACAAAACAGAAGAAAACAAAAGAGCAAACGGTATGCTTCAATCTATATTGAAATTCCATAATTCTTTCTTTGGATGTGGATAGCATTTTCCATCATGAGACTTTTGGAGATGTCTTAGATCCTTGCACTGCTGAGAAGGGCCAAGTCTATCAGAGTTAGTCATCACACAACGTGGCTGTTACTGTGTACAACGTTCTCCTGGTTCTGCTCACTTCACTCAACAACAATCCATATAAGTCTTTCCAGGTTTTTCTGAAGTCGGCCTGCTCATCATTTCTTATAGCACAATAGTATTCCATTACATTCATTTACCACATCTTGTTCAGCCATTCTCCAATTGATGGGCATCCTTGGTTTTTCTCTTGGTCAAAAGGGACATAAATTAGATAGTGAAGGATTAGGTAGCTGTATGAGTGGAAAAACCATAATCTGGCCATTTTAATCAAAAGAGTGAATTTGGGATTGTAGAATGAACCAGTTATCAAAGGATCATAGATTGAGCCTCAGACCTCAGAGGTCACTGAGTTCACCTTTATTTCACTGATGAGGAACTGAGGCTCAGATTGGCTAAGTGATTAGCCCAAATCAGTTAATATTTAATATACTGTATTATACAGACAGTAAACAGCAGACCTGAAATTTGAACCCAGATCCTCAAACCTCATATGCAGTGTGTTGGAAGCCCAGAGATAAAGATTTGAGTTCTTACAGTGTGATATTATTGGTGAATCCTTCCTAAATTGGGATGATCTCCCTTAAAAGGGAGGGGATGCCTTCCTTGGCATTTGGTTGGTCTGGAGGACTAGGGTCTGAATCATTGACTTAGCCTTATTGTCCTGGGGCCTTAAGGCCCCAGGCTAGGGGGAACTGGGATCCTGGAGGTTTGGTGGAATTCCCAGTGCCCTGCTAGATGTCTTTCTGATGGAAATCTCTGTTCATCCTTGCCTCCTCACCCCTAGTAACTCTGCCTGTCTAATCTATTTGTGGCATTTCTACTTCCACAAAGCCTTTTCTTGATGTCCCCTTCTCTCTACTCACATAGCCATCACCCTAGTTTAGGACTTCATTGCTGTTACCTCGACTTTTCCAAAAGCCTCCACTTTAATCCAATCTCCACTTAGCAGCTAACATGATTTTTCTAAAGCATGGTTCTGACAATGTTACTACTCAGCTCAATGAGCTCGATTGGCTTCCTATACCTCTAAGATAACAATTTGTATTTAGATTTTTTAAAAAAATTCAATTTTATTTCACTATTAGTACCAAATTCTCTCCCTGCCTTCACTTCTCCCTCACCCATTTTGATGGCAAGAAATACAATATCCATTATACATATGTAGTTATGTAAAACATTTCTTCATTAGTCATGTTCCCATGGGGGAAAGAAAAAACAAGAAAAAGAAAGAAAGAAAAGTTTCAATCTGTACTTTGAATCTATCAGTTCTTTATCTGAAGATGGATAGTATTTTTCATCAGGAGTCCTTTCAAATTGTGATGGATCATTGTATTAATTAGTTAATCAGTTTCATAGTTGATAATCTGTACAATATTGTTTGTTAGTGTAAATTGTTCTGCTTCTGCTCACTTCATTTTGTGTGTTCATTTCAGTCTTCCCAGATTTCTCTAAAACTGTCCCCTTCATTTCTTATAGCACAATTGTGTTCCCTCCCATGCTATAACTTCTTTAGTCATTCCCCAATTGATGTGTATCTTCTCAGTTTCCAATTCTTTGCCACCACAAAAAGAGTTGCTGTAAATATTTTTGTATGTGAATCCTTTTCCTTGATCTTTTTGGGGCTGTAGGTAGTGATATTGCGGGGCCAAAGGGGATGCCTAGTTTTTTAATAGAGTTTTGGGCACCAGGATAAAGTTACCTGCTTGGTCTTTAAAGCTCTTGGGAGCCTGGCCCCTTCCCACATTTCCAGTCTTCATTACAGTGACCCTCTATGAATGCTAATGATTTGGGCACACTGGCCTACTCTTGCTCCTTGAGTGTGGATGAGATTCCATCAACTATCTTTGCTTTTCTTCTAGATATTCCTCTTGCCTGAGGTGCTCTGCTCTCTCTCCTCTGCCTCAGTTTTCTTGACTTCCTTGAAGACTAAGCTTAAATCTCATCTCCTGTAGGAGACCTTTCTCAGTCTCCCCAGGTGCTAGTGATTCCCTGCCTCAGATGACCTTCCATACACCCTGTATGTATTGTGGATGTAGCTAGTAAGCATTTATGGAGCACTTTAATGACTGCAAAGCTCTTTACGTGAATCATCTCTTTTTTATCTTCATAACAACTTTTGAGATAGGTATTATTATTATCATCATTTAAAAGATGAGCAAAGGCAGGCTGAGAGAGGTCATGTGGTTTGCCCAGGATTACACACCTGGTAAGTATCTGAGCGGAGATTCAAACCCAACTCTACTTGACTCCAGGACCAATGCTCTGTCTATTACAGCAGGTTGCCTCATTATCCTTGCTTACAGAGCACCAGTGAGGGGAACTCTATCACCCCTCACCTGAGTGGACAACTGCCCATTTCAAGTTTGAATAAGTCTTATCTAAAGTCCTTCCCCCCTCCCCACTGATATCACAATTTGCTTGCCTGCATCTTATATCCTTTGCTACATACTTGTTGGGAAATGGCAAACTGCCTGGGATGGATGGCTATCTGTGTGACATCAGGCCAATCACTTAATATCTTTGGGCCTCAGTTTCCTTATTTATAAAATGAGGAGGTTAGATTAGATAGTATCTCAAATCCCTCTACCTTTAAATCTATAATCCTGTGATCCTCTTACTTGGTCACATTGTTTGAATCAAATTATTCCATTTCATGGATAAACCCCAAGTTATTTTCAGACTCTAAAGTTGCTTTCAGATTTTTGAAATTAGATTGAATTAGCCAAAATTAATTCGGCTAATTTTTCAACAGGTAACTCTTTCTTTCTGGTATATTTTTGGTAAAATGAAACTGAGTTGAAGAGTATAATTGTCTGTGTTACTTTTACTATATGATATTAGGTTTCTCTCCAAAAATATTATATAAGTAAGCAAATACATGAATAATGAAATGAGTGTAGTTATTCTCCACAACCCCACCAGCATGTAATTTCATTGCTTTTAATTTTTTTGCAAAAAAGATTCTATAATTTAGCAAATACATGAATAATGAATGAGTTTGTCTATTTCTCTATAACCTTGCCAGCATTATTTTTGCCAATTTCGTTGAAGTAATGTGGTCCCTCAAAGTTGTTTTAATTTGTATCTCTTTATTAGTGATAATAATTTTTTCCAAGTGATTGTTAACAATTTGTGTTACTTCTTTTGAAAATTTTCTGTTTATATACTTTAACCATTTGTGAATCACAGAAATAGAACTGGAAGAAATCTCAGAGTACTTTTGGTTCAGTCCTTTCATTTTAATTTGGTAAAAATCAATTTTACAGGTAAGGAAACTGAGGCCCATGAAGGTCTAATCAGTTACCTAGCAATACAGGTAGTATCAGAGGCAGAATTTGAACCTGGATTCATGAAGGCTATGATTGGTGGCTCTCGGGCTAGTGATCTTTCCAATGCAATCATTCAATCTCCACTTATCACTTACTGAGTCCTATTTTTTTTTTTAATGTAGTGGCATTTCTCTTTATTTCTGACTCCATATTCTCTTCTCTAGTCAAGTTACCACCACAACGGAAAGCTCCTGGGCATACAAACCTAATCTCATAAGGAGTTTAGACTCAGAATCTGCAATATTGTCCTGTGTTTGAGCTGGTCCCTAACTCCAAAAGGCAAGTGGAAGCCAAGAGTGAATGCCAGGAAAGGATGGAGAGGGGAGACACACTGTGAGTCAGAAGTCCCCATAATGGAGAGAACAGCATCTACAGTGAGGCCTGAGCTGGAGATCTGCAGGAATAGTCCAGTTTTCACTTTTGAATTTCATATATAATTGCCTTGTCTTCTTGGCTGTGATTGGTGAGAATGAACCCAGGAGGAATGGAACAAAAGGAAAGTCATAGTAAGGATTGGTATTATCATGAATGTTTTTTTTAATTAAAATAGCCAACAGCAATTAGATAGAAAGAGAAATATGTGAGTACAGAGAGAACATCACAGTCTCCCTAGCTCCACAACCACTTCTTCCTGCTAGTCAGTACTTTGTGCCTTGCATGAAATCCCTCTCAATCCAGGACCTAGGGGGCTGCAAACACCCTTTGACTGGAGCAAACGAGAGACCTGAATTAATCTTTACCGAAGTGCCTGGCCCTGGAAGAGCCCTGTCGTCCCCATCTCAGGCCTCAGGTCACGGCCACACTTGTCAGACGTTAAGCAGACAACTTGGGAAGCAGGCTAGGACAGTTGTAGAGTGAGGAGGAAGAGAAGCTTAGAGGGCATTAAGCTAAAGGTGTTTGATTTAATTGTCCTTAAGATCCAGTCGGTGTGCACACTGACGTTGGTGAAGACACTAGGCCTGTAGGGTCTACCACAGCCATCTCCCCAGCTCACAATACCTGCTTGATGCCAAATACCCTTGACCTCACATGCCAAGGGGCCTCCAGAGTCACCCTGGGGGAAGATAGAGAAAGTAAGTCACTCTAAAAGGGTAGTCATGGGAAAAGAGATTTCCTAGAGTGGAGGAAAGAGGTGAAGAGAGGCAGAATATGAGGGTCAGTAGTTGGCAATTGCTGTATCCAATTTAGGGACCCTAACAGAAATGTAAAGTGAAGGGCAACCAACGGCCCATCTCACCTTACAGGCATCCTTCTTGCCCTCTGCAAAGCCAGCACATATCATGTCATCATATATCCTGGATATAGAAGGAGAAATGTTTGTTCCTATATGATAGTACAGGTCACAGGTCTTTTGATCAATGAGAGGCAATTCCACAGCCTGTAGGTACCAGGATTTTCTCCATTCTGCAGATGTGGGAACAGGAAAAGTCATAGTTAGGGTCAGAGATGAACCTAGGGCAGTATCAAGGCAGGTGACTCTGGGGTGAGGTGGCCAAGATGTGGATGATAAGGCATTGATTGATGTTAACAAAAAAATTTTTTTACTTTTTTTTTTGGTGAGGCAATTGGGTTAAGTGACTTGCTCAGGGTCACACAGCTAGTAAGTGTTAAGTGTTTGAGGCTGGATTTGAACTCAGATCCTCTTGACTCTAAGGCCAGAGCTCTATTCACTGTACCATCTAGCTGCCCCAACAAAAAATTTTTAAAAGACCAAATCATTCAAAACACTAAATAAACCAACCTTTATTTACGGGTAGTTGCAGAATGTGTGTTTCAATCTTCCCATTATAATATGGGTTTTTCAGAAACTCTGAGAATTAAGTCTGAGAACACTTTGGCCTAAAAAGTGAAGCTACTCATTGAGGTTATAGGATAAAGGCCAAACTCTCACTGTACCATGTAAGGCTCATCCCAGTATGGTCCTCCATCACCTTTCCATCCATATCCCAGGCTGCTGCTGTTCCCTAACATTGGCAGGCAATGCAAATTCACCGCCCCCCCTTCTTTTCCCCCACCCAGGTTTCTTGCAGACTGTTGGAGATTTAACAAAAGGAGTGGAGTAACAAAACAATATATTCCATTGGTACTCAAAGGGTGCTGGAAAAGCATCCCATTTCCCTTTTTATCCAGTCATCCAGAATCTCCAAGTTTCCCTGGGTTCTGGGAAAGCAAGGCATTTCCTTCCAGATTCTTTATTGTGTGGTAACAACCTGAAAAGAACTAAACCCTTTCTCTTGAGTTTTCTGACACTCAGCAGAAATTCTCTGGAGTGGGCTAATTAAGGAAGTATTTTTACTATGAAAACCTGTTATTTCATGTACTGTTGGAGTATAGGGCACTGGGAATAAGACTGGGACTAGGGTAAGAAGTCCTGAATTCTGGCTTCATCTATTGACACTTGCTAGCTTTGGAAGCCTGGCATGTTGTCTAGTTGTTTTCAGTCATGTCTGACCATGTTCCTTTTTTTGGGGTTTTCTTGACAATGAAACTAAGGTGATTTGCCATTTCCTTCTCCAGTTGACTTTACAGATGAGGAAACTGAGGCAGACAGGATTAAGTGACTTGCCCAGGGTCACAGAGCTAGTTGGTATCTGAGATTGGATTTGAATTCAGGTCTTCCTGATGCCAGATCCAGGGCTCTACCCACTTCACCACCTAGCTGCCCAGAACCCTGGGTACAAGCTATTTAATGGCTCAGTCTCAGTTTGCTCATCTGTAAGATGGGGGTGATTATGCCCATCTCACCTGCTTCCTGTAGCTTCTAAAGAGATGAGTCATGAAGACTGTAACATGCTGTACAAATGGGAGGCATTATTACTATTAGGAAGGAGAGGAAATGGAATTAACCAAGCATATCAACAAAGGACCAAAGAAAATAAAGCAAAAGATTGTGTCGATGGGAAATTAAAAGCATATTTCCTTTGTAGTGGGTACAAAGTGGATGGTCTGACTTGGGAGAGAAATGAGCTGGCTCTATTGTAGATGTAGGTTAGGTCAGGGGTCACCAGGTACAATCATCTTTGTAACTGTCCTCACTTCTGCCTTCCTTTGTTTTTCCCCAGCCAGTCACCCAGCACATGGTCCCATTTTCAAAGACTGTCTTGGAGGGTGGGATGCAGATGGGTTGAATGGTCTTCTTGAAACGAACTGGTGATCTCAGCTTTACTAACGCGATGTCCTTGGGTGGCGTGCCATAAAAGTGGGGATGAATGATAATTTTTTTCACAGAGTAACGTATGGGATGAAATAAATGGGATTGCGTTGGTAGTATAGTTGTTGAGCCTAGAAAGATCTTCCAATGTCTGGTCTTTCTTTTACTAAAAGGGGAAAAGGAAGAGAGTAAGTATGATGATGATTTCAGGGCCACTGTGTTTCAGGTACATAAGCTCTCAGGATTAAGAAGTGGAAGGGATATTAGAGATATTTTAGTCTATGGCTCTCATTTTACAGATGAGAGAACTGCAGGACAGAGAGGGTAAGTGATTTGTCTGAGGTATCATAAGGATCCTGCAGTCTTGGAGGGAGCTGTCAGCACTGATGCAGTAGGGATTGCCAAGACTATGAGTGATGGTTAAACCCTGGACTAGGGGAAGCTTTTTAAGGTAAGAGAGGCTGGCCTTATAGAGCTGGTAACCCTGCACCTGTTAGTATTTGAGGGGTCCTTAGTAGGTCCCTACTCCAAATTTCTTACCTACATAGTTGTCATAGTGCCTGAAATTACACTTAGTACAATGGAAAGCCTGCTGAATATGGAGTTGAGATCCATTTCTGACATTTACTAGCTGTGTGACCTTGGGCAAGTCATTGAACTTTTCTGGTCCTCAGTTTCCTCATCAATAAAATGAAAGGCTTGTACTAGGTGACCTCTAAGGTCCCTTTCAGCTCAAAATCTGTGATTTGTGATCCTGTTTGGGCTTTTCATTTCTTTGGGCTTGAAAGGGTTTGGCTCTCTGGATCTATTTAATAAGTATTGGTTAAGTGCCTACTAGATGCAAGGCACTGTTCCTAACGGACACAGAAATATTCCTTTGTGAGTGTTGGAGGGAGTATGAAAGGATGGAGGGAGGTTCAATGACCTTAACTTTCTCAGGTCACTGTTTTGTGGGGATTTGTTGAGAGCTAATTGAGAGCAGGGGATTATAGGAATTTGAAATGGGACTTGCATGGAAGGGGCTGCGGGTGGGATGCAACAAGGGCTGCAGAAACTGGGGACGTTTCTTTTTCCATTTTTTTTGAGGCAATTGGGGTTAAGTGACTTGCCCAGGGTCATACAGCTAGTAAGTGTCAAGCGTTTGGTCTGAGGCCGGATTTGAACACATGTTCTCCTGACTTCTGGGGTGGTGCTCTATCTACTTGCACCATCTAGCTGCCCCATTCTTTTTCCATTTTTAAGAATCCCTTATTACTCAGTTGTCTGTGTTTTCAGATGTCCTGAGTCCCTCAGT